>NW_012267269.1:12748780-12761169 GCF_000151885.1 Dipodomys ordii
CTTTCTTTCTTTCTTTCTTTCTTTCTTTCTTTCTTTCTTTCTTTCTTTCTTTCTTTTCTTTCATTCTGTAACAGAGCTAATGAATATACAGACTTATGCTATCTACCTAAAGTTTAGAGGCAGAGTGAGAAATCAGGAAAGTCATCAGAATAGTACTTTGCCAAAGAGATTAGTTTCTCTTGCAGTCTACTTTGTTCTGCAGTGTAATCAGGATGGGGGAATCTGTTGCTTCTCTAATTTCTCCATTCATTGTTTAAGCACCCCATACCCTTCATGTGGTATTCTAAATTAGAGGCATTTTTACCCCCTCTCCCCCTTTTTAAAGCATACATGAACTTATTTGCAGAAAGAGAATGTTTATGTCTGAAAAGAAATACAGATGGTGACTTCCAAAGGTCCCAGATCCTGAACCCTGTCTAGTTTCAAAGACACTAGGATAAAGACTGAAATAATGCACCATTTCTGGAAAGATCCAGCTAGCTCAGGGATTTCCTATTTATCCTCTCATTGAAGCTCATAGTGTGAATTACACCAAAGGCCTTCAATACACCCTTCCCCAAAATGAAGAGATGAGGCAAAAAAAAATTCTCTTCATAGCCAGCCTTGAATGCAATCAACAAACAACCCCCTCTATTACTCTTTCTTATCATAGCATTTCCCCTCTTTCATCTTTCTTGCAGGCTTTTTAAAGTATTTGTTACATTTAAGTAGTTGAACGAAGGAGCTGCCCTTAAATGAAGAAGTTTATGAATATTGTGCCTTTCAACATTCTCACCCACTCCTCTACCCCATTCCTTCTCTACCCCATTCCTTAATTCAATATATAACATGAGTACTTATTTCTATGACAGGCTATTTTTGGCATAAAGGTGGGATCAGGAGCTTTATATGAATACGCTAATAATTCTTGAAAGCCAGCTACACAAACCTGCATTCAATATTCAATAAACAGTGGTTCTCCTACACCATACAGTTCATGGCATTGACTTGAATCATATGTTTGGCCCAACACACATATCTTCCCCTAACCCCCGTTCAAGCCAAAGAAGTATCTTTAATCGGTATATGTCAGCATCTAAAATAAAGTTGTGACACATTACATACTTTCAACATAATGCATAAAGAGAGATGTGAGGAAAGAAAAAAAAAGGAGACAAGGAACAACTGGAATGGAGGGAAGGAATTTAACGCTTGGTTATATCAAATGGCCAGTTTAAGACTTGGCTTCTTTCCAGCCATGGCCATCTGGTCTCCAGGTATGCACATGCCTGGTACACTGGAGCCTCTGGGGAATAGTCATTCACTGGTAAGAAGCAATTGCTTCCATTATTACCACCCTACTTTTTTCATTACTTGTTTGTATTCAGAACACTCCGGTCACAGCAATGTAGGCGATTAAATATTTTCCAGGAGTCAGTCCCTTTTCTTGCACAAGTCAGATTAATAATGCTATACAGGAAAAAAAGAATTACTCAAATTTCATTTTTTATGATTATTTGGTCCTATAGATTAAACTTTGAGAGGAAAATACCCCAGACATATACTTGATGCTATATGATGTCAGAACCTTTTCAGTTAAGTTTTCAGAATGACGCTCAAATATGTAACAACGTCATCCCAGCTTAAATGACAGTTCTGAGCACATGAAAACCCCTAATATTTCAGATGTTTCAGACACTAATATGAAAGAGATTAACCATGCCATGATTAATGTGCAGTTCTTTCTCATTTCTCTGCAGACAGCTCAGTGTCTCTTTGCTGTTTAGGAGTTTGTTTTACAACACCAAGAGCATTTCTGCCTCCATCTGAGCAGGTATAATCCATTTTATTTGTGACTGAGTTACTCATTGCCATTACACAAATTTGTACTGCTGGGAAAGACAAGTCGGCCCAATTCTTTCTAATAAAGGTATACTGATGGCTCTGATCTCTGACTGTTCTTTACATATCTGGACTTAACTGCTTTGTGTTTTTGTTAGTGATCACAGAGTTAGTTCATATAGCAAAGAGAAGAAAAAAAATCTCTTGACATGATCATGGTACAATGAGAAATTGCCCTTGTAACTCTGACTCCAAGGTTATGTGGCAGAGACAGGGTTGGAATACAGCCGAGTAGCAAGTATACTGTTGGTAAACGACTTGAACATGCAAGTAGATGCAAATATAATTCAAATAAGCACTTAAAATAAAAAGGTGGGAAGAAGAACTGGCAATATGACTAATTTTCCTGAAGGAATAAAGTATTACTTTCAAGATATATTTAGAAATTCCATTCTGTTTGCCTGCATTCTGGCCTTTTCGCCCTGATATAGCACGGTTCTCTTGGCTATTGTCTTAAATCATCCTTTTGTACAGCCTGAATCCTTTTTCATTCCATCCCTCCAGCATATGGCCCAACAGTGAAGAGAATATCCATCCCAGACTAATCTATCTGTCCACATTCTCCATTATATCACAACAGCTCTTAGTTACTGAGTGCTAATCCATTTAAGACAATGTGCTATTTTGCAAGTATCTTATTTAACATTCAAACATAGCCATCGATATACGTACTTTTGTGTTTTGTTCTCTTATATAGGACTTGATGAGTTCCAGACTATTACCTCAAGATTATTTAATAAGTCCTTCAAAGGACATCTTTCTGTAAGTCTGCGATTGTTCCTGTAGTATCATCATCTAAGTTGATAACCAGAGACTCAGGTAGTATTTGCCTAGCATTTATGAAGCTCCTGTGTTTCATCTCTAGCACATAGAAGATAAACAATTAAAAGGATCAAGGTTATATTCTAGTCTCCTTCATCACTCTCCCTTGCCCATATGTAGTTATTTAGGTACAAAGTTTTATCAGTCTACCATCCAGTTGTTTCTTGATTCCATGACATATATTCCATTTTCAGTGCAATAATTAAGTGTGGATCCTATTGCTATTATCAATTGTTATTGTTATATTCTGCTACACAGTTTCTCTTCCTTTACTATTTTCCATACTACAGACATTTAGGGTTTTCCTAAAATATGTTTCCCAAACTTCACTAGGTTCCCTAAAATATGGAACTTATACTCTCAAACTCCTTTATGGGGATAATAATTTAAATTTTCTTTCATCCTTTCAAACCTGACTGTAGCTTCCTGTCCAACAAAGGCATACTAAATCCTTTTTAACTTATCAGCATTCATTTATAAACATATTTCTTTGCACTAATAAATTTCATTCCCTCTGATTTCAGATCTTGGTGAGAGCATACAGGATAAGATACCATAGGATATATTGTACAAGACAGAAATCTGATGAAGGTATTGAGCAGTCCATCATCAGGCATTATTTTTGTTTAGCCCTTTAAAGATTTTTTTGATTATGGGGAGTATTTGGGTACATTTCCATACATGGAGATAGTGTACAGAAACATTTTCATTGTTCTGTTTGCAAATAAGTGCTTAGATCATATTTGTTCTCATCTATCCTCTACATTTGCTCCTTTCCCTCTTCTCTCCTACTGTATTAATTGTAACAGGGGTTTCACCATGGTACTTCAGATGATATCAGAAGTATTATAAAGATGTATTTATTGGTAGAGCATGAGGGACCATGGCTGAGACCTGATGCAAATTTAATATAGTTCTTGGCCAATGAACAGGCTTATGACGAAATACAGATTCAGTTATCTAAAAATAGTAAATAAATACCCAAACTTGATTATTAACACTTGTTTTATTTCTTGTTGGATAGCTTTTGGTGCATACCCAACTTTCAACTCCTATTACACTGCTTTATGCTGATCAACATGGCTGGCTTTCAAGAGAACACCATCCTTCAGCAAAACAGAACCTAAAGGCAGTATGCCCAGACAGTGGCAATCATTTGCAAATAGATGAGCTAATGAGTCTCCTAGAAAGAGCCTGTAAATGACTAATGTGAGTGAGGAGGGTCCATCAGATAAATGCCTACTTTTATACATCTTCCTTAATTGACTGACTTTGACTGACATGATAAGTAGACTAATAACTTGGATGTCAAGAACTTATGGCTTATTCCTTCTGTCACAAGCTGTAAACAGTTTCATGCTGAGTAGATAAAAATGAAACTTTCTCTGCTTAAAAAAGAAAAGAAATAATTTTAACTGCCTAAAAATTCAGATAACTTTTTTACATGTTTTTTTACTGTAAAAATACTGGGCAGAGGGGTTACTGTTACATGGATCAAGGTAATGAATACATTTCCTATCGAACATTGATGCCTCCTCCTTTGTATTTCCACTACCATCCCTTCCCTCCCACCTCCACAACTAACCTGCCCCCCACCCCCACCTCCACTGAAGTTGTGAAGATTGTTTTCAACATAGTGTCTTGTACATCTCATTGTTACAATGGGTCAACCAGTATCCCTGTTTAAGCATTTTGTTTTTTCTGGTCTCCCCACCCCAAATTAGAGAAGTGTATATACAACATGCAGGGCACCGAATATCAAATACAGTGAAAACAGGGGTTATACGGTAGAGGAAGAACATACAAAGAAACAGAAACATCACATGGTACATTATGAATACCTTAGAAACAATAGCAAGAAAGAAAAAAAATATTTGTGTCCCTATCTTGGGGTTCCTTTTGCTTAACATAATTTTATATGGTCATATGTACATAGCTTTTGACCTTTTCTACATGTCCTACACATGTACTAGTTATTGCAAATAAGGGAAACTACGGGACCTATGTTTCTTTATTCAATCTAGTTATATTTAATCATTCCATTATATCCTTTCATACATTTAATAGGTCTCCTATAACTCTGCCTTTTGTAAGAAAGAGGGATAGAAAAGGTGAAACAATGAAAGTATGACAATACAAATTCAATTTATTTTGAATTCAATTTGATGTTTACAGCATGATATTTTTATGTCTTAATCTAAAATTGCTTCAATTTCCCACAGCTTGTACAAGGGGTGATTCAATTTCAGATTAATTCAGATTGCCTTAGTAATACAGCTATTGTCTGTTGAACAAATCCATCATGATAACAATGCTGTCTGTGTAAAGTGGATTGCTCTGTTTTCTGAGATCAGAGGTTTGATGCCAGTTGCAACTTACCAAAGAATTATACTATTGCTTTGTGACTAATTTACTTAAGAGATACATGTCAAAAAGCTGAGATTGATACTCATCAAAACTAGATTGTTTTATTCAAAATATTTTTTAGAAAAAATAGCTTTTTTCTAAAAAAATTTTTAGAGATAAAACTAGTTTTTTAGGAATAAAACTAGGTTTTTAGAAATAAAAAATAGTTTTTGTTTTAGAATAAAATTATTTCAGAATAAAATTTATTCTAAAATAAAAACTATTTTTTATTTCTAAAAAACTATTTTTATCAAATTATTTTAGAATAAAATTTATTCCAAAATAAAAACTTTTTTATTTCTAAAAAACGATTTTTATTTCTAAAAAATGCATTCAAAAGTAAACACCAAAGTTACAGAAAATAAGTTATATTTGCAACGTAAAAGTATGTAGGAGTTATTTTCAGCAACTAATATTAAAGAAAGGAATAAAATATTGTATGAGATACAGTATTTTAATTTTTCAAATGTTCTAATAGCTTTACAATGACAAGGACATTCTGCTCATCATGATAATAACACACCATTTAAAAAAATCCTTTCTAAGCATCTCAAGCATTGCCTTGGTGAACCCCTTGGGCTAAGAAGAGGCCTTGATGCAATGCAGTATTATATGAAATATTTTTCTTTCATATTCTATTTTGTAGGTTGCAAAAGAAGGCCAAGATTCAAACAGTAGGAAAGAAGAATAGTGCGAACAGTAGGAAAGAAGAATAGTTAGTGCAATAATAAATCTCAATGCTCATCAACCTAGAAATTCCTTTTGTAACATTGGCCTGAAAATGGCAATAAATTCTGAATCTATCTACATGAATAGCAACTGGTGGATAAAATATGTCTCATGAGAAGTCTATTCATAGTTATTTGGTAAAATACAAAAAAGTGATTGCACCTAAACCAACTTGCTTAATAAATATGTTTAGAGACATATATGGATCAAATATAAATATAATTTACTTTGTATGAAAGTCTTAATGTATTTGAAAAATATTTCTTGCTGTTCTAATGATCTGGTAATTTATTTTACTAGAAACTGCAATGTAACCTAGAAAACATACTTCTTATATGAATTTCAACCTGAAATACACACACACACACACACACACACACACACACGCATTCAACATATTATAATATGAAAACACTAGAATGTGTTAGGGAAATAAATAATGTTATAACCTTGCAACTAATTACAAGTATTAAAAATAGAAAATGAATATTATCTACAGAAAGAAAAAAAGGAAATAATCTAGGAAAGACTAATACAATATTAAAGAATTTCTTTTATGGCTAGTTCTCTACTTACAAGTAAGTTTCACAATTATTATTTATTATTAATTTCACTATCCAAACTCAGATATGAGCAATTTCCTACCAACTTTAAAATGCCATTGAAGATAAAGCTGGTATTTCATACCTATAATCCTAGTATTGATGCCGGTTTGACATTACCCTGATTTACACAGTAAGACTTTTAAAAAAAGAAAAGATAGAAAGAAGAGATGAACTTAAATAAATCCTCATGTTCAAATCATCTTTATCGCATCAGAAGTTAAAACAAAGTCTATATAAGAGAACTTGAAAGAAAGATTTTTGAGAAGTTATAGTGATGGACTGAGATCATACTTAAGAAATAGCTATGAGCCAGGCACTAATGGCTCACACCAGTAATCCTTGTTACTCAGGAGGATGAAATCTGAGGCTCATAGTTGAAAGCCAGCCTGGGCAGGAAAATCTGTGAGACTCTTATCTCCAATTAACTACCAGAAAACCAGAAGTGGTGTTGTGGCTCAAAGTGGTAGACATCTAGCCTTGAACAAAAGGGATCAGGGGCAGTGCCCAGCCTGGGAGTTCAAGCCCCACAACTGATTTAAAGAGAGAAAGAGAGAGACACAGAGAGAGGGACAGAGAGACAGAGACAATGACAGAGACAGAGACAGACAGAGAGAAATGTCTATGGTCTGAGCATAGGAGATGACTCCCAAAATGATAGTGATGTTTACAGTGAAACTCATGACTTCAAGGAATGCCATGGTATATATCCACATATGTATATCCAGATACAGCATTTCCTCTGTATCTTCGTGTAAAGAAGTACTAATAGGGAGGATCACAATCTATAATCACTTTGAACCTTATTACCTTTTCAAGAGCCTATTTCCAGACATAGTAACACTAGAAACAGGGTTTTTAAGATAGGGACTTGGAGAATTATAATGCAATACATAATATTTCATTATCTTGTCCCTCCAAATTCATGACCTCATAAAATGTAGAATATATTTACCCCCCCAAAAAGTCCCAATAGTTTTGACCCAATCTAACATTAACTCTTAGTCCAAAGACTGATATAATTTGGAGGCAAAAGAAATTCTGTCCAATTGTGAGTCAAGGAAATCAGTTATTTTTCCTATATACAATGGTAGGGCAGGAGTAGGATATATTTATTATGCTAAGAGAGAAAAATTGTGAACAAAAGAAGGAAAGGATGATTGATACTGCCTAAAACCTAGCAAAGCAAATCCCACTGTATCTTAAGTATAAACTGCATGCCAGAAAGTAAACCAAATGGCTTGAAGCTCTGCCTTTTAGTCTTGGTAATATGAAAACCCACCAACAAAGCTTATGGGTTGTCTTCTTGATCTTAAAGCCTTCTGAAATTAAGGAGATTGCATGGTCCTTATCTGTGACAGAGGAAGAAATAGCCTAAACCCACATCTATTTGTATTGAATCTGTGGTAGTAAGAGGAGATCTGCTGATTTTTGAATCCAGGCATTTCTTCTTCTTTCTTATAGCTAAGGCATTTCACAGCTACTTGGTCAAATAACTATACTGTTCCATAAAATCAAAACCAAACATTTGAAAGTCTTCCTTCATTTAATCACATCTTTGATCTGTTTAACCAAACTGTCCAGATTTCTGATGCTTCAATCTATTGCCAACTTAGGTTAACAGGATACTTAAATCCACAGTTAATTGTGTGATGGGGTGCTTTTCCAGTCCCTTCAGAATAAACTGTCAATTTGTGTAATATGAACAGGCTGAAATTTCTTCCTAATCTTTAAATTTTAATCGAATCCTTTATGTTAAACAATTTTTAAACACATAGACAAGTTGAGAATATGCCTAAACTTTAAGCTCTGATTAACTCCTTTCTGGGAAGCAATTTCTTCTTTAATTAATCTTTATCTTAGTGCATTTTATGATAGGTAGCATATCTTATATGCGGTACACATATCACATCACCTCACAACTCCATGGTACTGCATATTTTGCTTTGCTGTACCAGGCAATGTTATAAAGCAAGGTATCACAGCAGAAACTGAACTAGCATGTAGGAACTATTCAAAAACAAGTCTCCATGTTCTGTGATATTCATATATGATCAATGTAAATGAAAATTAGCTAGTTTGTCTTTCTTGTATTACTTTGCTGCAATTAACAATATTTTCTGTGAATTATACCTTTGTAGCTTATCCATGTTTTACTTTCACAGAGAAAGTGGAAAATCACCATGGGAATAAATAAAGAGAAGTACCATATAAACAGCCATTGAAAGGCTAGTAGAGATGCTTAGGGTGCTACTGGAGAGGGAGGCATACAAGACATCTTTTCCCTTCAAGGACCTCACTGAAAGTCCTACCAAATAAAATCAAATGGAATCATTGAAAGGTTGGGATCATTGTTCATCAGATGGCTTCCCCAGGTGTTTGTCTAATTCCTGTTTTAAAGCCGCCAATGCCCAGACCTATCAATAAGAGCTTCTTGTTTTTCTTTATTGCATGTTCTTTTTTTTTAAAAAATAAGTTTTTTATTGTGAAAATACTGTACAGAGGGGTGGGTTACAATCACATAAGCAAGGTAATGAGTACATTTCTTATCAAGCATTGTTGCCTCCTCCTTTGTTTTCCCCTACCATCCCTTCCTTCCCATCTCCACAACTACATCCACTCCCTCCAGCCTAAATTGTAAAGTTCGTTTTTTGACATAGTGTCTTGTACAACTCCTTGTTGCAATGGGTCAACTTGCATCCCTATTTAAACAATTTGTTTTTTCCCTTCCACTCCCCAAATTATATTAATATCAAATACAGTGAAAACAGGGGTTATATCATGGGAGAGGGACATACAAAGCAACAAAAAAATCACGTGGTGCCATCTCCCTCTTTGGTAATTTATTGTATGTTCTTTACTTCTCTCAGTTGTTCCTCTCTTCTTTCCTTCCTCCTCCCTATGTCTGTCTGTCTCTTTATTTCCTTTTTTCTCTCTCTCTTTCTTTCTTTCTTTCTTCCTTCCTCTTTCTTTCTCTCCTCCTTTTCTTTTTCATTCTTGTGTGTGTGTGTGTGTGTGTGTGTGTGTGTGTGTGTGTGTGAGTGTGTGTGTGTGTTGGGAAGGGGGCTTAAACTCAGTACCTTAGGCTCTAAGTTGGCTTTTTCACTGATATCTGGCTCTCTACCATTTGAGCCATACCTCCCTTTTTGCCTTTTTGCTTGTTAATTAGAGCTGATAGTTTCACAAACTTTTCTGATAGGGTTGGATAGTTTCACAAACTTTTCTGATTGAGTTGGCTTTGTACTGCAATCCTCAAGTCTCAGCCTCTTGACTAGTTAGAATTACAGATATGAGCCACCATTGTTGGACTCTTTTATCATTTCACATATATATATATATATATAGAGAGAGAGAGAGAGAATTATTAATATTATCTGTAGTCACTCATGTGCAATAGCACACCAGAAATTCTTTCCTCATTATAATTCAGTACTTGTTGACCAACTTTCCTCATTGTATTCTCTCTTTTCAAGTCATATTTCAAAACAGAAAAAGATGAAAGAATAGCCCCGCTCCATTATATCTCTGTTAGAAAGAGTTGTTCAAGTACCCAATTTTATGTATTTTTAAATTCTTTGCCTTAAATGAAAATAAACCGAAACATTTAATATGCTTGAGCTTTAACCCATCTTGAGATGTACATGTTACAGAAGCTAACATTATCAGAAATAACATAGCTGTGTTATTTTTGTACTATATCATGATATGTAACAAGAAGAGTACAGTGATTGATAAAACCACAAAGCGGACATGGAAACTGGGATGAAAGGGATGAGGAGTTCCTCAATTAGGAAAAGGGATGAGGGGTTCCTGAGACTTGCCATCTCTCCATACTAATGAAGGATCATGGGAGAACATCTCTTATTACAGATGGCCTTTCTGTAACAGGTAGCTCTCATGCAGCGGTGCTTCTGCTCTTTGCAAAACTTACTTTGAATATACAATGCCAATTATGGGCAGTGCACACATCAAGATTGTGGCAGGTGTCTAGAGTTATGCAATTAGTTTTATTTATGCACTTTTAGTTTCACATTTTCCCGAAAAGACGGACAAAAATTGACTAATGCAGCTTAAGAGGAACACACCTATTTTCATCTTCACACCTAGTCACCACAACTAAGAGAATCTAGCTGAAATAACAAACTAACCCAGTAAATGAGTTTAATAGGGATCCAAAATTTTTCGAGATTCTCTTGAAGGTTTTCAAGCTAATCATTAGCTGTAGAAAACAAACAAAAAGGCTTAGAGATTACCACCAGTGCCAGAGGAGGCTGAGTGCTTCACATGTCTTTTGAATTCTAGGACAGCAGGGAATTTATTAGCATCTAGATACATAGATTTAATTATGTGGCAAATACAATTTTACTGTCATTCTTCAAAGTTAAGAAGAAACAAGCTACATCTAATTCCTTTCTCAGCAAATCTTGGAGTAGCACATTATGATAATATGATTTGTGTCTTTGGCATTTCTATGCTAGCAATACTGTTCAATTAAGTCATCTAATATTCTGTGATAAACCACTCCTACTGCTCTCTGGAAAATCCTTATGTATAGGACAGTATAATTAATCTTATATTCTCAACAAAGGTCTAAGTCATTTTGACATCACTCATTTAAAGCATATGATCTTAAAAACTATTGAATGAACTTATTTTTAATTAGAAATAATTAATTGTTCTACATATTATCTATAAATTTCTTCAGTGAAAATAGCCAGGCCCCTGTGGCTGATGCCTGCAATCCTAGCTATCAGATCGGAGGATCAGAGTTCAAAGCCAGCCTTGGCAGGAAAATACGAGAGACCTTTCTTTCTTTCTTTCTTCCTTTCTTTCTCTATCTATTTTTATTGTAAAGATACTGTACAGAGGGGTTACAGGGTTATAGTTACATGAGTAAGGTAATGAGTACATTTCCTATTGAGCATTGTTACAACTCCCTCCTTTGTTTTTCCCCTACTATCAACATGCTTCAAGTTTTTTAATAAGCTTTTTATTCTGAAAATACTGTACAGAGTGGTTATTACGTGAGTAATTTAATGAGTACATTTCCTATCGAGCATTGTTACCTCCTCCTTGGATTTTCTCCCACCATCATTTCCCTCCAAAACTTCCCAACTCCTCCCTCCCCCCACCCCCACCCCGACATTGTAAAGTTCATTTTTAACATAGTGGCCTGTATATCTCATCCTCAAAACAGGTCAACCTGCATCCCCATTTAAGCATTCTGCTATACCCCTTCCCCTTCCCAAATTATAAAAATGTATATACAAGATGCAGAACACCAGAATCAAATACAGTGAAAACAGGGGTTATACTTTGTGGGAAGAACTTACAAAAGAAACAAAAGAATCACATAGTGATAAGTACATTATCACATAATCACATAGTGATAAGTACATTAAAAATAATTATAAGCAAGAAAAAAAACACCTTGTGTCCCTGTCTTGGGGTACATTTCACTCAACATTATCTCTTATGGTCATAGGTAAATAGCCTTTGACCTTCTCTGTTTGTTGTAGACATGTACTAGATATTGAGATTCCACCTCACCCCAGTCAGAATGGCTATAACCAAGAAATCTAGTAACAACGAAGAAATCTAGTAACAACGAATGCTGGAGGGATGTGTCTAAAAGAGAACCATACTGCATTGTTGGTGGGAATGTAAACTTGTTCAACTACTTTGGAAAGCAGTATGGAGGTTCCTCAAAAGCTCCATATAGAGCTCCCTTATGACCCAGCAATCCCACTTTTGGGCATTTATCCAAATGATCACAAACAAGGTCATACGAAAGCTACCACCAGCACAACCATTTTTATTGCAGCATTATTCACCATAACTAAGATATGAAACCAACCACAATGCCCCTCAGTATATGAATGGATCAAGAAAATGTGGTATATATACATACACACACACACACACACACACACACACACACACACACAC
>NW_012267269.1:12761219-12778512 GCF_000151885.1 Dipodomys ordii
TGGAATTCTATGCCTCCATCAAAAATAATGACATTGCCCCATTTGTTAGGAAATGGAAAGACTTGGAAAAAATTATATTAAGTGAAATAAGCCAGGCCCAAAGAAACATAGGTCCATGGTTTCCCTTGAGACCCTTATTGGCAATTAACCACCCAAAAAACAAAAACGGAGTTGTGCTCAAGGTGATAGAGCATTAGCCTTCAGCACAAAAAGCTCAGAGACTGAGTGCAAGCTCTGGGTTCAAGGCCCACAACCACCACCAATACCACCAAAAAACAAGGCCATAAAATCTACATCATTAAAATAAAAACACTTGGGTGTTATTTATCTTCAAATGGTTATACTCATTTTTTAATTATCCCAAAGGCAGATACTCAGTTATTTGAAGAAAAGTGCAGGAAATGAAGGAAGCTATGGAATGAGAGCCTGGGGGCTCCGGAATGTACCGCTCCCACTTCTCACAAACAATTCTACTTGTGAGGCAGTTATCTAACTTACATTTCCTTTTAACAATTCCAAAAGATGCTTTGCAAAGATACACACACACACACACACACACACACACACACACACACACACACACACATCTTTTTTAAGGCTGACACCAAAACCAAATTTCGCATTTTTTCTATAATTCTAAACAGAATTGTTATGTTATCATGTGGTTTCAAAATTGCTTTAATTATGTGTTCCTTAAATCCTTATGTGTATAGTTATTTGGATCTTTCATTCTACCAAGGAAAATCTGAACGGTCAAGGTAGATGGAAAATCTGAAAGAAGGTCAAGGTAGATGGAGAAAAGTTTGAAAAGTAGATAAAAATAGAAGCACCACCACACTTGCTAATTCAGAAAAATTATATATATATATATATATATATATATGGAGAGAGAGCTTTGTGTTTTTCCTTTGCTTTTGTTTTAATGGAGGTTATACAAAAAAATCTTGCTTAACTGGAGCATCATCAATATGACATTCAAACACAAAGAACTTGATGAAAATGAGCAAGCACCTTGATGGGAAACCAAAAGAAAGTGTAGAAAGACAGGAAAAGATTTTTTCTCAAAAGAGTTCTCCTTGACTAGTTTTACAAAGCAGTTGATACAAGGTATTCTCTTCTAGGGAGCATGGATATTAAGAGGTCACGTGCTTAAACAAAAGCAAATATAGGCTGATTGTTCCCATATGTACTTAAGCTGCTAGCTACCATAAAACAAAGCCTTTCAGGATTATAAAATTAAAATATACTAGGAATAGAGAGCAGCTGTATCTGTTGTACACTCAGTCCCAAGACTAAATTCTTGCCCATCATTTTGTAACTTCATAACTTGATGAGTCATTAATATCTACCAATCAGCTTTATTAACCTGTAGGATGGGGATGCAAAGTACTGAGGAACACTACAATGAAGATTTGATGAATATTTATGAAAGCAATTGGCAAGTAAAAAATACTTTAATACATGGCAGCCAAAAATCAGAACCCCTATTTTTACTGACTGGGCCAGAGCTTTGTATTTTTTTTACTCTATTAACTTTTCATATGTTCGTGGAATCAAATTATTTACAAAGCTCTTCTACTGTAAAATCAGTAGAAAATCATTACTGAAATTGTCTACTTCTTAGTTCTCTGATAAATGAGTAAAATTTTTTAATTTTACCTTCAATAACAAAGCTCCTGAATTAGACTACAAGATGTGAAGCTTAAAGACAGAAAAAAAAATAGTCTCAGTGAGGGAGGTATCTATACCAGGACTATACTAGTCTGAATAATCATTACTTTTAAGTGTTGAATTTTAGGACTAACATTTCCTATTAAAGCAGGACTCTAAGAACAGCACCCTGTACCCCTTACATGCAATCAGTTTCTCAGATGACTCTAGCTCTTTTACACTTGACAAATATAGGCCTTGAGATGAGCAAACAGCTCATCATCAAAGTGTGTTACCATTCACGAGCGATAAACAAACCTTAAGTAAATAAAACACTTTTTCTTCCCAGACAGTTACTTCTGGAAAAGTTGACACTTCTTTTTATTTCCCTCCCCCCACTTCATGAGTTATGTCATCATTATGCCTACTTTTATCCCTATGTTGAAGCATTCCAATTCTTATTCCAGCAGATCTAGACAGATAACTACCATTTAAGAACATCAGCAACATTCCAAGCAGTAGACTTATTGTATTCTTTGTAAACTTTATAAAGTATAGGCAAAATGACTGTTTTATCCTCATATTACATTAAATACATTATACTTAGGTTAAGAGTTAAATTTCTTCATCACTATCTTAGCATTAATAAGACAGTAAGCAAACATAAGAATGTTACAGAGAAAAGCCAAAGAGAAAGGCATGTGTCTCTTAGCAGAGAAAATTGTTTTCCTAATAACAACTTTGTTTTTGTGTGGGTGCCAGTCCTGGGGCTTGAACTCAGGTGCTCAGTACTGTCCCTGGCATTTTTTTGTTCATAGTTAGTGCTCTTTCACTGGAGCTGCAGCTCCACTTCTGGGCTTTTAATGGGTAATTGGAGATAAGAATCTCACAGACACTCCTGCCTGGGCTGATTCTGAACTACCATCATCTAATCTCAGCTGCTTGAGTTGCTAGGTTTATAGGTGTGCACTATCAGCACCCAGCTTAAAACAACCATTATTTAATCTAGTCAAAAGGGGATGTAAAATGGGAGTTTGGAAATATTTGGTTAGGAATTTCTATGCATATGTTACAGGACATTCTTTGGTAGCTTTTGATGTTGAGTTCTAATTTTAGTCCCTTGTGGTCTGAGAGAATGCAGATATTCAGTACCCTTAAACTGAAAGTCACACAGTGTAGGGGTAACACAGACACTTATGGCAGGTGTTCTCAGAATGAAAACTAATTGAACATAAGTTTTGTAAAGAATGATCCAGCTTCCCTTCCCATGATGCTCTGGGGGAGCCCATTCTCTCTTGATGGGAATTCTAGCTTGATGTAAGCATTGTATTCATTAATTTCATATGCTTTTATCTTTTATTCATCCAATAAAAAAGTAAAAATGCAATGGAACCTGGCAAGATTGACATCTTCTTCTCTGATCTTACATTGAGCATTGGCTTTTCCCATTACTATTACTGCATAGAAAGTAAAAATGTAATCTTCCACTGCAGGCATGTAACTCTTCCCACAGAAATATTGCTGATTATTACCAATACAGAAGCAAGCCTCTGTTAGCACAAGTGCTGTTGAGATAATGCTTTACAGATTCCCGGGGGGTAATGTTGGATATCCTGAGCAAATCTGACTTACAGGGACAGAGTCAGTATCTGGTTGGCAATCACTAGAGTCACTTTGTCAATTTTTCCAGGTAGGAGAGCTATATGAACTAAATCCAATGTTTCTGCAGAGTCCCAAGAGCAAAAAGATATGTGCTCTGCCACTTACAAACTAATGTCCCTAAAGTGTAGTGAAATTCTAAACCTCTCACTCAGCAATCTATACTTTCCCTAAACATATGTTGAGGGCTGGGAAGGTGGCTCAGTGGTAGAGCGCTTGCCTTGCATGCATGAGGCCCTGGGTTCGATTCCTCAGAACCACATAATCAAAAAAAAATGAAAAGGGGGTTTTGAAAAGGAACTTTGATTTCAAATTTATTTTCATCAACAAAACTAGATTGACACTTGCAAGAAAGGGTAAGCAGGAGTCCATCATGCAATGGGATATACAAACATGAGAAGAAAGACAGGTGTTCATGTGCTTTACTGGAGTTGAGTAGAAAGATAAAAAAAATAAAATAAAAAATATAAAGGAAATTCCTTCACTTCAATTTCCTATAGAGGAAAAGCAATTATAGCTCCTTTCTAAGTAATAGCTTACAAGTTAAGGAAGGATCTTGTCCTCAACCTATTTTTTGCCCTCTTCAACTATCACAAATATGAACATCAACATGAGAATTGAAAGCGTAGAGGTATAGGTATATCAATCTTAAGGCAATACTAGCTGAATTACTGTTTTTCCATCTGTACTATTAAGGTAACATAATAAAGTATATAGCCAACATAGTATATATCAGGAAACTAATAACCAACATGAGTTTTCTATAGAGCCCTATTCAATTTTGTGAGCCAGAATTATAATCACTTCAAAACAATAAAGTTAATTTAGACTATCAAGCTTATATGCAGTCACAAACATTTTTAATATTTTATTTCATTGTCTGTTTATAATAATAAAAGCCATCATACATAGCTCATGTGAGTGCACACACCTACATATACAGAGACACATGCACATGCACGCACACACACTATGCATTTCTCAGTTTTCCAAGGCCCAAGATGTTTAATAATTCTGTTCTCTTACCAAAACATGAAGCTCTTTCAACATGGAAGCTGCAACTTCATTTGGGATCCTTCATTACAAGGATTCCACATCTTGAGAATATCTTTAGTGAATTTCCTAAATAAAAATGAAACAAAAATACTTGGGAAAATAGGAAAACAAACATACACAGTCCCTTCCAGTAGTTTTCATCTGAAATTCATTGTGTCATTTTTCAGGTAGTTATTTTTGCGTTAATTCTGAAAAAAAGAATTATATGTACTTCCTGGTCAAAAATTCATAATTGGCTCACTAATATCCATCTCTCTTTGAATAAGAAAGCCTCTTCAGTAAATGGTGCTGGCAAAATATGGGTCAAAGACCTCCGAGTCAAAGCAGACACCCTGAAAATATTACAGGAAGGAATAGGAGAAACCCTAGGTCTCCTTGGCACAGGCTGAAATTTTCTTAATAGAGACCCAGAAACACAAAAAATCAAAGAAAGGTTGGACAAATGAGATTGCGTGAAGCTGCAGAGCTTCTGCATGGCAAAGAACATAGCTAGCAAGATCAGTTGTTTGAACTTTGATGTCATAGATTTCATTATATTGGACATATTGACAACAATATATATGTAATAATGTATGAGAGCAACCAGACTACAGCTAGTATGTCAGAAAGAAAGTATGTTGAATATAAACTTTATCATTTTTTAATTGGGAACATACCATACAGAGGGGTTACAATTACATGGGCAAGGTAATGAGTACATTTCTTACCAAATATTGTTGCCTCTTCCTTTGTTTTCCCTTCCCATCCCTTCCCATTTCCCCCCCCCCCCCCCCCCCCCCACTCCACCCCACGCCAAAGTTGTAAAGTTTATTTTCGACATAACGTCTTGTACATCTCATTGTTGCAATGGGTCCACCTGTATCTCTATTTAGCCAATTTGTTTTTTCCCTTCCCCTCCACAAATCATGCCAATATCAAATACAGTGAAGGCAGGGGCTTTTTATACCTTGGTGGAGGGACACACAAAGCAACAAAGAAATATCATATAAATATGTTAGAAACAATAGCAAGAAAGAAAAAAAAACATTTGAATCTTTAACTTGGGATTCATTTCGCCTAATATCACCTTATCTGACGGTTTCTGCTTGTCTCAGACATACACTAGTTTTTGCAAATAAGGGAAACAATGGGACTTATGTTTCTTTGGGCCTGGCTTACTTAACTTAATATAATTTTTTCCAAGTCTTTCCATTTCCTAACAAATGGGGTAATGTCATTCTTCCTCATAGAAGCATAGAATTCCATTGTGTGTATATACCACATTTTCTTGATCCATTCATCTACTGAAGGGCATCTGGGTTGGTTCCATATCTTAGCTATGGTAAAGAATGCTGCAGTAAACATAGTTGTGCTGGTAGATTTAATGTGGTCTTATTTGTGATCATTTGGGAAAATGCCCAAAAGTAGGATTGCTGGGTCATAGGGGAGCCCTGTGTGGAGTCTTTTGAGGAACCTCCATACTACTTTCCAAAGTGGTTGAACAAGTGTACACTCCCACCAACAAAGCAGATAAACTTTATCTTTTTTTTAAGAAGCTTGTTAATGATCTGAAAGATTAATGAAAAAAAATCTTCCTGTGAATTAGAACACCCATCATTATTTTTAATCATTTGAATACTATGAAAAATATTTTATTCTGTACATATGTGCTCAAGCACATTGCAAATTAAAATCCCATTTAAAAATTTTCCAGGTACTATTTTCTGTTCTAAAAATTGAGCAACATTTGTTGGTTGAAAAATTAAAATAAATACTTATCCATATTGATCATGAAATTTGATGATTATTATTCTTAAATGCTCTGTGCTCTCTCTCCCCCCTCTATCTCCTCACCCTCCTTCCATCTTTCCTTTCCTGATTCTTTATACAAGTATGTTCACCCACACATTGCATACATTACAACTCAAACTGATTGTAAGAAGTTACAATGTGATTAAATAAAATACTATTAATGTGTACCTTTACATTACCCTAGCTCTGCACTCCATCATAGCTTTTTTGGCTTCATTACAATAGAATCTTCTACAAAATAATTAACTAACATCCTGGTTATGCAAATCACAGTAATGAAAACACTGAACACTAGATTGTGTGAAACATCTTAAGCTTAAGGAGGCCTGTCTAGTGATCAATTTTAAATTAGTCACTTTGGAAAAAAAATCCATGGTTTTGTTCTCTTGGTGGCTTCCTGAGTTTCTATTTTTGAACAACAACAACAAAAATCTATTACAGTTTTGTTAGATTGCATGAATGAGTGTCTTTTCCCAAAAGTTAAATATGAAGAAATAAAATCCACTGGGTCCACCAAGTAATATGGGCATCTCAATCCTCTGGATAGATTTACATGAGGTACAGATTTTGAACAGTGAAGGTTGTTTTGATTTCCCTTTCAATACAGGTCACTTAAGAATTTCATATTCTTGAACTGTTGTCTGACTGTTCTAAACTTATGCTTCTGTGTTTTGATTTGAGATTTTTGGCAATGCGTTTCTGCACACCACATTTGTCCTTTGCCAGCTGGCTTCCACTTAGGTTTTGCAGTAGGCAGCACTAGAGAGAGGCTAGGAGGCACAAGAAGAAAACAAAGGGCTTATTCTCTTCTTTTCACTCTTGTCAGCAGTGCCTGAGCTGTCCGTCATCCTTCCCCTGTAGCAATACTTTGTTTACAGATCTTCTGAACCCTTCCGGAAACACGCATTCTGCATTCTCAAAACATATCTGACAAGCAGAATAGCTCAATAGCTATGTGCATATGGCCATATGAGGTAATGCTAAGTGAAATGAACTCCAAGGCATGGACACAAGAAGTTTGTCTTTGCTGTTGTTGTTTTTAATGTACTATGTGATTTCTTGTTTCTTTTGTGTGTCTGTGCCCCTATGGTTTATCCACTGTTGTCACTGTATTTGACTTTGGTACCTTAGGTATTGTATATGTGTTCATCTGAATTAGGGAAGGGAAGGAGAACAACAAAATGGTGAGACAAAGGAGCAAGGGGGAACCAATACAACAGTGACACTCACAAGACAATAGGTTGGAAATGATCTGTACAACTGGGGGAGGGAGGAAAGGGGGAGGGAGGGAAAATGAGAGAAAAATGAGGGAGGCGGTAACAAGTTCGACAAGGATTGTACGTATTACCTTACTTATGTAACTATAACCCATCTGTAAGTCACCTTGACAATAAAATAAATAAATAAAATGTAAAGAGAGTATCAATCCTAGGTGGTTTGTATCCCTTTCTAACGTTTCTTGCAGTTGGAGCTCCTTAAAGTATCTCTTGTGCATTTCTTTGGCATCATGACTGGACCTTTAATACTACCATCCATATATAGACTAGAGACTTGAAGGGTCTCACTGTCTCAGCCCCCCACATCTTCTTTTTGTTCCTGAGCCTAATGATGGTGCTGTTCCTTCAGTTCAATATCTATGTAACTTCAGAAGTCCCTTGTGCCTCTTCTAGTTCTCTGCCAGCTCTTTTACCCACTATTACATTAAAAGTTATTTATTCAAATAATGAGTGTAATTCTTTTGCCCTTGCTGGATTCTGCAAAGAATTGGGATTTTAGTTTTAGTATGAGGATGGGAAGAAAGAGAAGAAAGGGGAAAGGAAAAGAAGAACCTTTCATTCATTGATGTACTTGCCATTTTTAATTAATTTTAATAAAACCCTAAGAAAGAGGTATGATTGCTAGTATTATTTACATTAATAAAATAACTGTAACACTGAGTTCTTACAATGTTTGTGGGTGTATGTGTGTGTGTGTGTGAGAGAGAGAGAGAGAGTTAGTACTGGGATTTGAACTCAACACCTTTTGCTCTTTGGTTGGCATATTTCCACAAGGGTGGCCTTCTACCACTTGAGCCATACCTCTAGTTCCAGTTGTTTTGCTGATTAATTGGATGGCTCCAATCCAAGATCCTCCAATCTCAGCCTCCTGTGTAGCTAATATTACAGGTGTGAGCAACCAGCACCAGACATCTACAATGTATTATTTCATTTACTACCATAAATGTTCAGAAAATGAAGGTAATTAGACCCATTTAACAACAGAGAATTATATGACAAACATCTTTTAAATATCAGAATTGTAATATCAATAGAATCTATCTTGGTCCCAACCCAAGCTGTCTACCCACCGTGATAATGGAATTTTTCTGAGATTTTTTCCTATCCTTTTCTATAATTATTAAAGTGTTTGTCAAGGCTTTTCTGCATTCCTTGTATCCCAATCTTCTCTTTTTAAACATGTGAATCAGAGAAGGTATGGGCACATGAGAGGTCATGGAGAGCCTCCCTGGGTAGCTGCAGAGATACTGAATATGGTGTAGTAAGCACAGAGAGCGTGCAGAAGGACCAGGGCCTCATGTGATCTTACTCCTAAGGTTAAAGCAATGAGTTTAGTATCTACCCACCTAAATACTCCCAAGGTAACAAAAGGACTATTTCTAAAACCTCAACCTTCGCTCTTTGCAGATTTTATAATTCTGAGATTCCCATGCTACTTCACAGGATCTAACAATGCTGTGAAAACACAGTGTTCAAAATGCCTCAGTAGTTTCTATCATCCACATCCACGTCCTCTCAATCTGACTTTAGCATTCTCACCTTCAGAGGAGAGTTCATTTCTCCATCTTTTAAATATATACTGGACTTGACTGGGGAGGAGGATGAAGAATAACGTGATTCCTGGGCCTACCACTTATGAAGACTTACATTCTTCTGATTGTGAGCTCTTAGGATTCTTCTGTTATTTAAAGGTGAGTCCAAGCCCGGCGCCAGTGGCTCACACCTGTAATCCTAGCTACTCAGGAGGCTGAGATCTGAGGATCACAGTTCAGGGCAGGAAAGTCCCTAAGATTCATTTTTTTTTATTCTGAAAATACCATACAGAGAAGTTACAATTACATGGGCAAGGTAATGAGTACATTTCTTATCAAGCATTGTTGCCTCCTCCTTTGTTTCCCCTTCCCATCCCTTCCCATCTCCCGCCACCCCCCCCAAAGTTGTAAAATTCATTTTCGACATAACATCTTGTATATCTCATTGGTGCAACAGGTCCACCTGTATCCCTATTTAAACAATTTGTTTTTTCCTCCCCCTCCACAAATTATACCAACATCAAATACAGTGAAAACAGGGGTTATACCGTGGGTGAGGGACATACAAAGCAACAAAGAAATCATTTTATAAATATGTTAAACACAATTGCAAGAAAGAAAAAAAACCTTTGAATCCTTAACTTGGGATTCATTTCACTTAAAATCAACTTATCTGACCATTTCTGCTTGTCTCAGACATATACTAGTTATTGCAAATAAGGGAAACCATGGGACCTATGCTTCTTTGGGCCTGGATTACTTCACTTAATAGAATTTTTTCCAAGTCTTTCCATTTCCTAACAAATGGGGCAATGTCATTCTTTCTGATGGCGGCATAGAATTCCATCGTGTATATGTACCACATTTTCTTGATCCATTCATCTTCTGAGGGGCATCTGGGTTGGTTCCATATCTTAACTATGGTTAATAATGCTGCAATAAACATAGTTGTGCTGGTAGCTTTAGTATGGTCTTGTTTGTGATCATTCGGGTAAATACCCAAAAGTGGGATTGCTGGGTCATAGGGGAGCTCTATGTGGAGTCTTTTGAGGAACTTCCATACTACTTTCCAAAGTGCTTGAACAAGTTTACACTCCCAACAACAACGCAGTAAGGTTCCCTTCAGTCCACATCTCCTCTAGCATCTGTTGTTATTAGAGTTCTTGATTCTAGCCATTCTAACTGGGGTGAGGTTGTATCTCAATATTGTTTTCATTTGCATTTATGGCTAGGGAGGTTGAGCATTTCTGCATGTGTCTATTGGCCATCAACAGACAAGGGTCTCATATCTAAAATAGACCTGGAACTCAAAAAATTAAATCCCCTAACAACAAATTTTCAAAGAAACAACTGCCCGATAAATAGGTAGGCTAAACACTTAAAGAGAAACTTCTCTAAAGAGGAAAGAAGGATGCCGGTAAAATTCATCTCCAATAAGCCACGAGAAAACCGGAAGTGGCGCTGTGGCTCAAGTGTTAGAGCGCTAGCCTTGAGCTGAAGAGCACAGGACAGTGCCGAAGCCCAGAGTTCAAGCCCCACGACTGACTGAAAAAGAAAAGGGGGGGGGGAGTCCACACTGCACACAGGGCAGCCATCACTAAATGGGAAGTATGGAGGTCACCTTAGACTATCCAGACCTGTTCAAGCTGCCAGATGTCCACAGCTCCAAGACTACGTGGAATAGTAAAGCAAAAGTACCAATAAAACCAAGGGATGGCGGCTCACCCATAATCTTGGCTACTCAAGAAGCTGGGATCTGAATATCACAGCATGGGCAGGCAAGTTCGAATGTGACTCAAATGGCAGAGTGCTAGCCTTGAGCATAGAAACTCAAGAATCAGAGTTCAGGTCCTGAGTTCAAACCCCAGGACTGGAATGAACAAAACTAAACAAATACACAAACAACAAAAGTGCCAATGAGCTGAGCCCAGACCTAAATGCAACCACACAGAATTATAAGCACATAAACTGGTATTCCTTTTAGCTACTAAGTTGTGGGTGGTTTGTTTTACAGTAATAAATTACTGAGAAACAATTTTAATTACTATCTTCACAGTAGTCTTTTAAATGTTTAAAGAAAAGTTGAAGCGAAAATGTAGAATGCCATGGGGCTGAGAATAAGTTTCCAAATATGTATTACTTTCTCTTAGGTTCATGATGGGATAAATAGTGATTGATCAAAGACACCCCAGGTCTGGCAAGCTAGGAAATACTATGGACAATGCAAGAGTTAAGAGCTGGGACACACAGATTTGGATTGAGACTATTGTTACAAAGAAGAGTTATGTTTATTTAAGTATATAATTTCATATATAATATAGCTATAAGTATTTTATGTATAAATCAATATAGTTTATGTCTGGATATCTGAAAGTATATAAGTATATAAGAAGTTGAGCAAAATCAGTTCTCAAATATTTGCAATCATGGTCTAATTATACATAAGAAGGCCCTGAAGAATATCCACTTATTGATTTGTTTTGACCATTTTAGAAATGAAAGGTAAAAAACACTGAAAAATAGTCATTGTTTATGTTAGTCAAGTTATGTTATAACTTGAAGATTCATTAATTAAAAAGACAATATAATTTATATGTGTCACTTTTATGAAAGACAATCACATTTTCTAAAACAAAACACTAGCGAGGAGAGCGAGTTTGTTCTTTTGGGTGTGTGTATGAGATTTCCCCTAATGGTGCTTTAATAGAAGAAGGCCAATTTTGTTCTCCACCCACGTTAAACCTATGTGCTATGTATTTTTATTACTCTTGTTTGTTTAAAACATGTGAAGAAAATCTAGGCAAAAGTAGATATGTATGTAGGAAAGATATTGTCAAAACTTTTTGCTGTAGATATGATTTTTAATAACATAGCAGCATTTTATGAGTAATAGTTTCTAGAAAGTTGGTTACAATTTAAGGAAACCCACACACTATTAAAAACAACTATTCATAGTGTTATATTAAAATCCACTCAAGTTAGTAGTTATGTTACTCATTTACTTGCAGACATCATCCACTAGTGAACTGGAAAATAGTAACTCATTAAATGATGTATACTTTCAAATTATGAACAGATATACAATACAAAAAGTCTATATTTTAACATCAAAATATCATCAGAATTCTTTGTCAGTATTGAGAAACTACCAAGCTTGTATGTAGCACACAAAAAAAAACCTTTTCAAATTTTCAGTTTTCATTTAAAAGTTCAAATTAGAGGAACAGCAGCAAATACAAGATATTTGCTTTCCCTGCAATAAGTCACTTAATTTCCCTTTCAAAAAAATAGATTTCAAGTACCCAAGTCTCCTTAGCATTTACATGAAAACTAGGCACATTTTTGAAAATTTGTTTATTAAAGTTACCTAATGGAGAAAAAGAATGACTTTAACAGCAATTTGTTAGGACCACCTTGAACTTACTATGGATGTAGCTCTCTGTCTCTCTCTCTCTCTCTCTCTCTCTCTCTGTGTGTGTGTGTGTGTGTGTGTAGGATGAAGAGGTTTCCCTTTTCTTCATCTATGGTTGAAAAGTCACAGCGGCAATTGATAGAGATCAGAAGTTTCAACCTGCAGTGGAAGAAATTAGACTTGGGCATCTGTGGCATAAAGAAAGGTCTGAGTGCACATGTTCTTGTGATTGAAATACATAAAACACAACTTCTCCCTAGTGTGAATAGTCATTGCTCATCCTTACCACGTATTAAATTTGTCCAGCTTTTAAAATGCAGATACAGCAAAGAACTAATTTACATTTGCATATATAACACAACACAGACAACTAATTTCTAAATATTCACACTGTGCTTGTAAGAGGAAGGACATCATGTTGTATTCATTATGAGGGAAAACTTTAAAAATCACTAGGTTAAATAAGCTGCAATAAACATAGTCGTGCTGGTAGCTTTAGTGTGGTCTTGTTTGTGAACATTTGGGTAAATGCCCAAAAGTGGGATTGCTGGGTCATAGGGGAGCTCTATGTGGAGTCTTTTGAGGAACCTTCATACTACTTTCCAAAGTGGTTGAACAAGTTTACACTCCTACCGACAATGCAGTAAGGTTCCCTTCTGTCCATATCCGCTCCAGCATCTGTTGTTTTTAGAGTTCTTGATTATAGTCATTCTAACTGGGGTGAGGTGGTATCTCAATGTTGTTTTGATTTGCATTTCTTTTATGGCTAGGGAGATTGAGCATTTCTTCATGTGCCTATTGGCCATCCTTCTTTCCTCTTCAGAGAAGTTTCTCTTTAAGTCTTTAGCCCACTTATTTATTGGGAAGTTGTTCCTTTGAAGATTTGTTGTAGAGGGATTTAACCCAGATGCCCCTCAGTAGATGAGTGGATCAAGAAAATGTGGTACATATACACAATGGAATTCTATGCCTCCATCAGAAAGAATGACATTGCCCCATTTGTTAGGAAATGGAAAGACTTGGAAAAAATTCTATTAAGTGAAGTAAGCCAGGCCCAAAGAACTTAGGTCCCATGGGTTCCCTTATTTGCAATATCTAGTATATGTCTGAGTCAAACAGAAAAGGTCATTTAAGTTGATGTTAGGGAAATGAACCCTAAGATACATATTCAAATGTTTTTTTTCTTTCATGCGATTGTTTCTAACAGATTTATAAGATTATTTCTTTGCTGTTTTGTATACCCCTCCCCCATGGTATAACCCCTGCTTTCACTGTGTTTGATGTAGTTATAATTTGTGGAGGGGTAGGGAAAAAACAAATTATTTAAATAGGGATACAGGTGGACCCATTGCAATAATGAGACATACAAGTTTTTATATTGAAAACGAACTTTACAACTTTGGTGTTGGGGGAGGAGAGTTGGATGGGAGGGGTGGGGGTGGATGGGATGGAAAGGGGAAACAAAGGAGGAGTCTACAATGCTTGATAAGAAATGTACTCATTATCTTGCCCATGTAATTGTAACCCCTCTGTACAGTATTTTCACATTAAAAAAAATAAATCACTAGGTAAAAAAAATTACTATGACTTTATTGGTGCACCACTATTAGAATTCACCCAGCATGGGATGAATGTGTTTGGTATGATAAAAATGATCAGGTTTAAACTGAACCCATGGTAGAGAAAATAGGAATTCTGGCTCTTATTTAATTTTATGGTAATAAGAGGCAACTTGGCATCAGGAACAGCACAAGCCCCACAAGGCTGTGTGTAGCACTGGATAGAAAGAGGGAAAATGGAGTTGAGAGGCTGAGAGGATTTCCTGAGTCAACTGCTGCAATGCACAATGGGAAAATGAGTGGCTGTGCACACTTGCCTATTCTGGTGGGTTTCTAATCATTTAACATTTATCCATGATTTGTATTAGAGTGCTAAGATTTTCTCTTTACAATAGAATTGTTTTTTTTAACCTGTACAGCAAAGTAGTGGATCTACACTGATACTTCCCAAATAATTCTACAGTTCAATTACACACCAGAGGATGAAACATGTGTCAAGTAATACTTTTGGCAAGCTACATATACCATGAATGCTCATTCCCTGCTTCTCTCTCTTTCTTTCTCTCTTGTTTGCTTGGTTGTTCATGTTCTCTCTGTGTCTCTCACTGTCTCTCTTTGTCTCTCTCCTTTCTCTCTTTCCTTCCTGTTCCTCCTCCCCCCTCTCTCACTTTCTATCTTCCTCCTTTTCCTCCTTCCTCTTTCCCAACCCCTCTTCTGTTCATCTTTCTATCTCTCTCCCTCCCCTCTGGGTAATTCCTAACATAGAAGATATTCTGAGGAATCTTTGCCTAACTTGTGACCACACAATCCTGTCTATGAATGATATTCCTTGGGATGACAGCATTTTACTGTGGGACACAGTTTAGAAAATGCTGAACTTGCTCTAGGAGAGCTTTTTAATATAGCAGGGCCAATAATAGCATGGGGAAACTGTCCCCTAAAATAGCTCTTCCTGTCTCTTCAGCCCAGGTGTGTGAATGCATATTCAGGAGCATGGACGTTGAGGAGCATGGAAAATGGCTTTATGACTCAGCCCCTTTGGATGTAGCATCCATTACATCAAAAGAGTGTGCATATAAGGATTCCTTGGCAAGCTCCAGTTACTTAACATCACTTCATTTTTAGGTCACTGAGCACAAGGGGACATTTTTTTCTTGGAAATATCAAAAAAGAAAACAGATGATAGGAATTAGGTACTTGCTTACTATGCAGTATAAAGCCAAATTTCAAAGTACAGATGCATGCATGTGAAACTTGGCAGAATTGGAAAGCTTTCTTTGGAGGAGAACCAGAAAGAAAATGCTGTATGTGAAGTAAACATAAAATACTTTTATGGCTACATTCCCCCTTTTAGTTTGGCATTCTCTTCATTCTCCTAAGCTTTGTTATTCTTGTGTGATTGTCATCTTTTTTTTGTACAATTCCTGTTTCTTCATAATTCCTAATGGCAATAAGAGTTCCCAATAAAGGACCTCTCAGATGTTTATGTGTACCATATAAACTTCAAATTTGTACAAAGAACATAGTTGTGAAATATTTCCCTGTATTTTTTGTGTTATTTTGACTGGCTATATCACTTTGTATGTGACAAAATGCAGGCCATCCTAAAACTTGAAGATATTTACATTTGTTAGACAATGGAATCATTGAACACTATGCCCAAGAATTTCTACTTGCTATTAAAATAAAAGCTGATGATGGTCATTTATTAGGTATTGTTTATGTTTTACACACTTTATGTACACTCAGTCCTTTACTTATTGCTCCCTAATGCCCACAATGAATTATGAGCATATCCATTTTATTAATGAATATCTCCAACTCAGCATAGTTATATCAACTGTCTCAAAGTTACATAGCTTTATATGTATTATAATCCTATCTGTGTTTGTCTAATTCAAAATCCAAATTCTTATGTATCATATGTATTCATGTACAAATTATTTTGGTGAAACATAGTAGATGTCTGAGTTTATCTCAGTCCCTATAACAAAATGTCTGGAGCTGTGTTATATTCAAGAAAAATAGTCTATGTAGCACAGATTTCTGCAGGTTCTGCATGGCCCCAGTGTCTGCTTGGTTTCAATGTTAGAACCTCATGAGGGAGGGCATCACAGTAGTAAGGATCATTTTTTAAGACAGGAAACTGAACATTGGGGAACTAATTGGTTCCCTACAAGAACTATCTTATATGTTTTAAGACCTAGTATGTTAAGATCTTCCTTAGAGGCCCTGATATGTATGTATGTACATATATATATGTATATATGCATATATATGTGTGTGTACATATATATGAGTGTTCATATATATACATATCTATCTATCTATATATATATCCTGTAATGTGCTAGAGAATGAGGACTCTTTACTAGTATAAAAATAAATGGCTGCCTCCTATAGCATTCCTAGATCCTCTTCGATGTGAACAGAATACTAACATGTATTTTGCTCTAACAGGACAAACAGCTCTCCACGAGTTGGCATCTCCCTTCCTTTTCAGGAAAATGAGGCTCCTTATTATACTGCCTGCTTTCTAGTCCTCAGGCAGGTAGCACTGCTAGGGGATACATAGTTCAAAGATGGGAAAAGAAAGGGGAAGAGAAGAGAGGGGAGAGTGAGAGACTGAGACAATAGTTGTCAACAGCAGTACTACTCAATATAGAAGAGCCAGCCAAAGAGGCTGTCAGGAGCTCAGCCACTCAGTTCATCATCATAAATAATGGAACGACGAGATCAGAACACACAGGAAACACAGTAAAAGACAAAATGGTAAACAGGATACTGTTCACCAGTCATTCAAAGGATGTGGAAGGACTGTGGTGGAAATTGGTGCATTTGACTACCTACTTCCTATTGCTTTTGTGATTGACTATTCCACTACTTATATGACTCAGATTCATCAGTCCTTTACAGGATCTCATCAAGTCTTGCCATTTAGATTTGCTGAATTGTTATGTTGTCTAAATGTGGAAATTATGATATTGAAAATGAGGGACACTCCGGGATACAGGTTGAAAGAGAAAAACCAATATACACTCTCGACATTAGAAGATGGGAGGAAGAAAAAAGAGTTATTTTTAGAAATTACTGTATGTTGCTGAGCACTAGAGGCTCACATCTGTGAATCCTAGCTACTCAGGAGGCTGAGATCTGAGGATCATGTTTCAAAGGCAGCCTAAGTAGGAAAGTGCTTCCATTAACTACCAAAGAGCTAGAAACTGGGCTGTCACTGAAAGTGGTAGAGAACTATCTTCAGCACAAATGCTCAGGAACAGTGCCCACGCCTTGAGTTGAGTTCAAGCCCCAGGTGCATGCATGTGAACACACACACACACACACACACACACACACACA
>NW_012267269.1:12785222-12789876 GCF_000151885.1 Dipodomys ordii
AAATACTGTACAGAGGGGTTACAATTACATGGGCAAGATAATGAGTACATTTCTTATCAAGCATTGTAGCCTCCTCCTTTGTTTCCCCTTCCCATCCTCCCCCTGCCCCCCCACCCAATCCTCCCCGCTCCTCCCTCCCGCTCCCCCCAAAGTTGTAAAGTTCGTTTTCGACATAACGACTTGTACATCTCATTGTTGCAATGGGTCCACCTGTATGCCTATTTAACTCACTGTATTTTTAAAATATCTCAGTCCACAAATCTGGTAATTAAAGTAGTCTGTGCATTGAAGCAAACATCCTTGTAATTAATATTTTCTCAAAATCCGGCCAAAGCAACTTCAATGATAAAGCCCTTTAGGCATCTTGACATAAAAGTTGGGAATGAAAAGTCTCTTTTTTTGGAAAAAAATACTGATAAATGGCATTACCCTGTGAAATCAATAAGAATAAGGCTAGGCCAGGCACTGTTGGCTTATGCCTGTAATCTTAGCTACTCAGAAGGCTGAGATCTGAGAATAATGATTTGAAGCCAGCCCAGGCAGGAAAGGTATGAGCATCTTATCTCCAATAAACTACCCAGAAAAAGCTGGACATTGTGGCTTGAGTGGTAGAAGGCTAGACTTGAGTTGAGAGAGGCTCAAGGTCAGTGCCCTGGAGCAGTAATAATAATAATAATAATAATTAATAATAATAAATCAAGAAGAAGGAAGAAGGAAGAAGGAGGAGGAGGAGGAGGAGGAAGACAATACTCTGAAAAGCAAGAATCTGAAAAAAAAGAATATGTGACTATGAGAAATGCTTGGGGATCATTTTATGATAATTAGTACAATAGTCTTATTCCTTAGATGCAGTTTTATAAATGCTCCCACATATTTGTCTAATATGACCTGTATATAAACTTTGTCAAGTGGGCAGAGGAGTGTCTTTTTTCCAGATAAATTAATCTGGAGACCAATGAAGCATTCAAATGAATAGGAATTGTAACATTATTATATTTTAATCCTCATTGCAATAGTGTCAAATATGTAATATTATTATTCCTATTTTATAAATCAATAAAATAATGCATGACAATACTGTGTGACTTGCTAATTTAATGTGCATATAGCAAACTTAGGGTTAAAAAATCTTTCTTATTTAAGAGTACTGAGTATGTTCTTATTTTTGTCTATTTGTTGTCCAGTAAAAGATAATATCCTGATGATGTATTTTAATTTATAAACATAGTGTGGGTGTCTTCACCATTAGGAAAAACTTCTAAAATAAGAATCAAAAGTATAATTACCTGAAAGGCAAGAGAAATGGTAAATTGCTTTTGAATTTATCTAAAGGAGGCTCTTACTGATTCATTACATTGGTTCTTCCCTTGACAAAGTAGCCTGTGCCAAGAGCTTATTTTCAGAATTATTATTCAAGATATTATCCATTTTAGAAAAGAAAAAATGAGGTTCACAAAGTACTTTGTCCATTGTCACACATTCAGAAAACTGAGAGATTAGGCTGTTTCTTGAATGTCAAACATTTTATAATGAAAATGTACTAGTACATGATCCTTTCTCCTCGCCCCAAGCTAGGTCTTGTTCCCATTTGTCTTGTTGGGAATTTTCTTTGAAGATTTAATGCCCTAATTTTACAAAGTAGAGGGCTTAGCCTAGTTTTGATACTCAGAACAGTTCCCAAATATATATATATCATTAGCATAGGAAAATTACATGAAGTAGAATCTAGAAAAAAGGATTGAAAGACCACAAGAAGGAAAAAATAGGGGATGGAGAATACAAACTATTCCAAAACTGGGCCAAGGATCAGTTCCTAGTGGACCAAAGAAAATGAGAAAATCGAAGCAGAAAAACAGAACAAAGCAAAACAAAAAACTTGTTTTATTTCTGGAAGTAAATTTGAGAGGAATAAAACCAAAGGTGACCTAAGGCATTTCTTTACATTTCCTTCACCTTTTGTTTCAGTGAGAGAAGGCAGATGCATGGGCTGAGAACGTTATCACTTTTTAATTTCTGACTTCTTGCTATCTACATCATCCAGTTATACTTTATTGTCTTTTATTCCCCTTGGCTACAAGATTGACTTTTAGTCCCAATTGACTACAGAGACCTAAGTGAAAAAGCTTATAACCCATGAACATAGTTTTGTCAGAGAAGGTTCAGATTTATCTCTAATAGACATGAAAGAAACAGGTGTTTTTATATCACTCAAAATACAAGGTATATGACAACATGTTTTTCAGGTCTTTAACTGGGAGGGGAGAGAAAGAGACTAAAAGAGCGAGGGAGAGATCAGGGACTACTTGTACAATTACTTGGCAAATGTTTTAGCACAAAAGCTTAACCAAAACCTTGAAATTACTTCCAGTCAACACAAGTTTTCTTTCTACAAATAATATATACACACAAATACACATGCACACACATACATGAAGTCACATTCTCCAAAGGGAAATATATTTGTCTCTTTAAGTGTATCACTTTGCTAAGTCACTGTGTTCTTTTTGATCATAGGTTCCTGTAATGAATTAGTAAAATTTGTTGGAATGCTACAACTTAGAAGACAAGGAGAAACAGATAAATAGCATGAAATATGACTTAGTAATATAAAGTTGAAGAAGTATAACTGTCAACCACAGAATACAGAGCAGATTAAGATATTTATTTTCTTTTAAAAAAGTCCTTTGGGAGAAGGCACCACATTTTAGAAACTTGACAGTACATGCCTTCTAATTAAGAGTAACAGCAAGTGTGAGGACTAATGGTAGTGGCTAGTTGGTGTAGGAAACAGGGCTGAAGAGATTAGCAAGCAGAATGAATAGAAAATATAGGCTAAAAAAGTAATAGGATATAATAGGCTTTTTGGGTTTTGACTGTAGAGTAATAGGCACCAATGGAAATTTCTTAGTTATTTTGATTTAGAGAGATAAGTCTGCTTCCTTATACAACAGTGTAAGGAGGCAAAACTGGAATCAAGCAAAAGGTATGAGGCAGATTTAAATGACACAGGTAAGAATTGGTAACAGGGCTGTAGCAGTAGGGATAGAAAGGGTTGGGTTCTGGATAGTTTTACAAAGAAGATTTAAGGCAATTTGCTGATGTATTGAGCTGGGACTAAAGAAAAAGATTAAAGGATGATTCTTAGGATTTTGACTTGGAACTATCAACAGAGAGTTTTCATATAATAAAATGTAGTAGACATTAGGTACATCAAAACTTCTACTTTTTTGTTTTGTGTTTTTTTGGGGGGTCGGTTGTGGGGCTTGAACTCTGGGCTTGGGTGATGTCCCTGCGCTCTTCAGCTCAAGGCAAGCACTCTACCACTTGAGCCACAATGCCACTTCCAGTTTTCTAGTGGTTTTTTGGAGATAAGAGTCTCAAGGACTTTCCTGCCCAGGCTGGCTTTGAACCCTGATCCTCAGATCTCAGCCTCTGGAGTAGCTTGGATTACAGGTGTGAGCCACCAGCGCCCCACTGATTTGATCTCTAGCCCGCCTGGTTAGAGATGTTGAGCCTTTTGAGGTGCCTACAGATCAAGGCAGTCTAGATGAGATGAGAAGAAAAAACAAGAAGAGAGAAAACAAGGAGAACAAAGGGGAAGGCAAAGTGAAATGATAGCCACAAGTATGCTAATGTAGGAAGTACAGAAAAAAGAAAAGAAAAGAAAAAGTGATGATGAGAATGGTCACTAGAATTCTAGAGTCCTGGAAAACAAGTGGAGAAAATGTTTCTCAGACAAGGAAGCCACTATATTCGCCATAACACTGAGGCCGCAGTTGAGTCTAACATAGTCCAATCAGTAGAAGTCCACAGACAGCTCAGGATTTTACAATGATAGAAAATCATTAGGTAGTCTTCAGCAAAGGAAAATATGGCAGGTTTTTTTTTTGACAGATATATCAAGAAAATTTTACCATCAAAACAAATTTCTTAGGTTTTCTCATCAATAAAGAAGTTGTTTTGCAATATATTAGAGATGCAACAGAATTCGTATTTTATAATATGGCTAAATATAAACCTGCTGTTTTTTAATAAAAAATGCTATTCAGTCCCAATTAGGAAAAATAATAGTTTATCCCAGAGGTTTTCCAATATTAAATACAAATGCGTTAAAAATCTTGGGGTAAGTCCAGGGGAAAAAAGAACAATACAATAATTGGAAACAAAGGAGTCCTAAAAAATCAGGGTCAGAATAACACTATTTGGTACTGTATTATCTTATACCATCACATACTTGCTATTATTTTTTCAATTTATACAATTATATTTCTTGACAAAAGATTATGTGACATTTCTTTTACCCTGCAAATAAGGCTCCAGAGAGCTAGAACTGTAGTGAGAATTACTTGGGTAATACTCCTTGCTTTGCTACAAATGATTTGGTAACTTCAATGAGTCACATATGTATCAGGTCTTAGGTTCTTCAACTGTAAAGATATGGAGATTATCACCTTATTTTGAGGAGAGAAGATGAGAGCAGGAAGACAAACTCACTAAGACTTAGATAGAAGACTCATTGCGGAATGACGGGACAAGATGGCGGAGGAGAAGCTGGAAGCTGAACAAGCTCTCGCATAGAAAGCAGTTTTAGAGTTCCAGTGAACAGTCCTAAGCCAGAGAAACACACCAAGTGTGCCATCACAGGACAGAGAGT
>NW_012267269.1:12796686-12818281 GCF_000151885.1 Dipodomys ordii
AAAAAAAAAAAGACTCATTGCAAAGAAAGAGTTGAAGTAGAAGGAGGCTATCTCAGATGCTGATTTCTCTAACAATTTTGTAGTAGATAAAAGGAGAGAAAGAAAAATCCCCTAGAGCAGTGGAGAAAAAAATATAGACCACTGCTACTGAACTAATGGAAAGATCATGTTCTCAATTAATGCATTTAAGTCCATTAAGGTTGATACTTACACTGACCTCTGAATCTCAGAAAATGACTCAGATGGTTAATGTAAAATAAATAGAGAATTTCCAGGATCACTGAGGAATGACTTAGAATGTATTTTGTATCCACATTTCTATTATTATCAATTATCATCAAGGAGGGGAAGACATGGTCATTTTGACATGTCCACACATGAATATAATGAACTTTGATTAAATTACCTTGACAATAATAAAACAATAATAAACAAAGAAAAAAAGTTGAATGAAGCTCACCTCTTTTTGAGTCACTAAGTGGATAAAACAACACACAAAAACTCAACTCTTATCTCATTTTTCTTCTCTTCTTCTTTCCATACCAGTCTAAGCAGGTTGTATTGTTCCATTTTCATAGATGGACATAAAATATTTTGACCATATTCAACATTCTTTATCCTCACACAGTCAGGCACAAATCCTGGAAACTGACATGCTTTATTTTCTTATCATTCACTTTTTTTTTTTTTTTACTTTTTTTTTTTATTGTAAAGATACTATACAGAGGGTTACAGTTACATGAGTGAGGTAATGAGTACACTTCCTCTTGTATCATTCACTTTTTAAGTATATGTTAGTTGTTCAAAGGTTTTCATCATGGTAAGATTACCACATTGTGGTAAAATTACAGGCACCTATAGGACTTTAGTCAGATTGAACCCCTTGCTTATTCCCACATTCCCCAAACTAGACTTTTATAAAGAGAAGAGAGGACCAGTTCTTTTAAAAATTCTATAATGAGATCATGAGCTTGTTGAGAGCTTATGATCAGCAACAGAGCTTTGAAATTTTCAAATGACTAAATGCCATTTGCTGGTCATATACGAATTATGTAACTCACTATAATGCTTTAGCACTCACCATATATATAATGGGGATATTTAGGGGTTATTACTGGGGTAACTGAATAAACTTTTAGATTACCTTCCTTCCAGATTCTTACAAGAATTATTGTCAAACAAGGAAATAAGATCTATTCTCACAGCATTTACTTCGGTTGATTCTCCATTGACAAGTCCAAATGCGCTGCTCAGATACACTGATGGAGCTGTAGCAATAGTAGGCTGGAAATAATGTGAAAGGTCAAAAGGCTACTTACCCAGGATCCCAAAGCAAATGATCTGAGGGTACCTGAGTGACTTTTCTCTTTCAAATATAAAGTTACAATTTAGGGCCCTAGACTGTAAGCCCCAGCTCTACTTTCTCCTTTATGCCTAAAGTAAACATTATTCCCAAACCATATCAGAAGCAATAACGATTTAGCTCATTCAATTTCAAACTGTGATCTGAAGAAAATTGGATCTAAAAATCGGTGCTTTGGGAAGTTCACGCCAATTGATACAGATAAGCAGATAAGCCTACCACATAAGAATGTAAACATACACACAACATTACAAAATAACTGATTCTCAGACACTAAACAATGAAAATTGCATCTGTTTTTAGACACTTCTTCCCAGTGTTAGAGTACATTTTGTGACAAGAAAGACAGCATTGTGTTCCTTTTCCTATTATGTTATCTATAGAAAATCCATTTCAAAACACTGATAGGATAGCATCCTTTATGTAAGATATTGGCATTAAGTCATAAAAGTGCTGAGTGTTTTTAATTCAAAGCAGAAAGTATTGGTATTTTCTGAGTTATGTTTTAGGGAAGGTGGCAGGCTGTTTTCATCTTTTTTCGTCTCTTCTTAAGGTAGTCTTTACTACTCTCAGATTTTGAGGAACAAGAAATGAGAGTCTATCAGCTCTCATTATCTTAGCATACAAAAATATCTGTTGGACGCATTGGTAGATGGCTAAAATTAGGAATAAAATATGGGTTAGTGTTTAGAAATAATTTATGATTTGTGAGAAGAAAATAAGCAGAGGGATGGGTTATTTTAATTAATGTTAACAAATTGTGAAAAACAGATACTAGTACTGAAAATTTGACTTAGGTCAATGTGACCTTTCTCTTGACCAGCATTTCTTCAATATATATTTGTAATTTATTAAATAAAATTACCAATCTTCCACAAAGTTGCATATATTTAAGAGAAAAAAACATTAACAAATATACAGGAAATTCACCCAATAAGAATGCTGTCAGAGCAAAAGCCAAAACATTTGGATGTTGTATAGACATGTTCAGAATGCCTGCTGTCCTGCACTAGTCTGATTCTCTATTCACAATTATTTCTTATCTTTAAGACAAGGATGAATTCTTTTAAAGAAAGTACTAGGCACTAGTGGCACTGGAGGATGAGATCTAAGGATAGCAGTTCAAAGCTAGCCTGGATATAAGACACTTATCTCCAATTAACCAGCACAAAGTCAGAAGTAAAGCTATGGATCACATAGTAGAGCACCAGCCTTGAGTGGAAAAAGGCAATAAGCAAATGAGGCTCTGAGTCCATGCCCCAGTACTGGCACCTCCCTGTACTCACAAGAAACAACCACTTTAAGATCACTGGGGACCTTCTCATTTCTCTAGACAATCTGTACTGTAGGTGGGTATAGTATAAGCCAAATGTATTTAATTTATTCTTCTTCAAAGTGCAAAATGCTTACTAAGTAGCTATTTAATTTTGCAAAAATTGAGGCCTATATTTAATGCAATTCTAACATACAATTCCTAAATACTTATTTATGGACAAAAATTATTTTCAAGCTAATTAAAATTTGTATCTGTCTCAGTGTGTGTGTGTGTGTGTGTGTGTGTGTGAGTGTGTGTGTGTATGTGTAAAATGGCAACTGAAGCCACTCGCTTGGACATAACTGAATTTAATTCCAGTCTAAATATAATTGGGGCCAATGACATTTTGAGTTGCTGGTGTCAGAAATTTGCTTCTGACACATTGAGCTGGGCTGAAATCTGACAGTAGGTTCATTGGGAGCTGAAGTTTTTACTGAAAAATATATCATATCTGAAACAAGCCTCTTGGATTCTAAAGATGACAGGGGCTTTGAAGACCTAGAGATGATTTAACGTTACTCTCTTCATGTCCATTGGACTGATAAACCAGAATGGCTGGAAGGGTGAAGAAAGTGATGATTTTGTTCATTTAGAGATAGCAGAACACATGATTTACTTTGTCATATAGATGCAAAATAAATACAATTTAGACCATGTCAACTGGATATTTACATTTCTACTGGGTATATAACATTAAAAATACTCTTTAGGGAATGAAGAATATAATGAACCATTCTGAAATCCAAAGTCATTAAATATTGGATATGTTGAATTTTCAACTTTTGGAATGGGTTATTAAGATGAATATGGACTTTTCTGCTTTGGCAGCCTACATTAATTTTACTCCCTGGAGTGAAATGGGAACAGTCATAAGAGAAAATAGTACATTGGGGCTAGATTAACAGAGAAATGAGAGTATTTTCATACAACAAAAATTCCTATTTCTGTGTTGGTTATCAGGTATACTGTAGTGCTTATTGGAGTCTTGCATCATCTTTTGAGTAAACAGTTGTGAGACCTTTGGGAAAACAAACCTAATTAAGTCTCTGTTTCCTCATTCTATAAAGTAGGAACAATACCCTATGGATTGTTGACAAGGAAATGAGATAGAGTAAGTGCTTTGCACAATGCCTAACACTCATTAAGTGCTCAATAAAGGCTGTCTGTCCTTTGAAACTCGGTAGAAATGAAATGCTGACATTGAATTCAACAGTTCAAAATATTACCATCAGCAATTCTTTCTACAGAGGTTTGTGATATAATGCCAAGGATTTTAACCAAGTCTTAGAAAAATAACAAAAATGAGATGACAAATTAAGCAGAATTATTCTTCCCCTGTACTCAATAAATATGCTTTTCTACATTAATATTCTAAAGAGAAAGAGGAAGAATAATTTTATTATTTCTTTTCAGCAAGAAAAGAATATCCTCATCTTTATTTGTAAGTGTGCAGTTACTTGTTGGTTGGAATTCTTTCTATTCCAAAATAACAAAACCTGGGCTTAACTCAAAACAATTCATTTACAATGAGAATGCAAAACTCTACACTCCAAAGGTAGAAGTGACGATGAGAACTAAAACCAGAAACTCTAATAATATTAGAACTCTTTCTCAATTACTTTCCTTCCTTCCTTCCTTCCTTCCTTCCTTCCTTCCTACCTTCCTTCCTTCCTTCCTTCCTTTCTTCCTTCCTTCCTTTCTTCCTTTCTTCATTCCTTCCTTCCTCCCTCCTTTCCCTTCCCACCCCTTCCTTCCTTCCTTCCTTCCCATCCCTTCCTTCCTTCCTTCCTTTCAAGTTTTTTATTGTGAAAATACTCTACAGAGGGGTTACAGTTACATGAGCAAGTTAATGAGTACATTTCTTATAAAGCATTGTTGCCTCCTCCTTTGTTTTTCCCCTACCATCCCTTCCCTCCCACCTTCACAACTATACTTTCTGCCCCCCCGCACCTAAATTGTAAAGTTCATTTTTCAACATAGTGTATTCTACACCTCATTGTTGCAATAGGTCAACCTGTACGCTATATATAAACATTTGTTTTTTTCCCTTCCCCTCCACAAATTATACCAACATCAAATGCAGTGAAAACAGGGATTATGTCATGGGGGAGGGACATACAAAGCAACAAAAAATCACATGGTATCTTATAAATAGGTTAGAAACAATAGCAAGAAGAAAAAATCCACTTGTGTCACTATCTTGGGGTTAATTTTGCTTAACTTCATCTTATCTGGTCATATGTATATAGTTTTTGACCTTTTCAACTTGGCCCAGACACATACTAGTTATTGAAAATAAGGAAAACCATGGGACCTATGTTTCTTTGGGCCTGGCTTACTTCACTGAATAGAATTTTTTCCAAATCTTTCCATTTCTTAACAAATGGGGTGATGTCATTCTTTCTAATGGAGGCATAGAATTCCATTATATATGTATAGATAGATGGATGGATAGATAGATAGATAGATAGACCACATTTTCCTGATCCATTCGTCTACTGAGGGGCATCTGGGTTGGTACCATATCTTAGATATGGTAGACAATGCTGCAATAAACATAGTTGTGCTGGTAGCTTTAGTATAGCCTTGTTTATAATCATTTGGGTAAATGCCCAAAAGTGGGATTGCTGGGTCATAGGGGAGCTCTATGTGGAGTCTTTTGAGGAACCTCCATACTACTTTACAAAGTGGTTGAAAAGTTTACACTCCTACCAACAATGCAGTATGGTTCCCTTTTGACCACATCCCCTCCAGCATCTGTTGTTATTAGAGTTCTTGATTACAGTCATTCTAACTGGTGTGAAGTGAAATCTCAATATTGTTTTGATTTACATTTGTTTTTTGGCTAGGGAGGTTGAGCATTTCTTCACTTGTCTATTGGCCATTCTTATTTCCTCTTCAGAGAAGTTTGTCTTTAAGTCTTTATAGAATACCTAGGAATTAACTTAACCAAAGAAGTGAAGGACCTCTATGATGAAAACTTTAAAAACCTAAAAAAGGAAATCAAAGCAGAACTTAGAAAGTGGAAAAACCCTCCCATGGTCCTGGAGTGGAAGGATCAACATTGTGAAAATGGCAATACTTCCCAAGGCTATCTACAAATTCAATGTGATACCTATCAATATTCCAACCTATTTTTCAAGGAAATAGAAGAGGCAAACCAAAAATTCATATGGAACAATAAAAGACCTCCGAATAGCAAAAATGATCCTTAACAGAAAGGACAGTGCTGGAGGAATATCAATACCAAATTATAACTATTTTTCTTTCTTTCTTTCTTTCTTTCTTTCTTTCTTTCTTTCTTTCTTTCTTTCTTTTCTCTCTTTCTTTTCCTTTTTTCTTCTTTCTTTCCTGTCTGTCTGTCTCTTGCTTGCTTTCTTGCTTTTCTGCTTTCTTTCTCACACAAAATCCCAGTCATCCTTATAACTATTTAATGTAATGGAAGTCATTGCTACTAGAATACCAATGGAGGCCAGGGAGTTCCAGTGACCACAAATTACTGCATGGAGAGGTATGTTCTAAGCCAGACTTATGACCAAGGAAGTATGAGACTATCCCTTAAATAGAAGTCTAACATTAAAAAGCACATTAAGAAATAGGTCCTTAGTCAGCATGTCCCAGATACATACCAGGTAATAAAAGGAAACATGGTGGCCTCACATTTCACATGAAAGACTAGCATTAACTGAGTCTGGCTTTACTTTCACACAAATGCAGTGATTATTTGCATTTTTGACCCAACAAAATGATTTCATGCCAGTCTTTTCTTTACACTAAGATTTGTGTAGCAGTTAAATTGTTATACATAAATAATGAGGCCATGGGGGGGGGAACAAAAAACTGAAACTCTCCTTAGCCAAGACAGAAATTTCCCTGTTTGACTCCTGTCCAATTTCCAAAAGGCCAAACATACATACACCTTTGTTATTGTACATCTTTTACACAAAGCTTTGTATGTAATATACAAACAAATACATACATACATATACACATACATACATAAACACATATAGTATGCTACAAATGCAAAGACTATGGCACTTTATAGTATATATGCTTAACAAAGATCATTCATTACACATAGAAGGCTGAAAACTATTCCAAACAATCATTTAATGTAACATTGTATATTAGCACACAGGCTTAAGGAATCCACAGAGGAACGCAAGGCAAATATTTCTGCCTAGGATTACAATGAGGATCCCAGATCATCATAAAACTTTGAGAATATAAGACTTTTCTGGGAGTAGGAACTTTTTATTAGAAAAACAGGTGTGGGTCAATGAATGCTTTGTCCTCCTACTCAACGCAGAGAAGAGCTCTAAACATCATGTCTCTAAGCACATGAAAATAGGAATGAGGGAGCCAGTCGATGAGACTCTTGTCCTTGACTGCAATTATAATGTTCTAACCAAGCCCTTCTGCCTCCATAGTAACAATTTTCCAAACCCAGTAATATTTGGCATTTAAAGCAATTTTGTCATCGGGCAAATATTGCTCAACAGTTATTTTTCATTACAAGATACAAATCTAAAACTAATCTCAATCTGGCCACAGCTCAGAACATCTTCTGAACATAGCTATCAGTTGCTCTTTGGGTAAGGTAGCAGTATATTCCTACGTCAATATTGAAATAGTCATATGACTAATTATTTCATTAGTTTGAATGTTATAGAAACAAAAAGTAGGTCTGATGAACTCATCACTAGCGAAGGTAGTAATGGGAAGTATGAATCTCATACTTATGAATGCCCAGGCACTTGTATTACAATATTTTTTTCTTTTTGGACATAATCTATTTGATGTTCCTCATCAAGTGAATGATCAGACTAGAAGTGGTATGAATTCTAGGATAAAGTGGGCAACTTAACAATTAACAATACAGCAATGTATAGTGCTTTTATATGTGTCTATTAGTTTATCATCTAATACATCCTAAGAATACAGTATTGTCTTTGGAAACAAGAAGAATGTGGAATCAGGGACTGTTCAGATTTACTTACCTGGTGGCAGAGTCTAAACTTAATTCTACTTTCAATACTGTCATAACTATGTCATCTGAACAAAACCAACTTTATGTTCTTTAAGATGTTCAGAAAGAGACGTAAAACTTCATTCAAAAACTGAAGCACAACTTTTACGATATAGTTTTTAATGTACTCACAAACCTTTCCTTTTATGTAGTCACACAGCAGTGTTTAACTCTCTGTTGCTCTAGGGAGTGTTATGGTGCTCCTCCTTGTCACCTCAAATCATTTTGCTACAGATTAATGGTGTTATGATTGTGACAAACCCACTCTGATTCCAAGTAACAATGTATCAATCATCTAGAGTGGCAAGTGTGTGAGAAGGCAAAATCCAAAAGGCATTGAAGTAGGAAATTTCTGCCTTCCCCACCACATACCTCTCTTTCTGATGAGTCTCCACTGAGTGGTGCTTCCAAGGGTTTCATGGTATTTACTAAGTGTCTAATAAATGTTAAGCAGGGAGTAGTAGGCGTAGGTATAAGATGAATAAGGCAATGATCTATGCCTATGAGGAACTTATGAATGAGTGAGGACTGCATGGGAATTGAAATAAAATTCAGAAGCCCAGATGTGATCCTGATGTCCTCAAGATCAAATGTGCACCCAACTGTAAGCATGTGTCACTACAGAAAAATAAAAATCTAGAGGAAAAAATAATGAATTATGAAAGAATATGTACAGAGTAGAAAAGAGTAAGTTAGAAAGGAATCTTTCATAGTCAGAAATATAGTTACATTATGCCTGATGACATGGTTTTTCAAAATGTGATGCTATGAATACACTATGTAAGGATTAGCACAGATACTTTGAAAAGGATTTCTAGGCATTTAGATGTTATGGGATCAGAGAAAGACTTAGCTATAAATATATTAATAAAACCCTTCAGACAATTTATATCAATTATAAATTTTAAGATTTATAAAGTGTATAAAAATGATCTGAAGTATAGAAAGTGGAAGGAATGCTCAGGAAGAGAGTTTGGACAGTTTTTTGTATTTATTTTTTTCTTTTTCTTTTGTATTTTTGCTCTTTGTACTTTGCATCATTCCCCTACTTTAACGGTTCAGGTCAAGCTACAAGTAGCCAGTTTAGTATTCTAAGTGCTGTAGAGATTTGCCTTTATGAAAACCAGCAGCCCAAGTGCTTTAATCCACTTCTCACAGTAAGAGTTTCATCACATTTGAAGAAATACATTTCTGAAATAACTCTCATATTTTTTCTGTGTAATAAGCAGTTTCATTAAAATAAAATATGTATTAGCCAGGGTGTGGTGGCTCATGCCTGTAATCCCAGCTAGAAAGCTGGGGCAGAAAACTCAGAGACTCTTACCTTCAATTACCCATCAGAAAACCAGAAGTGGCATTGTGGCTCAAAATCGTAGAGCAAGCCGGGTGCTAGTGGCTCACGCCTAAAATCCAGCTATTCAGGAGGCTGAGATCTGAGGATCGCAGTTCAAAGCCAGCCCCGGCAAGAAAGTCCATGAGACTCTGATCTCCAATAAACCACTAAAAAGCCAGAAGTGGCGCTGTGGCTCAAACAGTAGAGAGCTCACCTTGAGCTGAAGAGCTCAGGGACAGCGCCCAAGCCCAGAGTTCAAGCCCCACGACCGACAAAAAAGAAAAAAAAATAGTAGAGCAGTACACTAGACTTGTGAAAGAAAGCTCAAGGACAGTGCCCAGGACCCAGTACCCCAGAGTTCAGGCACTACAACTGACAAGTAAAGAAAAATTATTTACTACATCTTAGAAATTATTTTGAATGCTTTAACAATAAATATATTAATTTTGCTTGGGTTATTTCCAATTATAGGGAGTTCTAAGGATTTGGTTATAACAATTGTTTCACAAAATATCACAAAAGAAGTGGGATTTAAAAAAATCTTGTAGACTGCTAAGCATTATTAAGTCTAGGAATAATATAATTCTGAAAGTAAAAAGTGATCTTTAAATTTATAGATATCATTAATAATAATATACCGATCACCTTCATATTTACCGCTTTAAAACACAAGTGAAGTAAATCACAGATTTCCTAGAGTTTTCATTGATTTGTTCATATAGGGACTTTTCTTTGTTTTAGATAAGCAATCCACTTGGTTTATATCTTTTATACTTCCCCCATTGTTTTATAACTAGAAATGCACAAAAAGAAATTTCTTGAATTCAGCAATCAAGTAAATCTTCAAATACTGATTAATCAGATGTCTTCCAAATATTACTTATTTAAGAGGCTGTAATTGGTAGTTGATGATGTACAAATTGTATGTCATTTAGGGCTGTAGTCCACTTGTACTTTTGTCAAGCAAGAACAGTTATATTTGTAGGAAGGGAAAAAACAAATTGTTTAAACAGGATCCAGATTGACCCATTGCAACAATGAGATGTACAAGATGCTATGTCGAAAAACGAACTTTACAATTTAGGTGGGATGGGGGAGTGGGGGAGGAGTGAAGTGGGGGAGATGGGACGGAAGGGATGGTAGGGGAAAAACAAAGGAGGATGCAACAATGCTTGATAAAAAATTATATACTCATTACCATGCTCATGTAACTGTAACCCCTCCTCTGTACAGTATTCTCAAATAAAAACTTATTTTAAAAATAAAGATAAATAACAGCAATCTTAGGTGACTTACAAAACCTAAAATATCTGTGATCTGTCTTTTGTAGAAAATACTTGGGGATTCCTTCATTTTACTATATGAAAAAAAAGGTCCCATGAAAATCTGGTAATTAAGTAAATTACTTTCCCTTCCATGAGCAAGACTGAGATTCACTATAAAAATCAACCACATGATGTAATAAAACTAACACATGATTAGTAAATATGGCCTATAAATCAGTACAATAATAGGAAAATATAATAAATAACTATACAGTAAAAATATCTGTGTCCATCTATTACATAGACAAAGACCTGAAAGATGTTCAAAATCTTAAACATACGGCTATATTTCCAGAACCTATACTCATTGATGTTTATAATTGTAGGGAGTAATTACAAAATCTGACTATGGTTTACTGAACAATATTACCAAGTAAGCATTCTAAGTCAGAATATTTCTGAATCCATATGCCAGAGAGGTAGGGGTTATATCAATGTTGTACATAGTCTACTATTTGGCTCACAGAGCTCAAAGTTTGCTAATAAATAAGAGGGTGTTCTTCTAATTCATTTTAATCTAAAAAGCTAGAATTTAAAGATGCTCTTAATTACTGAGGCTATCAACTTCTTCACAATGTTTATAAATAAGGATGTATGGTACATTAATAACACTTGTTCCTCTGTCCATCATTGTCTGCCTACATTTGGACAGTGTATCATATCAGTCATTCGAAGCTTTCAATTTTCTCCAATAGTGGTGCTCACTCCAGTCCTTGTCAACCCCAATACCTTTTTTTAATAAGATAATTAACTGTGATGTGTGAGTGTGCGCTCATAACCCCCTCTCTCTGTGTAAACCCTATTTCATAGACTTCTCATTTTATCTACCCAAAGAATTTCTGTTACATCTGTAGCATTCTTACACTGTCGGATATCAAAATGTTCTAACATAAAACAAAGACCCTCCTCCAGCCTCAAACTACACTAAGTGTCAGAATATATGCTTGTTGATGATTTCATAGGGGTTTAGTCATTCTGGAAGAAAGAACATTGTGAACACAAGAGATTTCTCCTGGTGACATAAACTCCTGCTCAAAATGTTAAAAGTTGTTCAATTGACTAATTTTTCACACTTAAAAAATACTTTTCTTTTAATTCTATCACTTGCTTTTACTTCTTTTGTGATACATGAAAACTTCTCAATCACCATAGAAAATGACAATTACTGAAATCCATGGGCACAAAGAATTAATTGGATCGTACAGAGTTTGAAAAGCCATAAATTGCTATTGTCCCATTTGGACACTTTCCAGGTCATTGGAAATGAAAAGAATAACAATAATCTTCAAATTGCTAGAAAAGATAATCTCAAACTTCAAAAGCAGTTAAGCAGTCTAAGTGAAATAGACAGCTTACTAATAATCAGGGTGGTTTTAGGAATGGAAAAGCATTTCATTAGTTTTGTTAAAAATTAACACTTTATTATTGTATATTTATGGGTACAAAGTGATGTTATAATTTCTGAATACAATGTTTAATGATTAAATAACTAATAATTAAATTAATCTAATTAGCATATTAATTATCTCCATGTCATACGAAGAATTTTTAACTTTATTTTCTCAGCAAGTTTGAAACACTTGATATCCTCTTATTATATATATTCTTCACACTGTGCAGTTCATAAACTGCCCTCCACCTGCCTGAGACTATCTTTTGACTATCAGTCTCTCTTTACTTCCAATTCCTGTACTGTATAAATTCTTGTTCTCTGCTTCTATCAGTTATCTTTCCTACCTCCATTAACATAATGTTCTCCAATTCTATCCACATTCTCACAAATGATACAATTTCATTTTTTAAAAGCTGAATTGATTTTCCATTTTGAGTGTCTGTATATATACACGTTCTTTATCCAAATAAATAAATTTCCAAATTGTAGCTTTTGTGACTAGTGCTGCAATCAACACTGAAGGGCAGACATTTGTCACAAACTGATTTCAGACCTTTTGGGTAAACTCAAAGTGGGAATGCCAGATCATTTGGCAACTCTATTACAGTTTCTAGGACCTTCCACAGTTTTCTATTTTTGTATTTTTATTGTAAAAATACTGTACAGAGGGGTTACAGTTACATGAACAAGGTAATGAGTACATTTCCTATGTTGCCTCCTCCTTTGTTTTTCCCCTACCATCCCTTCCTTCCCACCTCTGCAACTACCCCTGGCCCCCATGCAAGTTATAAAGTACATTTCAACATAGTATCATGTATATCTCATTGCTACGATGGGTTAACCTGGGTTAAATAGGGTATCCCTATTTAAGCATTTTGTTTTTTCCCTTCCCCTCCCCTAATTAGAGAAGTGTATAAACAAGATGCAGGGCCCCAACATCAAATACAGTGAAAACAGGGGTTATATCGTAGGGGAGGATCATACAACAAAACAAAAAAACATCACATAGTACATTATTAATACTTTAGAAACAATAGCAAGAAAGAACCCCTATCTTGGGGTTCATTTCACTTAACATCATCTTATATGGTCATATGTCCATAGGTTTTGACCTTTTCTGCTTGTACTACACATGTACTAGTTATTGCAAATAACCTGTTTCTTTGGGCCTGGCTTATATAGGTTGTGTTAACATGCATTCATACCATAAGGGAGGGAGGGTTCTGTTTCTCTTCTCACCTTTACCAGGGAGTTTTGTCTTCTGTAATTTTGGTAATAGCTATTCTGACAAGATGACATCTCATTTTAGTTTTGACTCACATTTTTTTAGTGATTAGAGATATTAAGTATTTTTTATAGATCTGTATATCAATTTTGGATAAGTATTTATTCAGGCTTTATTTGGTTTTTAGTTGGTGTGGTATCCATTTCTACTGAGTTGTTTGTCTTGCTTACATTATTTTTTGTCCCTTTTCATATATTTAATTTACAAATATTTTCTGTGTGTGTGGGTGGGTGTGATTGTGAAATTTTGCATTGTGCTTTTAAACTTAACCAGCTTAACTTTGTAGATATGAGTTTGGCTGCTGTCTTAAAGCAGGAATACCTACTGCTTCTTAAGAAGCAGTTGTGTTTGGTCGGAGTTAATGTTCTGTTTACTGTGATCTCTTTTCTTTTTCTTTCTTCCTGACATTGAAAGAGCTAGCTGGGCTGCTGTCCCAGTGCTCTTGGGGGATCATCAGATGTGCTTCTGGATACTGGGAATGGTGGATGACTACATGTTCTCCTTTCTCTACAAAGTAATTTTGTGCTCAGGAAAACACTCTTATCGAACCAATTTGGAGGAAGGGGAGGTATCATAGTTTCAATATGAGATTATTCTTTTTACGCTTCTGTTTCAGTGGTCATTTATTTCTCTATACCGTGTGGTATCCCTCAGACTTGTTCCCAAGTATTATCACAAAAATGCTGTGAGATGGTCACAAAAAATGCTATGGTCTATGGCTAATTGCCAGTTGAAGTATTCGTAGGGGAAGTGGACATTGAGACTTCCATTCCTACCAACCAGATGGTGTATATTTATCAGCAGTATTTCCAGAGGATGCTAGAAGACATGATAGTTTAATTTCACTCCCTGTCCCATTGGCCCCCAAGTCTAATATTTGAGGAAAGATAGAAATTATATTAAGTGAAGGGAGCCAGGCCCAAAGAAACATAGGTCCGATGGTTTCCCTTTTTTGCAATAACTAGTCTATGTCCGAGTCAAGCAGAAATGGTCAGATAAGTTGATGTTAGGGAAATGAACCCTAAGATATGTATTCAAATGTTTTTTTTCTTTCATGCTATTGTTTCTAACACATTTATAAGATATTTCTTTGTTGCTTTGTATGTCCCTCCCCCAGGGTATATACCTGCTTTTACTGTATTTGATGTTGATATAATTTGTGGAGGGGAAGGGGATAAAACAAATCGTTTAAATAGGGATACAGGTGGACCCATTGCAACAATGAGATGTACAAGTTGTTATGTCAAAAACGAACTTTACAACTTTGGTGGGGGGGAGGCTTGTGTGAGGGGCAGGGAGAGGATGGGAAGGGATGGGAAGGGGAAACAAAGGAGGAGGCTACAATGCTTGATAAGAAATGTACTCATTATCTTGTCCATATAATTGTAACCCCTCTATAGTATTTTCACAATAAAAATGTAAACAAAAAAGAAAAATGAAATGAATGATATTTAAATTCTTATTAAACTAATAGGCTTCAGCTCTGTCCATATTTACATTAAGAGAAAAACAATACATGTTTAATATCTTCTGAATAAAAACTTCTGAACACAGAAGATTTCTCATTTACCTTAACTGCCAATGTAATTTCTACATGCACCACTTGCATTTCCATGGAACTGCTTCTGCAATTAATAGAAGGTGACAAACTATAACTTCATTAACAGATGACATCTTAGAAAGAACGTGACTTGGGAGACTAGAGTCTTGATCTCCTTACATTTTCAACTAATCATCTTTTTTATTTGGGGAAAGTCACTTAACCTTGAAAGGATATGTTATTAACTCTTCTGTTGTTTACTTATGATTCTTACATAGTCCAAAATCTTTATAGTCTACCCTTCTATACTTAGGTTTAGTTGTTGTTGTAGCAGATGGAAAATATAAATCAAAATACACAGCCTTTTCTTCCAGGACATGTTAAACTGTATTTCTCATATTTTTGGAAGTTATTTGCAAACATGAGACTGAGACGTAGGTAACTAAATAGGAGAAGACATGATGTATGTGCATAAAATCCTCCGTTGGGATGGAGATGATAATGGCCTTAAAAATGACACATGAAAGACTGAAGAGAGTCTCCTAGCCAGACTATTCAGACACCAAAGTTTATGACCTAAATGAGAAATAATTGCTATTGTGTTCAATCCTCAACAATTCTAAGTTTTAAAATAATAGGTAGTGCTTCCTTAACTAGCAAAATTATCCTGAATGTAGAGAGTGTTGTGCCACTGAAGGCTGAGAATGTCATTCATTGTGTCAAATAGTGACAGATGTTGAGCTATGTCATTGGATTTCAAAGTTCCAAGGAAGAATGTCAGGTCTACAACAGATCTGGAACCATATAATTTTGTGGGTGGCAAAATGACACTATCATATTAAAATCAGCCAGGAGCTAGACAAACTGTCTACAACACTGCACTACTTCTGCAAAGAGGGAATCTGTGGAGCATAGATTCTGCAGCAGAATCGGAATGTGCTAGCAATAGTATAAGTAGATTATTCTGTTCATTGTATACTATGTATGGTACTTGTATTCACTTCTGTTCTTAAAATAGATATTACTAACATGTAAACATTTCTCTTAATATTTATCAATGAAGTGATTCTAAATTCAAAATCGATTCAGGGATTCTGAAGTATATCAAGGAAGAGATTCACTATGTTCTCTTTGCATTTTTCTTGTAATTTATTTATATTTAACTTTCTACATGTTTTATTTCTATCAAGTAGCTGCATTTCATTTTGACATGTATGTATATGCATATATATATATATACTATCTGGACCAGATTCAGTCCCTACATCTCTCTCTATCCCTTCACTTTCCCAAGTCAAAAGTATATCTTAGAATGAAATGTCCATTTCTAAGCATCAATGAAAATGTCCTAAAACAAGGCGAGAGAGCTAACTGGTCAAAACAATGTTTCTGACAACTCTATAGAAGAGAATCTCAAAAAAATCGAAGCCAAAAGTAATAAAGAATTGGAGAATGACTTTTGAGATCAGACTTGATGCCATTACAGTTTCATTCTATGTTTTCCCACATGAGACAAATAATTTATAATTTTTATGCACAAAGCTCATTTCATTTGCTAACTAGGAAGATTTTTGACTTTTAGTAACTGGCCTAACAACAAATATCACAGAAGTGATAAATACACACAGTCAGACTAATGTAAATATATAACCTTTAGTTATGTTCATAAGACAGTGAGCAAGAAAGTGCCTTCTTGAAATGAAGCAAGAAAATATCTACAAGAATTTTTTTTTTTTTTTTTTGGTCATGGGGCTTGAACTCTGGTCTGGGCGCTGTCCCTCAGCTCTTCAGCTCAAGGCCAGCGGTCTACCACTTGGGCTATAGCGCCACTTCTGGTTTTCTGGTGGATTATTGGAGATAAGAGTCTCACAGTCTCTCCTGCCCGGGCTGGCTTTGAACCGCAATCCTCAGATCTCAGCCTCCTGAGTAGCTAGGATTACAGGCGTGAGCCACCAGCGCCCAGCTTCTACAGGAAAATTTAAGTGCACCATCACATTCATACATTTTCCTGGCTCATGGTGAACAGAATCCATTCTTTACTTTCCTAGTCAGGTTAAAGATTAAAAGTGAAAGAAAATGACGGACAGGTTCTCAGCCAAGTTTTGCATGGAGAAGGAAGGAGCAGGCGACTCTGCAATATAGATAAAAGGTATCAAGTCACAAGAGCTTAGTCATTCTCATCCAAGTTAAGTGTAACTAATTGTCATATTCTATCAAATACTTCTGAAGCAGTGATTCCTATATAGCATAGGTCAAGGAATAACCAAGTAGTTATATGGCATTTTTCTCCAACTTGTTTGATTTGAAGATGACTTGGAATTTTTTAAATTTTACAATACACCAGTTTTAATAAAGTGAATTTGATATTCGTCAATCCTACAGGGAGCCGAGAATTGTCAGTTATTGGGACATTTATGCAGATGTCATATAGTCCTTAAAAAATTTTGTTTCAGTGGTTAAGTAGAGTTCAGCAATCATTTATTCTTTAGGGTACAATAAATGAGATTATACACTTGGACAAGATTGTTAATTATGATACACTGTGTTGTCAGTGTACACAACATTTTAATCACATCATTTGGGAAATAAATACCAATTCATGAGTTTGCTGTCAACATAATGTAAGTCTATGGTCTCTGAATCAAACAACTAATTCAACTTGTGTAGCTCTATCAAGAGTACAAGCTTTACTCCTCCTGGGATAATATGGATGCATATGAGCTAACAAGGAAGGCCATAAAAAAGCACAGTGGTTCAACATGTAGAAATTCTTATCAAAATTTTTATCCCATTGTCTTGCTGCATCCTGTTAGAATACAGATGAATATATTTTATTGATTCAGAGATAACATATAGAATTTGTTCCATGAATGTTTTTGTGTAATATACTATTTATTCCATAAAAAAATAAGCATTCTTTAAAAATGTACCTACTAGCATGGATTCTCCTAGATTTCCTTCAATCTCTATTATTTCTGGAATTGGTAATTTACTGAAGAGGAAATATGCCTGTACAGCTTCAAAAATGTATTTTGGGTATTTGATACATTAGGAAGAAGTGAAAATATGCATGCTTAGGAAGTGATTTTTAATTGATAAATGAATATTATTTTGTGTAATATTTTTAAAAAGAAAATATTTCAATACTTCTTTCTTCTGCCACTGGAGCTTCAACTCACAGCCTTGTTTTCTTATTCTGTTTCTTTGCTAAAGGAGTAGCTGCAACTCTAGCTTTTTTTCTGGTTAGTTGGAGATAAGAATTTTAGCAATTTTTCGATACCCTGAGCTGGCATCAAACTGCAGCTCTCAGATCTCATGGTTAAGATTTTAGGTGTGAATCACTGGTGCATCATTTATGAAAATACTTCAAAAAGAGAGTACTCACTAGTAACATCTCCATCAAATTGTGCAAATTGTGCTCATATTGCTTTGATATATTCTAAACCTCAAACACATTTCACTCTATTTTTCATCAAAGAGCCCTACATACAAAGATACCTCAATTCTTTCTCAAAATCCCTCCCTAATTCACTTAGATAGTAAAAAAACATAATCATGCTAATATCCATGAATGTAGAAAGTATTTAACAAGGTAATTTTCAAGTAGTCCCTTGTTTGTTTTTAATGCCATTGCACCATCAACCATATATAAATCTGACTGCAAAGATTTAGCCATTGCACCTTGTAAATAAAACATTCCTCCCTGGTCTACGAGCTTCACTGGCCCTATAGTTCAACCACTTCTGATAATACAATCACATTTGCTGTTAATTTTGAGAATATTTTAAGAGATATGTACTATATGCATAATTAGACACTGCACTAAAAAGAAATAGTTGATCATGCCTAGAGTTTCCTTTTCTTATTCTAATTTTAAATCCACATTAGGATGAATTTTCTGAAAATAAAAACCACATAATATTTATATTTTTCTTTTGGAAATCCTAGTAAGACTGTGTGTTTGGTAGGCATTTTACCACTTGAACCATACCTTTAATTCTTTTTGTTTTCATTGTTTTTGTTTTTGGGTAGGAGCTTGTATTTTTTTCCCAGACTTGATTTAGGCCATGAACTTCTTATCTATGCTTCCTAGTTAGCTGTGGCTGACAGGTATGGACCACTACCATCACAACCATGTTTGTTGAAGAAGATGGGGTTCTCATTACCTAGGTTTGTCTCAAAGCCACATCCTGATGTGTTATCTTCTCAGCAGGTAAGATCACAGACTCCAATCACAGCATCCACTGCCCACAATAGGTAGTTTCAATGTCTCAAATATATCTATTGATCTATATCTATATCTATATATATATGTTACCTTTCATTTTCTATTTTTAGAAAATGGATATCCAACATAATTTTCTCCTTTATTCTTCTTCTGTTAAAAATGTTTCCTTAGACAGGCACCAGTGGTTCACATCTATAATCTTAGCTATTTTCGAGGCTGAGATCTGTGGATCAGGAAGCTAGCCTCCTTCATGAAATTCTTACCTCCAACTCACTGCCAAAAAGCCAGAAGTGGAGCTGTGGCTCATGTGGTAGAGCATTATCCCTGAGCACAAAAAAAGCTCAGGGACAGTGTCCAGGCCCATGTTCGAGCACTAGGACCAGCATAAATAAAAAGCAAAACCAAAAAGTTGTGGGGTTTTTTTGTGAAAATACCGTTCAGAGGGATTACAATTACATGGGAAAGGTAATGACTACATTTCTTATCAAGCATTGTTGCCTCCTCCTTTGTTTGCCCTTCCCAACCCTTCCCAACTCTCCAGCCTCCGTCCCCCCAACCCTGCGCTAAAGTTGTAAAGTTTGTTTTTGACATAACGTCTTGTACACCTCATTGTTGCAATGGGTCCACCTGTATCCCTATTTAAACAATTTGTTTTTTCACTTCCCCTCCACAAATTATACCAACATCAAATACAGTAAGAACAGGGGTTATACCGTGGGGGAGGGACATAGAAAGCAACAAAGAAATATCTTATAAATATGTTAGAAACAATCGCAAGGAAGAAAAAAACATTTGAGTCCTTATCTTGGGGTTCCTTTCGCCTAACAAAAAGGAAGGGAATTTTCTCTGCTTCGAGCCACACTACTTACTCTTTTCCTTTCCTCTATCATAATTCTGTTTGCTTCCTGAATTTGATTTATTGGAGTTATCAACTATATAAATAAGGAAATTACACACACAAATATATATATATGCATATATATACACACGGACAAATTATATACTTCATATTACTTAGCCCTCTCTGGTTGGTCTGCCAACTATTACTAAAGTCTATAATTATTATTATTTAAACCTATAGACTCCTCTACTATATACACATCCATATAGTATAGGTATTCCTTTAGTTAGTCCAAAACTGTTCTTAAATTTCTGATATCCAGGTTTACAAGAAACAACAGTAAGCATTAGTCTGGCACCAATTTAATCAGCTCTGACTCACAGGTGAAACATAAAAATACTTAGCAAAAGGGAAATGGGACCTATGCTTATATCATTCTGCAATAGGTTCTCAAGACAGTTTGTGAACAAAACATCTAACAATAAAAAGAGCAAAGCGGAACCACTTTAACGATAAAATGAGCCAGAGATTCAGAAGCATAGGAAAGCTTAATCCAAGCGCATGGATCATTTCATCTGTAAAAGGTGGCTGAGGGACAGATGCTGTCCAAGACCCCTCTATGCTTTAATGATAGCAATATTCACAGAACTCAACATTCACAATATCCAAACTGTTAAATAAGCCAAGATGCCCAACAATGGGAATAAAGAAAATATATATATATATATATATATATATATACATATATGTGCGGTGGAATATTACTCAGCTATAAAGAAAAGTGGAGTTATGCCATTTATAGGAGAATGAATGGAACTGAGGGTCCTTTTGAGGGAGATGACTCAAGGTCAAAATGTCAAGTATCACATGTTTTCACATATTTGTAAAATGTAGACTAGAAAGATATGCATGCACATGCACATATACATATGGCATAATTACACAAGCACATATATAACATGGATATATACGTAGGAATGTTTGGGGAACTGAGGAGGGTGGAGAAGGAAAGAGAATGATAGAGGACCAATTACAGTGAAATACATAATGTGTATGAATAAAATAGTATAAAGAACCTTACCAAAAGCTTTTGAACAATGAGGAGTGGAAGGACGAAAGCAATAGATGAGTTTAATCTGGTGAACTTTTAAGCAGCTGAATTATTAAATATTAATATCAGATGACAGCTTGCTCTTTGTGTAACATGGATATTGGACTGAGCACAATCAAAGAACTGTAGTAACTGATTGTTCCTGTTTCCTCCATATGACAGGCACTTATGAAGTATCCTGGTGAAAACCCTCTGTGTTACTAATATACACTGTACATTGAAAGTGAAAAATATGAATATTAGGAAGGACAAATGTGAAAGCTTTTTTTTCTGGTACCTTGGAAAGCTATGCCACAGAGACAGGTAAATATATAGGGTGATTATCACCAACCAGGAGCAGCTCTTAGAACCTGGTTAATAAATACACCAGCCCCTCTTCTCCACAGATAGATGGTTCTAAGGCCACAGCTTCCTGGCATCTTCCAATGGGATAGATTAGTTATGACCTGGAATGACTGTTTACCTTCTTCACAGTTTTCTTTTACTTTTCTTGTGTGATCTTCTCCTACTCTGGAAGAATTAAAACTAGACAGTGTGGAACATTGACTTCATATGTTTTAACCACTGGGTACAACAATCAACCAACATGGTTCCAAAGTCCCAGCTTTAATGTGTTCTTGGGGGAGAAATGCAAAAAGAAACAAAAACAAAAACATAAAAAACAGGAAGAGGGAAGGGAGAGAGAACAGAAAGGAGAAGGTAAGGAAGGGCAAAAGAGAGAAAGAAGGAAAGAAAGAGAAAGAGAGGAAGAAAACAAGCAAGGGAGGAAGCGAGGAAGGGAAGAAGGGAGGAAGAAAGGAAGAAGGGAAGGAAGGAAGGAAGAAAGAAA
>NW_012267269.1:12819651-12821430 GCF_000151885.1 Dipodomys ordii
CAAAGTGGTTGAACAAGTTTACACTCCCACCAACAATGCAGTAAGGTTCCCTTCTGTCCACATCCCCTCCAGCATCTGTTGTTGTTAGAGTTCTTGATTATAGCCATTCTAACTGGGGTGAGGTGGTATCTCAATGTTGTTTTGATTTTCTTTAAAGGACAACTTTTTAAATGAATGAATGGAGAACACACAGAAGGTTCTATTAGAAAAGTTGGCCCAGATTACTCATTGTGATGATATCTCATCAACTTTTTGTCTGGACCAGTTTCATATAACAATCTTCTCATCTCCTCCTCCTAGTTAGCTGGGAGGAAAACACTATGTAAAGTATAATGCAATGTCAATTTTAAACTAAAAGTTATGCATAATTTTCACTTACATAGGACTCCTTCACATAAAATTATTTTTTAAAATAAAGACAGATGTCTTGTATATTGACATTTTTATCTAGCACACGGATATACATGAATGTGAGGCTGAAGTTGAAAAAAAGTAGTTAACCCTAAAGTATAATCACACAAGAATGATCTGGTAAGCTTATTCAAAATGATTTAATTTTTTAAGCTCATGTTGGCTTTATTGTTTCTTATTATCTTTAAATAGCTGTACAAAATGGTTACCATTCAACAATTCAGTTTATGAATACAATGCATCTTGGTCAATGTTGCCACTTTCATCATTTTCCCCATATTCCAAAACACTGTTATGACTATATAATTAGCTATATATCCAATATCAAAACTTTTAAGGATCAGACTATATTTTAGACAAGAATTTTTACTACAGATGATCCTTAGACCACAACTTTAAAACTTTGTTTGAAGAACTAAGTTTCCTAAGTATTTTGTAATTCTAAAAGTAGACGTAATAGTGGATAATTATGTTTTGGGCTTCCTATCTTCTTGTTCTCTTACACATTTGTATATATGCAATTTTTTACACTGGAGTTTTGATCTGACACTTTCAATCATAACACTGTCTCTGCTATGTACTTGCTAAGTAGAGCCTATGCTATGCAAAAAAACCTCTGATTAATATATTCTTGAATATTCATGTATTCATATACATGCATATATACAAATATATATATATGAAGATCTATATGGCAAGCTTAATATTGTTAATATGTGCTGCCTCTAAATATATAAGTATATGTGTATATAAAATGCTTATATACACACACATACACAGATACAACATATATTTGCCTTCCATATAAGGAGTATGAGATGTCATGGTACCTAGTTTCAAAACTACATGGCAAAGTCACTGTAAATCTCAATTGAAAAGAATAAATGACAGGCTAATGATCTAGTTCTTACTCCTGAGCTAGATCACCAGCCTGAAAAACATTATACTTTTAGAATAAAGTGAACAATGCATAGTTTGAATGGCACAACCTACATGATCATAAATATCAAATGATCATAACTCAACAAGGCACACATGGTGAGTGAGAAAAGGAAGAGGAGTCTGTAGCTGGAATGCAGTTTCTGTCACATAGTGTGATGATATGCAGCTGTGAGGTGGTTACTGCAGCCTCCTTTCACCTCACCTACTTCAGTAGAATGGAAGCATGTGGTCCTCATAACGGTTGCACTGTTTCTAACACATTTATAAGATGATTTCTTTGTTGCTTTGTATGTCCCTTCCCCATGGTATAACCCCTGCTTTCACTGAATTTAATGTTGGTATAATCTGTGGAGGGGAAGGGAAAAAACAAATTGTTTAAATAGGAATACAGGTGGATCCATCGCAACAATGAGATGTACAAGACGT
>NW_012267269.1:12824519-12831166 GCF_000151885.1 Dipodomys ordii
ATCCATTTTTATTTCTAGTTATCTGAAGTCATCTTTTATTTTATATTTAATTATCTGAAGTCATCTTTTGTTATCACAGTTAGGAACAGTGAATATCTATCGCTAGATATTTATTCTTTAAAATCCAAGTGTTATTTTGGGTTATCAAGAAAGGTTCACTTCTACTACTAAAGGATATATTAACTTCTAGATAAGATTTCTCTACCATTTACCCATCTACTTCATGTTCTTCCTTCCCCAGTTTTCATTGTAACCACCAAAAGATAAATTCAGTTTAAAAAGTTTTGGGTTGGGGAGGGATTACAGGCAAGTTGTAGATTCCCTCTCCCAAGCCCTAGTTGATAAAATGGGAAAACCTTGTTTTGACTACAACGATCCTGTTAATGCACCAGAGGGAGAAGCTATTTATTCAGCCAGATTTTTCTAACATCAATTGTTCCCCAGAGTATAAAAGAGGCACTTTGAGAAACTCATTCACTTTCCCAGGTCTCTTGGGAAGTGTGCAAGAACTGCTCCAATGTTCCTGATGGCCCCCTGGTGAGCTCTGAAAATCTGTGTACCTCACACAGTACCCAACTCTCTGCGTAGATGTAGCTTATACATTAGGGGGCACACTCTTCAATATTTTGTTATGTGTTTTTCCCTGTAGCTCACTTTATAGCTATTTAGTTGTTATGACTATAAAATGATCGAGATGAACATAGAGCATCCCAAGACAATAATGTACAGAATCTTAAAATGCTTTCAACAATGTTGTAATTCTTTACATTATGAAGCATGGAAATAGAGACATTTCATTGCTAGATGCCTTTCCAGTGGAATGCTATGGAAATCTAAGTCTTTATTAATGTGTAGTCTTGCGGCTGACAAAATTAAAAAGGTTTCAGCTCCAGATTTAATGGATAGTATTTATTATACTTTTACTAATGGTGCAAAAGAGACTGGCCTGCATTTAAAGAAAACTTCCGTATTCCTGGTGGGAAAACAATGATTTCAACATCTCATATGAGTTTTCATGAAACGTTTTCACTATCAGGAAAATACTACAATGGGCAAGTTTGATATCAAGTGCCAGATGTATATAATCAACTCTCTTGACATCTTCATATTAATAATTCATTCCTCATCAGTATACCAGTCTCTTGTTAGTACTCTTTATCCCCTCATCAAACTTTATTTCTCACATTAATTGTTCTTTTATTGGTTCTTTTTATTGGTTTTCTCCTAGTCCATCTCTTTCCTTCTTTCAAGCCCATGCAAGTACAAATTCAGTCATTTAACATTTACTCAGTAAAGCTACTTATTTTCTACATGGGGTTTGGGCACATACGTTATGATGATTAATGGTTCTTATTTCCTCAATGACTTTAAGAAAGATTATAAGAAAAGACAGTGGAGCTAACCCTTCACTATCAGCAACTCTGGAGAAGAGGGATGGACAATTCATATTTGATACCTAAGCACACTAAAGTGATTATGAATCATTTTATCTTTGGCAGGATAGTGGACCTGGCACTTTTTCAATTCACAAGTTAAGCTTGTGACACACTCCTGTTATTGATGTTCCCCATGTATGCACAGAAGCATGACAAAACACCAACTAGGCATGTTTCAGCAGAACCAATTACTTTCTCCCTCCCATTTCTTCCTCTGCAAGCCATCTCGCTTTGATACAGCTCACATTACTTCCAGTGCAATTTAACAGTTCTGCCTCAGCCTGTCACTCTTCTTCAGGAACGGACGCTATGCCATTCTCAAACCCACCACTCCATGATGATTGGCATCATGGTGATGGTAATAGTTGATCATAACAATGACTTGAAGATTGTTAGGGGCACTATAAAATATGTTAAATAATACTATCCTTTGATTTTGCTGGTACTGAGCATCAAACTTAAGCCTCAAGCTTGCTAGACAAGCACTCTCTCACTTGAGACACCATCAGTTCCTTTTTTGCATTGGTTATGTTCAAGGCAGTTCTTGCTTTTATGCCCAGGCTGGCCTGGGCTCAGATTTCCCTGCCTGTATTTCCACGTATCACTGGGGATGACAAGTGTGTGTCACTGTACCCGGCCATTGTTTGAAATGGAATCTAGATACTTCTTTTTGCTCAGGCTGGCCTAGAACTATGACTTCCCAATCTGTGCTTCCCAAATAGCTATGCATTCAGGTTTAAGTCACTGTGCCCAGAAATTTCTATAAGCCACCAGAACAATGGTAAATTAAAAAAAAACAAAAACAAAAAACGACGCAGCCATCTTTCAGCACAGTTACTATGCCTAGTAACCTTACTCTCCGTTTTTCCCGTTCTGAACATTAGAAGAGCTCACTCTTACAAAATGGATTGAGTAGTACTTAATAAACAAAAGCTATGAAAGAAAGTAGCAGTGCTCAGTAGGAAGATTTTTATTTTAGTGCATTTTCTGGAATGACAACAATTACAGGGAAAGAAGTTGCAAATTTAGCAACCTTCAAGGAAGGAAGAGTTTATGGAAGAAACCCTGTTATGGCTGAAGGCATACATTTGGGAACCATATGCTTTGCTGAGTGTTCTACCACAGTTTCATAGGAGATCTAATATAAAAGTCTATTTATACCTGAGTAATTAAGGTAAAGCACTAAACAGCTAACAGATGCTCAACAATTTACATGGCCATTTTCTTGGACATATAACTCTTCCTGGAAGAGAAAATTGTAGTGTGGAATCCAGAGTCTGAGAAATAATGGACAGAACCACAAAAACCAAGCACATAGTACTGACACATGTAAGTGTAAAATTTTAAAAAAATAAGTATATTTTTTAACAAAAAACACACACAACCATAGAGCCTTAATTATCCATCATTTATAAACCATCTTCAGAAGTAATGATTTCATTATGGGCAAGGAGGAGTACTTCAAAAGGAATCATTGTTGTTTTGAATAAAAAAAATAAGAGGAGAAGAGAGGGGAGCTGAGAGGGAAAGGAAAGGGGAGAGAGAAGACAAGAGAAGAAATGTGGGAGCAGAGGATAGGTGAAATGTTTGGATATGAGAGGACAGGATAGAAGCAGAGAGGAAAAGAGAGGAGATAACGAGGGAGAAAACAGGTGGTGAGGTAGGAGGGGTGAAGGAGAAAAGAAGGGAATGGCTAGAGGGAGAAATGCGGAAAGGGTAGGGGAAGGAGAAGAAGAAAAGGATGAGAAAGGGAGAAAAGAAGAGGGAAAGAAGAGAAAAATGGGAATAGTAAGGGAGAGGAAGGGCAAATAAGAAAAGAGAAAAATAAATCTCTAGCATGGTTTTATTAATAGATGAGCCCTATTCTTTAGTTTTTAAAAAGCTGGAGAAAAGAAAAAGGCCAAGAACCAAAGTCATGTAAACATAACATTTATCACTCAAAGCAAGGATTTACATCCAGTTCTTGCTTCTGGAAGCTAGAGAGGACATACTGAGCATGGAAGCTTTTGTAGAGAGTTAAGTATAGAGCTAGACCTATGACTGTCACACTGGTGGCTCACACCTATAATTCTAGCTACACAGGATTTTGAGATCTGAGGATAGCAGTTTGAAGCCAGCCCCAAGAAGAAAGTCTCTGAGACTCTTATCTCTACTAACTTACAGAAAACAATGGAAGTGGAGCTGTAGCTTAAGTGGTAAAGTGCTGGCTTTTAGCAAAAGAAGCTCAAGGAAAGTACCCAGGCCCTGATTTCAAACCCTAGGATCCGCACCATAAATAAGTAAATAAATAAATAATAACAGGAGTAATGGCTCATAGGTAAACTGACAGTTGGAAACATCTGCTGGTGATTTGAGAATATAGGCTAATTTGAGGAAAGGATATCTTGAAAAATGAAATGACAGATATGGCTGTAATCATCAATACATTGTAAGTCAAAACAAAGAAATTATAACTCAATTTTTAAAAAGTCAAGAAAGCTATTAGAGTTTGGGGCAAATGTATAAGACAAAAAGATTATCTCTCTTAAAGGAAGATTACTTAAGCTGTGTAATTTGAAGAGGAGAAATCAATCAAGTAAAGTATCTCAGTGCTTTGTGTTGAAAAACGACTTCTATGCATTCACTTGCCATAATCTTAGCTAAGCTCCACACTGCAGGAGAAGTGAGCATATTTGGAACAAGTTTTAAATCCAACAATAGCTCAAGGCTTTGCTTTGTTCAGATGAAATTCTCAATGAATTATTACAGAAAGTTGGGTAAAAATGAGAAAATGAGTAAAAAAAAGCCACAATTGAAGGTTATAATTTAAGTATGAAATGATGAAAGCTTGGTAACATGTAGCAGTAAAAGCAGAATTCCTTGACATTAAGACAAACCCGTGTTCATCAATTATATTTTCAACTATTTATTCTATACCAAAATTAAAAATGCAGGTGAATGGCACTGAATTTTGGTAGAAGAAATTCTAAGGGCCTAAGATATTATAGAGTCAGTATCACACACAGTATTGATGATGTGACTGGTGACTAGATTCATAATTGTTGAAATACAAAAGGAAAATTCAGACACTTAGACAAGCAATAAAATCATTATTGCCACTACTAGTGTACCTCTGTGTTTCAATGTTATCACTTAAGAACAAGATGACACTGTACCCTTTGTCTGGTATATAAGTTTATCTGATTTGGGGAGGGTTAGGGGAAACACAAATTATGGGATATAGGTGAAGCAACACTATGTTGGAAATGAACTATACAACTTGAGGGGGATGCGGTCAAAGGGGAAAAGCTGGAAGAAAATGAGAGAGGGGGTGACACTTCTCAAAAAGAAATTACTCATTACTTGACTTATGTAATTGTAACTCCTTGGTCCATCACCTTTACAATAAAATTTAAATTACAAAAAAATCCCACTAGCTGCCTCACTGATTAGACTAAGTGGTCTTCAATACTATTGATTAATAATTTCTGTTTTAAACAGAAAATGAACCATATTTTCTTTGCTTTACTTAAAAAAATAATATCATGTCTAATCTGCATTTTCCTTTGGTCTTAAAACAGTATATTTCAAATAAAAGTTTAAATGGATTAACATACAGATACCTTTAGCAGTAAACAGTGCCTGTTTATTATAAGTAGCACAAATATTATGGTTAAATCAGCATTATTAGGAAAATAAAGAGTAGCAAAGAGGAAATGTATGCTTACATTTATCTGTTTAAATTTCTGTAAATGTTAAAATATCGCCCTACTTAACTAATTGACAGTCAGACTGAAGATAATTTCCACAGTTTTTCACTATAAAGTTTAAGAAAATATACTGATTTACTCTATTTTAGATTGAGAATAACCTAGAAAATGTTCTCATTTTTGTAGGGAAAAAATCACCTGGGGATGTAATCTGTTCACTCGTAATTAAATAATTAAATTGCCAGCTAAATCCTTAGTAAGTATCTCTTATCTACCCATTGCAAAATTTATGGCTAGATTTCCTTCTAGGATTCTGGCAGAATAGTAGCCTGCTCCTATTATTATGCCTATAATATCATTCCCTGTTTTCTACTTTGGATCTTTTATAATTGAAGGGTCTGAATTTTTATTATGTTCTTTGTGTTAGGCAATTTTATTTCAAGATGATGATTGAAATTCAATTAATTCAACCAATGCAGGACTCATTCGAAGTGACACTTGAGTTGGTTTTAACAATTCAAACACCTGTAAACAACAAGCAATTTTTTTAAATGACTGACTTCAAGTTTCATATTTTATTTTCTGACAAAATGTTCATAACTAGACCTTAGCTCCTCATGCACTGGCCTTTTCTAAGTAGCACAGCATATTATTTTCAACCATAAAGTAATCAAGAAATTAGACACATTCTCCTAAATAGAGTCATTCACTCTTCTGCATGGGTCAAATAGTACTTTGTATTGTGATCTAACAGTGCTTATCAAAAAGCATTGTTGCTTTTCATACAGTTTCTCTGACTTTGAGTTCTGATAAGAGCAAAGGGACTGTCTTATTTATCTATTTGCCTATTTTTCCATGCTACCTTGCACATGGTAGCACAAAACAAACATTTCTAAAAAAATAAGTGAATCCAAAACGTCTCTGAGCCAAGCAAGGGTAGACTATTCTCTTTGAAACAAATGAAGAGTATGTTATATGCAGGTGAAAACTCCAATGGTGTAATTCCTTTGAACAAAATTACATTACAGTCTAATCAAATGCACACAGGGAAGCTGAATTTCAGTTAAAAGGGATCCGAGGTCAAGAAGTCAGAGTGGACAAAGAAAGGAAAAAAAAAACAGTAGGGGAATATAGTCCTAATAATCAGTGTACATATATAAAAACTGACCTAGGAAAATAGAGGGGATGGGTGGGGTTGGGAGAGATGGGGAGGGTGATGAAAGATGATCAAGATGCATGTAGAATTGACCCCATTTGTATAACTTCTTAAAGATAATGAAAAAAGAGCAAATGTCTACTAATGTGATTTGAGATCTACTTTTCAACATGTGATAGTAATAAGTAGCAAGTTCTCAAAAATCATCTATCCACTGGAGTAATTAATTTTACACATGAATATTATAGACATTTATTTTTCTGTTTTAGTGTTTTTTTAATTGTTATAATAAAGATCATGCACAGAGTGCTTACTATTTTATAAACACAAAATTACCCCTTCCTCTATTCTCTTCTAGTTTTTCCT
>NW_012267269.1:12833982-12835207 GCF_000151885.1 Dipodomys ordii
GGGGAAAACAATGGAGGGGCTAACAACGTTCAAGAGGAAGTGTACTCATTACCTCACTCATGTAACTGTAACCCTCTGTATAGTATCTTTACAATAAAAAAATAAAAAATAAAAGGCATTTTAGAAATTGATCTTTAACATGACTGTAATACTGATATAATTTACAAAGTAATGCTTACATAGTACAGTTATAACAAAATATCAATTCTTTTAGGTGAATGTTATGTTGAGTATTACTAAAGAAATTCAAATAAATATTCTTATTTCTATGATAAAAAGTAATTAAAACATAAGATTCAAACACATAACCTAAAGATAAGTCACTTCAAAATATTGCAAATCACGGGATATCGGTGGCTCTCCTTTATAATCCTACCTATTCAGGAGGCTGAGATCTGAGGATCTTGATTCAAAGCCAGCCTGAGCAGAAAAGTCCCTATGAGATTTTCATCTCCAATTAACCATCCAAAAACCAGAAGTGGTGCTGTGGCTCAAGTGGTAAAGTAATAACCTTGAGCACAAAGCGGCTCAGGGCAATGTCCAGGCCTTGAGTTCAAGCTCCACAATTGACAAATAAAAAATATATATACTGTAAATCTTGGTGATCTAATGAGATCATAGGTCAAAATTTTATATCAGATCTTTATATAAACCTTTATGGGCTACTTTCAGATGTTTGCTTTTAGATGAGCATACTTTTAGATGCGTATTGTAAAATAACATGCTTAATAAAACTTTCCACAATAAAGTACTAATTTTTAACAAATATTAAAAACCTCACATGTCCAAAGCCAATACAGCATGTGTTCCTTTCTCCTTTTTCTGGTACAGATTTAGCTCTTCTTCCAATCATGAATAATCCCTCCCCCACCTCTCCACCGGCCTTGCTGCAATCACAGCTCAGCCTCTCACCTCAGTCTCCAAACTTAAAAACAGAAAGAAAGCCCCTTCAACTCACCCTTTAACCTTGGAATAAGTAAGAAAATACTGCAGCTTTTCAATGTTATATCACTGTGAAGAGGAATCCAAGGTCCTGGTCATTTTCAAGAGACATATATGGTTCCTTAGAACTCTGAAATACCTCTATGAAAAGCTTATTGACACTATATATTAATAATCTTTACTTGTAACACATGTAGTATATAGAACTTTGAGGGAAAGTGTGGTTTTCATCAATATTTCCCTTCTAGAATCAAGAACATAAACATTTGATAAATGTCAAATC
>NW_012267269.1:12836627-12838805 GCF_000151885.1 Dipodomys ordii
CTTGTATCAAATGACCTTTTCCAGATTTCACTTATGAGTGAGATCATCTTGGACCAGCACTTCTGTGCTTGGATTTATTAAACTTAACATAACCTCAAGTTTCATCAATGCTGTTACAAATGATAGGATGTCATTCTTTATTAGAGCTGAATAACATCCCACTGTATAGTTATTTCTCTTATTCTCCTCTGTTAGGATGTTGGAATTTTATAAGCCTGAGTTTTGGAAGGCTAAGGACTATGTTTTCTACTTAGACCAGTTTTTAAAATTAGTTTTCTGTAAATAATATTTTGGTGAATGATGAAATAAATGAAGTTCATACAATTTTCATTTCAATGTAGAACTTAACGCAATAGACTTGTCTTCTTTTATTTTTTATTTTGAATTTTCATTGAGCCAAGGACTTGCTATATAAACCTCCCCCCTACAGGCTGGCCTTGAAATCAAAATATTTTTTGTATCTGCCTTTGATGTACTAAGATCACAGATAAGCACCACTGTTTATTCTTTTTAATCAATTATGCTTTAAAATTTTATGCTGCATTATTTGTAGGAAGTATTGAGAAATATTACATACAGCATGATATCTACTAGGCAATTTTAAGGTTCAGGCAGAAATAATGGAAGGAAGTAAATCAGTGATTGATTTATAAGGAAAGTGTACAATGTAGAGAGAAGATAAAAACTCTCAATAAAGTATTTTAATGTGTCATGCTAAACAGCATAAAAAATGAAATGTAGAATAGTAAGTTAAATAGCAGGTCCATTATTTTGTTAGAAAGGTCTTGACCATATTCAAAATGCTTTAAAAAGATAATTTTCTACCATCAACTGAAGAATTGCTTTCAATCATGAAGTATAATCATTGAATCTGTAATGCAGAGATCACTATACCCACATGTGTTTCTTTTACAAACTGTTTGCATTCTGATTTCCATAGTGCAACTCCTTGATAAGAAAATGATCTTTTTTTGTCAAAAAAGATGTTGATTTTTGACAAAAAAAATTAAAAAACTTGATATTTAAAACTTGTGTCCTAGCCAGGCTCTAGATACTCAAGAGGCTGAGATTTGATGATTGTGGTTCAAAGCCAGCCCAAGCAGGAAAGTATGTGAGACTCTTCTTTACAATTAACCACTAATAAGCTGACTATGGGTCAAATGGTAGAGCATTAGTCTTGAGCAAAAATGTCCAAATATAGTGCCCAGGCCCTGAGTTCCAGGTCCTGGACTGAAAACACACAGACACACACACACACAGACACACACACACACACACACACACACCAAAATCCCTGTGTCCTAGACATTTACTTAAACTGCTCTAAACTTGGCTGTTCCATGCATAAAATGGGGTATAATATGCAACTCATGGTAATTCTGAGATGATTACTGAAGGTACTATAAGTGAACTAGCTTGCGTAGTAGACTTAGTATAAGTGAAGCCCTTAGTTCTTAGTATAAGGGAAGCTCACCTCCTGTACTTGCAAGAAGAGACTAAGCCAGTGGAAAATAGGTGGTATCAGACTTTCCTGGTTTCCAGGCAAATAACCTATGCTATGCAAGGACTATAATTAAAACTGACTGTATCCATGGAATACACAACTGCCTTCTCATTACAACAAACTCACCAACTTGTAAGACAGGACACATCAGAGGGGATGATAGAAACCAATCCATCTCCAGGATACTATCATCTACCTACCACATAAAAGTTCCAATGGCATCTCCATCAAAAATCAAACTAGCATATGTATTTTGTTCTGTTCAGAAGTAATTCAGATAATGAGGTCACAAAATTATGTAGAAGATATTCATTTAAATGTGTGTGTATGTTCGCATGTGCGCATTTGTGTGTGGAGAGAGAAAGGTAGACAATGTAGAGGCAGAAAGAATGTGATTCAAACTTATCCCTCATTTTTCAGATATCCACAAAGTATGACTTATATGTCTTTTCATCTAGTGAAACAGTGTATTTTCTTGTGAATGTAGGCTAGCCAGTCCTGTGATAAAAGCAACCTAGAATGGCTGTCAGCAGAATTTAGGATAGATTAGCTAAATCAGAGCATAGCCAAGCCTGGTTCAATCTCCCAAACTTCCCAGCAAATCCTCAGACTCCTGGGCCAGTATAAATTCTTGCTATAGCCAGACACAATGGTACATACCTGTAATCTGAGCA
>NW_012267269.1:12840590-12842652 GCF_000151885.1 Dipodomys ordii
AAAGATGGCTGAGCATTGTATCAATCCTTATGAATTTAACTGTGACCTATTTTAGGTCTGCTAAGTCTACCAAGAACAGGCAAATATGCTTTAAAGTATGGCACACTAAGAGGGATTTTTGTCATTTTCCTGAGGAAAATTGTTTTTTCTATGAAAGTAAATTTGCTAGAATCCCTCTATATTAAAATATTAGGCAAAATTGCATGCTTCATAAATAATATGCATAACTTTTTACTTTTGAACTTCAACTCACTTTAGATTTAAATAAAAGCTACAAGAAAACAATGTGTATATGCTCTACTGCTCTTCTCCTAAAATTACCACACGTATTTCCAGCTTTGTTTTAATGTCTTATTTCTATTCCATAATCCTTCTCAGGATCCAGATTTACAGTTACTTATTTCTTTCAGTTTTCCTTCAGTCTTATTTTATCTTTTGGAATCTTGATCTTTTGAAAAGTGTTTCTTCTTTCTGCATTGTATGCAATTAACATACTAAAGATAATTTTGATTTGGTTGTACTGGGTTTCAATTCAGGGCCTTTTGCTTGCTAATCAAGCACTTTACCACTTGAGCCACAAAACCAGTTCTCATTTGCTTTATAAGATATCACAATTGAGCCCAAGGACAGCCCCAGACCACAATCCCTACACTTATGCTTCTTGTGTAGGTTTGCATAGACCACTATTCCCTGTTTCCTTATCATTCAGATTACATATGACTAACTTTTCCTACAATCTGACAAATATCTTCCCCAGTTTGACTCCAGAATAGTTGGGATTACAGAAATATGTAACTGTGCCCAGATGATTTTTTTTTCTTTATGGAACTTTAGAGTGCAGATGTCTATGTGCATAATGTCTCAATTTAACTAATTTTGCACCAGAAATCACCATCAGTAAAGTCTAAAAGTACAGGTGTGGATCATCTCTAGGAATGATTCCAGTCTTAGATCCTGCAGGTGCTCAAATTATGTCAAGTGAGCATCTTTAACACATGGCTCAGAAGCAGTACCAAAGCCTTTAGAAATGCACTAATAGATTGTCATTACCCATGTCTGGCTATTTAAAAGTAATTGCAGCGGAGATATTGCTTCCATCAACAATATATAAATTTTTTAATGATACCCAGTGTTGTCAATATTGATATGTCCATTTATTTATTCTAGTAATTCTCAAGTGTCTGTTAAGATACATGTGTTTTTGTGGCCATTTCATGCTCACTAATAAGGTTTTCCATCTCTTTCTATTTATTTATTTGTATGTCCTGTAAAAGGATCTACATGTTAATCCTTTTGCCCACATTTCTATTGAGCTTTATGGTGCTTGTTTTAAAATACTTTTAAGTATTTGGGATGTAAGATCCTTATCATCGCCAGATATAACAAGCATCTTTTCTTCCTCAGTGGCTTAACATTTCATAATCAATAGTGCTTTTTTTGGTAACCAGAATCTAAAATTTTCTGAAAAGATTGATGATGGCAGACATTTCATATTGTGCAATAAATTGCATCAACATTTAAAAGATCTGCCTACTGTTAAAATTGTGAATGAGTAAACAAAAATCAATATTAATTAAATGAAATATTTAGTTCCTTAATCATAACAAACACATATGCTCTGACTACTATATTGGAAATTACATTCAATGAACATTTCCCTCATGGCAGAAGTTCTAGGATAGCCCTTACTGGAACCTTCTCATGCATTGACCAGCATGTTAAACTAAACCTAGTTAACCAAATCTTGGTAATGGTAGCATAGATTTGATTAAAATTGTGTCCAATGGGTGAACAAGAAACATTAATATGAATTTAGGATTCATATTTCAATGCCTTCTTCACATATCAATCATCATACAGTGTTTTGGGGTATTTTCTTTTTTTATATAAATTTTACTTCAATTAAAAATAATGTTAAGAAGTATTTAGTTGAGAACCATTCACATAGTAATCACAATAAAAGTTAATGTTATTAACTGTTTTTAGCACTATCACTAGTAATTGTCTCTATGGGCCCATTCATGTTCTCAGATTGTCTGAATTTTGGCTCAGCAGTTGATTA
>NW_012267269.1:12849207-12851726 GCF_000151885.1 Dipodomys ordii
CCATTGATTTTTGGGGGTTAATTTTATATGGGGTATTTTCTTGAATAACTGTTAACCTGAAAAATTATTTCCTGGATTTCAGTTCAAATACAGGCTAATATAACAGCCTACATTATTGTTAATATTTTATTCAACTATCAAAATGCTTGTCAGAGAAAGGAATATTACCTGTGTCATAAAGCCATAACTTTGTACAGTATTGGAGACTTGATGATCTCTTGATATTTGTTAAATAAATGAATGCAGGGATAGATGGACCAAAAAATATGCATATCAACTAAGTTATTAAAGACATTAAACCAATGATAACCACTTATAGAAGAAGATATATATATATATATATATATATATATAACATACCCACTCATGTAAATCCTACAATATTTGAAAGGAATGCCAAATATATAGGATAATATTTCATGTGGCAAACATTGTAAGATACAATTTAATTTTAGAAACAACAGTTTTTGAAAGTGAGGTTAATTGAGGCTTTACATTGATGCCTGTGTGACCTTGGGGTATGACCTAGCCCACTGTAGACATTTGAGTTTGAAAATCACAGCTTAGAGAAACCAACTGTAAACTAATCTCTGCCATATTTTTGCTGTTGCTGCTCTTAATGGAATGAGACCTTTCTTATTCCATTAAAAATATTAAAAGCCTCCTGGCGATGACTTTCACCACTTTTCTGATCAATATTTTGCTCTAAACACAAGTGCTTTTATCGGTAGCTATTTTAAGATATCCATTTGATCATTAATCATTAAAACAGAATGTTATAAGAGAGATGAAAAATTTCAGAAGAAATATCCTCTTTTCGATAATATCCAGTCTGTTTATAGAAGCACTGTGGTAAGCACTCACTTTTGTGGTCTGTTGTATTTAGTGTTATAAATTCACTGACATCACAAACCTGCAACTATTGTCATTCTCACATAGCAAAAAACTGATGTAAACATCCATGTATTGTCCCTAGTTTGGAAAGATGAAATATCAAATCTGAAATAACACATACAAGGTTTCTAATGTTGCTAGGATCTCCACATATGTTCAACATTATTGCAATTTCCAAGAATTAAAGTACAGAATATTATTCACTCAGAGCTGTCTTTATGTATTTTATGAAGCACAGGGTTTAATGATCAGGCATACACTTTAGAGTTGACTTAATACTGTAGTTCCAAATAGTCAGTAATAATATTTATTGATGGTATTAACTCAGTTCCAATAAATTTTATAGAACTCTGGGATATAGGTAGTCACATCATTGCATTTTCATTCGGACATGCAGTTTACCTTAAGAATGAAATATGTATTCACCAAATAGTTTCTAATTTTCTAAAACAAAGGGTGTGAATTTGCCTCCTCTATCTTGTTCTCTCTCATCTCTTCTTCCTCTTCTCAGACCACTCTCAACAAGCTTCACTATTCTATTTTTGCACATGTATATAAGGTATTTTAAAACTATCCTCAGCTTCTCAGTTTCCCCTCTCTACTCCCACTATTACCCACACTCTTAACAGGATACCTTCACTTTCCAGGCATCATTCATTTATATATGTATATGTATATGTATATCTATATGTATGCACACACACACACATAATTATAAAGATACTAAATAGAGGGGTGACAGTTACATGAGCAAGGTAATTAGTTCATTTTCTATCTAGCACTGTTATCTCTTCCTTTGTTTTTCCCCTAACATCCCTTTCTTCCTCACCTCTTCTACTCTTCCCTCCACACCCCAAAAATAGTAAAGTTCGTTTTTAACATAGTGTCTTGTACATCCTGTTGTTACAATGGGTCAAACTGTATCCTTATTTCAGCATTTTGTCATTTCCCATCCCCTTCCCAAATTAGAAAAATGTATATATAAGATGCAGGACACCAGAATCAAATACAGTGAAAACAAGGGTTATACCATGGGCGACGAACATACAAAGAAACAAAAAAAAATCACAAAGTACAATATAAGTACATTTTAAAAAAACAGCAAGAAAGATCATATCTCTTCCATCACTATCTTGGGGTTCATTTCTCTTAGCATCAGCTTATATGGCCATATGTACATAGCTTTTGACCTCTTCTACTTGTCCTAGACATATACAAGTTATTGCAGATAAGGAAAACCACGGACCTGTGCTTCTTTGGGTCTGGCTTACTTAACTTAGTATAATTTTTTCCAAGTCTTTCCATTTCCTAATAAATTAGGTGGTGTCTTTCTGACGGAGGAATATAATTCCATTGTGTGTGTGTGTGTGTGTGTGTGTGTGTGTGTGTATCATTTTATTGATCCATTCATCTACTGAGGGGCATCTGGGTTGATTCCACATCTTAGCTATAGTAAATAATCCTGGAATAAACATAGTTGTGCTGGCAGCTTTAGTGTGGTCTTGTTTGTGATTATTTGGGTAAGTGCCCAAGAGTGGGATTGCTGGGTCATAGGGGAGCTCTATGTTGAGTCTTTTGAGGAACCTCCATACTGCTTTCCAAAGTGGTTGAACAAGTTTACACTC
>NW_012267269.1:12852406-12915238 GCF_000151885.1 Dipodomys ordii
TCTAGCTTTAGTTTTTCCACAGGTGTTAAAACCAATTTTGACAGCACCATTTACTAAAGAGTCTGTCTTTCTTCCATTCTAGTTTTTTAGCTCACCTATCGAAGATTTTATGGCTATAGATCTGTAGGTTCATTTCTGGGTCTTCAGTTCTATTCCATTGGTTTTCAGGTCAGTTCTTGTGCCAGTACCCAGCTCTTTTGATTACTATGGCTTTGTAGTAGAATTTTAAATTTGGTATTGATTTTCCTCCAGCACTGTTCTTTCTGCTAAGGATTGTTTTTGCTATTCGGGGTCTTTTATTGTTCCATATGAATTTGTGGGTTGCTTCTTCTATTTCCTTGAAGAATGAGGTTGGGATATTGATAGGTATCACACTAAATTTGTAGATAGCCTTTGGCAGTATTATCATTTTCACGATGTTGATCCTCCCAATCCAAGAGCATGGGAGGTTTTTCCCCTTCCTTAGTTCTGCTTTAATTTTCTTTTTCAGGTTTTTAAAGTTTTCATCATAGAGTTCCTTCATTTCATGGTTAATTCCTAGGTATTTTATGTTCAAAGGGTTTTACTGTGGCGTCTCACACACACATGCAAGTACTTTAATCATATTGCTTCTCTGGCTTACTCCCGCTTTCTCCACCCATTTAACTCCGTTATTTGGTGAATCTCCCTTGGCCATCTCCATTCACAGATGCAGTATATTTCTTTATGCCTACTTTTTAACATTCTCTTTTCCTCCCTCCTCTCCTTCTTTGCTCCTTTCATTTCAACTTTCAATTACACCCCCACAAAAAACCTGAAGATTCATTTTAAAGTTTTAAATTAGAAACTATATTTTAAGAAAACTGTTTCTGAAATTTGTATTCAGGTAAAATGTTAACCTAAATAATTACATTATTGTTTACCTCCTTCAAGTCATGGCTTCCATGCTAAGTTCTTACATATTTTTTGGCCCTCTATCATATTTCTCAACTGCATTACAAAACATGCTGAATTTTAGTAGCCAATGAAATACTTTTTTAATTGATAAATTTACTAGGGGTAAAATATAGAGTTGGAAATTTGAGAATACATATAATTCACTAAGTTATGAACTCTATTTATCCTGTAGGTCCAAATATGTGATCAACACAGAGAGAAAATTCACAGGTTTTCTTTCTTTATAAGCTTGGAAAAGTTACAGAAATCCACTTATACCTAGTACTCTTTTCTTCATATATATACAATATATAATATAATTGCTATATTATTACTAGATTTTTGTACCTAGTGATCATACTAGAGCTCAGGTTGTCTTAAAAATGCACTGGTTGAGAATCCTTTAGGTGAATTTTTTACCAAACAAGATAAAAATAAAACTCATATATTTGCCAAAAAAGCTGACACATAAGTTGTAAGTTGTAGAAAGCTATTTGTGAAAATCAAAAGCATAAAGCCTTTTTATCCAATTATATATTAACATCATTAGCCATTAACAACATAATGATTAAAAATAAATGGGACATACTAGACATATGCCAAAATGGCTATGACATCACAAAATGCAAGAATATAAAGAAGTTGGAATACTCTTACACTGCTGGTGGGGAGCATAAATCATAAGGCCACTATGGGAAACATGTTACAAAAGCAAATATACAATTATCATACAACTTGGCAATTGTGAGAATGTCAAAGAAAAACAAGAGTGTGTATATATTCATAGATAATTATATATGCATATCTATATCTATGTCTATATCTATATCTATATCTATATTATCTATCTATCTATATCTATATCTATCTATCTATATCTATATCTATCTATCTATCTATCTATCTATCTATCTATCTATCTATCTATCTATCTATCTATCTATCTATATCCTGACAGATCAATGTCGGTAGCTTGGATGAAAAAGTTCCCTACAATTTTGCAAAATGTTGCCCTTTGCCTATACTGGATAAAAAATGTACAGATCTTCTGAAAATAATGTCCAACTTCATTTTATCCACAGTGATATCAAGAGAAAAAACTGTAAGAACAATAAAACAAAAAAAACTAGGCTGAGGGCTAGGAAGGTGGCTCAGTGGTAGAGCACTTTCCTTGCATGCATGAAGCCCTGGGTTCTATTCCTCAGCACCACATAAGCACAAAAAGCCAGAAGTGGTGGTGTGGTTCAAGTGGTAGAGAACTAGCATTGAGCTGAAGAGCTGAGGGACAGAACCTAGGCCCAGAGTTCAGGGCCCATAACAGGAAAAAAAACCTATATTGAATAAAATAAACATAAATGTAAATGATATAAAAAGTAGCAACTCATATTATTTCTCTCATCTGTCAGTCAGACACATTTGGTCACCAACTGGGATAGATGGGAAAAGACAAACGCTACTATTGTCACTATTTCTCTAGTATCCAAGGCCCATGTTTTCTTTAGGATGATGTCATTAAATTTCCTTTATCATTTTTAGGACTTCTACATTGCAGGTTTTGAAAATCTTTCACAAACTTTTAACTTAGTCTATCTGGACTTTGTCATCCTCTGTGATTACAATAGACAAATGACCCCTAGGTTCTAGAAAATGTTTTTACTACAAAATGAGTCATGCATGTATTGAAATTCCCTCCCTCCCTCCCTCTTTCCTTCCTTCCTTCCTTCCTCCCTTCTTTCCTTCCTTCCTTCCTTCTTTCCTTCCTGCCTTCCTTCCTTCCTGCCTTCCTTCCTTCCAGCCTGCCTGCCTGCCTTCCTGCCTGCCTGCCTGCTTGCCTGCCTTCCTTCCTGTCTTGCTGCCTTGCTGCCTTCCTGCCTTCTTTCCTTGCTTTCTTTCTTTTTTCTTTCCATCTCTTCCTCCCTCCCCCTTCTCTTCTTCCTTCCTTCCATTTCTGGTTATAGACAAACATTTTATGCATATTATGTGGCCACTGCCTACCTCTTATAAATTCTGATTTTCAAATAAGCAATATTTAGGTTACGTAAGCTACCCAGTAATAGCGTGAAAACATATAATACTCTATTATCCTTATGTATTATAAGTTGACCTTCCTTGATTATTTATGCAGTAGCCTAAACTCACTGGTTTATCCAGTTAAAAACTAGAAAAAAACAGAATCCAAATTAACTCATCAAATGTGGATTCTAAGTTGCACCAGAAATGAGGTGTTAATTTGCCTTGTTCTTTAAATTTTATTCAGAAGACAAACAGATGAACTGCTCTTCAGGGACAATGCAAAAAACCTCAGGTCTTTCCAACTCATTCACCAAGTACTGCCATTCTGTTATTCTTTTTTTGATGGGGAAGAGATGTAAAGAGAATTATTTCCTTTCACAGACTGACTAGGATTGAATCTGGCATTTCCTCTTGTTTGAACTTTGAAAATTGACCTCAAGGTTTTATACTTCAGTTTTTTTCTAGTATAAAAGTAGAAGAACATTACTTCATTTATGGGAGATTCTGAGAATTAAATGAGTCAACATTACTAAAGCTCTTCTAACACGTGGATCATAAACTGTTATAGCAGAGTTTATTAATTAAAATAAATGGATAAATTTAATTTGGAAATTGGAGTTGAATACATTCTAGGTTAAAATGATTCTCATTTGTACTTCAAATTATTTTATGATTCTATATACTCTTCCTTCATTAGCCAACTATATACTCTGACTTCATTAGCCAACACAAATACCCACCTTCACTATGAAAAAAAAAGATTATTCTTAAATGCTAGAAAGAAAATAATGTTTACAGCATTCTAGTCAAAACAGGACAAATGATACTCAGGCATTACTAAGGGGAACATAAACTGGAACAACCATTTTATAGACTGTTAATAATTAAATTATACACTAAAATCCCATAATATTGTACTCATATGAATTAATCCAAAAAGTAAACTTTCAATGATATATTTGAATGTATATTATTAATATATTATATATGTATTAATAAGTTTTTTATTGTGAAAATACCATACAGAGGGGTTACAATTACATGAGCAAGGTAATGAGTATACTTCTTATCAAGCATTGTTGCCTCCTCCTTTATTTCCCCTTCCCACCCCTGCCCTCCCATCTCCCCCGCCACTCCTGCCAAAGTTGTAAAGTTCTTTTTTTCGACATACCGTCTTGTATATCTCATTGTTGCAATGGATCCACCTGTATCCTATTTAAACAATTTTCTTTTTCCCTTCCCCTCCACAAATTATACCAACATCAAATACAGTGAAAATAGAGGTTAGTTCGTGAGGGAGGGATATAAAAAACAACAAAGAAATCATCTTGTAAATATGGTAGAAACATCAGCAAGAAAGAAAAAGCATTTGAGTCCTTATATATACACAATGGAAATCTATGCCTCCATCAGACAGAATGACATTGCCCCATTTGTTAGGAAATGGAAAGATTGGAAAAAATTCTATTAAGTGAAGTAATCCAGGCCCAAAGAAACATAGGCCCCATGTTTTCTCTTATTTGCAATAACTAGTATATGTCTGAGACAAGCAAAAATGGTCAGATAAGTTGATGTTAGGCGAAATGAACCCCAAGTTCAGGCAGTATTTTCAAGTAAAGCTAAAACTTCAAGCATAGCAAAGTAATCAAAAACATCATAAAGATACACAAAATTAAGTAATTTGGAGTAAGAAAATGTTATAATAAAGATTCTATGGATTCAGATTCAGCATTTTCCCAGATATTTCACTGAGAATAAAAAAAACAGTGAAGATATTCTGTAGTATGTTGCCTTACACATGTGATATGAAATGAGCCAAGAAAATAAATATAGAAATATTCATTTCATGCAAAGAGAGACTTTCATTAATGATGAACCAGAATCTAATGACATTGGTTATCATATGAGGTGAGCAGAATATAACAGATCTAGAATGGAAAATGTGAGCATGGGTTTGTCTGCAGGTGGTGAGCATGCATTGTAGCAGGATAAGAATGTCTCATCACAACACTCTTTAATTTTCATCATTTAAAAATCTTTTGTCAAATTGGTGACTTTAATATGTAGTCTAGCTATATTATATCATTTAATTATATATAATTTAAAGAGAATATAATTATATAATTAAAATATTTTTGTAGTTATAAAGCTATGTGATTATGAAACAAACATTTGTGTACTTATAAAATTCTATTAACTTAATGGTAAATCTATTTTTTCCTTTCTGACTACTATCTTTGTAATAATAATTGATGACCCACTCAGGACTTAGGATAACAATCCTATAAGCATAGTTTAGAGAAATGCAATTGTAACAGATGGTAAAATGAACCACACAGCAAGGAAAGTTAATGGTTCTGGACAATAAGTATCAATTTAGTCATAATGTCTAAAACATAACACTCTTTAATATATGTGTCATTCTTGGACAGTTGTAGGCACTAAATACCTTCTAAAACAAAAATAAAAACCTGGAGTGGCATGTTGATGCATACAAATAACTCTAGCTGCTTGGGAAATATAGATAGGAAGAACACAGGTCAAGATCGATCTGACTAAAAGATATGGAGACCCTATCTAAAAAATAAAGCATAAAGAAGGAAGGGAGGAAGGGAGGGAGGGAGAGAATGAGGACAAAATGGGAAATGAAAGAGGAAAAAGAAGAGAAAGAGAAAAGGGGACAGAAGAGTAGAAGAAAGAGAAAAGAGAGGAAAGACAAAATAAAAAGTGAAAAAGAAAAGAGGGTTGGAAGAGAGGATGGGACAAGAGAGAGGGGAGAAAGAGGAAGAAGGGGTGAGCAGATGGGAGTGGCGAAGAAGAGAGGATAAGAAAAGGCAAAAAGAGAAAATGAAAAAACAAGCTGAGGGTGGTAGTTCTGTCGTCCTCAGAAGGGAAGGCAGGAGCACTGAGTCTGTGGCCAATCTAAGAATGATTTTTTGATAAAAATATACTAAAATGGGGGTTGTGACTCAGGTGGTCACAAGTGAAAGGTGTGACTGCAATCTCCAGTACCTCTACAGACACACCAAAGCAAAACACACAAAAACATCAACAAACATAATCACGGGGTTTGTACAATAGTTTTAATGTCATAGCAAAACCATGAAGGACCACAGAATTTAGTTTCCCACATAATGTCTGCCTCCATATATGTGTGGCCCATCAGCTGGTTATCCAGCAACATTAGTTAAAACTTACAAACCTACCTAAATACCTTGACACACAAAGCTTAAAGGACCAATTATTAGTATTCCTTCTGAGGTGTAGACACGTGTTAATGGCATTCATCCACTGTGACAGTGTAATTCAGAGCAATGACACCTTTCAGATTCTTCTGTGTTCTGTTGTTCAGCCCTCTTTCCCTAATAACTCCCAGGAACCAGATGGATTTTTATACTGCTCCTTAGTTTCACTTGTTTCAGAATATCATTGAATCAGAACTTTTCAATATACAGTCTTCAAACTAGTTTCTTTTCCCCACTGAGAAAATACATTGAGGTTTCCTCTATGCCATTCCATGTCTTGAGAGCTGACTTCAGTTAAACCTTGAACTTGATGTATTTTGGTTGAATTGTGCTAGTTCTTATGACATATGTTAGATAAAAGAAAAAAACTATTCATCTATTATGCAAGGCCCAGATTGTCTTTAAGATGACTTCATTCATTTCCTAAGAAAACTTGTTTTTATTTTTTTTAATCAGCTTTAGAACTTTTACACTGGAGGTTCTGCAAACCTTCCACAAACTTTTGTACATGAAGTTCATTAGATGATTTCTTATGGCAGAAATATTTCTAATATTGAAAACATATAAGATCTTACTGCAAATGATAAAGTGGTTTTTAGGTGTAGACAAAATGGGCTTAGATTCTGACGCTGCACTTTAGTAATATCTTGAACTTAAAATTTCATATCTTTTTCTGTTATAATTCTCTAAAAGGAGAATAATAATATGGCTTGGTAATTGTGTTTCTAACATGACTAAATATGAAAACCTTTGGAAGGTTCATTAGTACAGCTCCAACAATGAATATACTCTTTTTTGTGCATTTGAACTTAGTAATTCTTAAGGAGAATTCTATAATCAGCCAAGAATCAGGTTGGATCATATAAGAATTGTTCATGTTTGAAAGTCTTCAGTAACAAAATAGCAATACTGCATGGTTCAACAATACTGTTGAACTGATATTTTGGCATATCCATTAATAACTAATGTTACAATCTTACTATAAAATTCCAACTATAAAATATTAATCTTCACTTAATGGATAGAAGAACTGGGGCTCAGACAAGACTTCAAAACCTGAAATATGTCTTTCAGTAGAGCTTTTCACTCATACATCTAGTATCCAATAATACAGTATCCTATAATACAGTCTGTAAATGCTCTCAAAGCAACTCCCACCCCACCCCAGCCTGAACAACTTCTGGTGACAGGGTCATTACTGTTCTGGAAGGACAAAGACTAAAAGTGTCATTTTTACAAGTACAATAAGGCCTGTCACATTATAAGCAGTTTCTAGGGCAGGACAATAATGTAATGGCAAAATTCCATCATTCTTATTAGAGGAAGAGAACTGGAGTACCCTGTTCCAAGGGTAGGCCAGGTTGGGAACCCATCTCAACAAAATAATCTGAGTGCTGTAGTTCCAACTAGTCAGAAGGCATAAAAAAGAGGATCACAATCTGAGGCTAGACAGGCAAAAAAAGCATGAGACCCTATCTAAAAAAAAACCCTAAGCCAAAAAGGGTTGGAGGCATGCTCAAGTAATACAACACTGTCTAGAAAAGGTGAGGCCTTTTAAACCCCAGTATCACCAAAGAAATTTATAAAGGAATTTAGATATTTGTATCAATAAGGTCAAAATAGTTTACAAATATTAAATAATTAATGCGATTAATTATGGAGCACCCATGGAATTTCTTGAAAGCATATTCTAAATTATATATATGTCTATATATTAATGTATATAACACACAACTCAGTAAGTTATAAACTTATCAACAAGTGTGTGCTTGAATTTTTTAATAGTTTATGGATTTCTAGAAATAAATGAGTATTTCAATTATATAGCATAACCAAACCTGTTTATCTTTTTACTGCATATTAAATGACATGTCTTTGGGGTTTTTGTTGCTATTGCTGTTTTTGGTGCAGATCAGATAGTAGTGCTTGTATTGAGGGCCTCTACTTCCTGCTTAGCTTTTGTGATTAAGGTTGGTGCTCTATCACTTGACCAACTCCTTGACTTCTGGCTTTCACTGGTTAATCAGAAATAAGAGTCACAGATTTTTGTCTGTCTGAGCCATCTTTCAACAATCATCCTCAGATCTCACCTTCCTGAGTAGCTAGAATTATAATGTGTGAATCATCAACAAGCAAGATATTATTTTTTAAAAAGACCTCAAACTTAGCTGGGCCCAGTGGCTCATGTCTATAATCCTAGCTCCCTTGGGAGGCTGAGATCTGAGGATTACAGTTCAAAGCCAGCCCTGGAAGGAAAGTCCATGAGACTCTTATCTCCAATTAACCACCAGAAAACCTGAAGTGGCACTGTGGCTCAAATGGTAGAGCACTAGCCTTGAGCTGAAGAGCTCACGGACCGTGCCCAGGCCATGAGTTCAAGCCCCATGACCCACCAAAAAAAAAGATCTCAAACTTGAATTATCATACATTATTCACAAAGCAGAAACACAAATGTAACATAATTAGAGTGGTTACCTGCTCTTTCAGAGTTACTTTAAGAGAATAAAGATATACAAACATCTTTAAATTATTTTTTTTCTGCCAGTTTCTTTGGATTTTGTACCTGCTTTGGGATGCTTTTGATCTTTTACAAATTAATTTCAAAGTACCAAAAGATGTTCCCAAATAATTATTTTCCTTTTTTGGCCCTAGTAGCAGCAGCAAAATTACAAAATGTTTTAAAACAGCATTTTTCTCATCATCAAGAGGAAAACAAGTTTCAACTAATTTTTATGCTTTCTGAAACTTTTATGTTCTTTGGTATAGAAGCAATGATAGGCCATTGTGGGATCAAAGAACAAAAATGAAGCATAGTTGTACATACATATAATCCCAGCTACTCAAGAGACAGGCAGGATAAAGGCAAGTTCCAGGGAAGTCCAGAAACACTGAACAGACACTCTTTTCAAACTTGAAGAGAAGGAGTTATTGGGTGTGGCACAATCAAGCATCCAGCAGGACCTGGACTATATCCTCATTTTGCAGAGAGACAGACAAAGAGAAAAAGAGAGGAAAATTGAGGAGGATGAAGATGAGAAAGAGGAGAGAAATAAGGAAATAAGAAGAAAAGGGAGAAGAGGAGGAGTAAGAGCAAGTGAGAAAACATGGGATGGGAAAGAAGAAAGGAAGAGAGACAGAAAAGAGGAAGAAGAAGAAGAGGAGAAAGAAGAGATGAGGAGGAAGGGAAGGAAGAGGAACAGGAGGAGGAGGAAAAATTTCTGTCCTTGAGTCTTTACAACTGGAATGTAACAAAGAAGTCTACAAATTAGGAAGAACCAATCCACGAGAACATACAATTATATGGCATAGAGATAAGACTAGTTGGGTCATATGGCTGGCATATGCCTGGGATTAATTCCAGATAATCTAGGAGGGAGAGGCAGAAGGAATAAGACTTTGCAAAATTATTTCAAAAAAAATTTATGGGTATGTGCTAAAGTGGTATGTTGCTTATCCAGCATGATAAGAATTCAGTACCTAGAGGGGGGGATGGGAAAAAGGGATATTGAAACTATATGTGAGTGCTTATGTGAAATTACATAAGTAAATAAAGGAAACACATGCAAAAAAGTAACCTTGATCACATTAGCAAAGAAAGTTTTCTTGAAAAAGTTGAATATAAAAATCTCTACTTGAAATACTTTGATCCTTATAATATATGAGCAGAATCCGAAAAAGAAAAATTTTGTGTAGCTTATACCCAGTGGATATAAATGAAAACTAGAAAAAATGTTTTAGTTCATCTTTGAGATTAACTGATATCTCATATGGCAGTATTCTTTGTTTGTTTAAGGCAAATAATATCCCACCCTATGCCAGATTTTCTGTATCTACTCATTTGGCAATGCATAGTTACTTGTTTTTAACACCTTGCCTGTTGTGAATAATGTTACAATCAACATGTTAGTAAAAACATCTCAAGATCTGATTTTTAATTTTTTATTTATATCTGCAGAGGTGCAGTTTATGGATTATACAATAAATGTATTTTTGAAGACCCTTAATATTGTTTCCATAGTGGCTGCATGATATGATGAGAGTAGATCTCAAGCTAATTTTTTCAACAACAAAAATCAAACAGCCTTATAGAGCTGCCGTTGGATCTTTTAAAAAGGAAGCACTAGTTTCAGCAAAGAGAAAAAGAAAAGAAAAGAAAATCTTACATAGTTTGAACCTTGTGTTAGAAATGGAGGAGAAATAGAATTTCTCATCTCATTAGACAACACAAGCAGTGCTGGGAAACGTAAGGGTTTACGTGGCCGACTTTGGGTTTTCATTATCTCAGATCATAGATCTGCCCACCACCTCCCCTTTACGATTCATGTCCATCAGTTGAAGTTGAAGACTTGTTGAGTTATTCTTACACCTCTCCCTAGCCTGCATTTCAATCAGAAATCAGCCATTTTTTCACCCTTTAAGTTGTAATAATAAAATGACTAACTTGACATTACTTTAATCTCATTAAAGTAATGATCAACATGACAGTCTTCCAAGGTTTTTTTTTTAATTTTATTTTATTTTATTTGTGAACATACTGTACAGAGGGGTTACAATTGCATGGGCAGGATAATACGTACATTTCTTACCAAGCATCTTCCAAGGTTTTTGAAGTTGCTCAGATTATATCTTTTCTATACAGACATTTAGCTAATTTCTAATATGCATGCCTAAATATGGGTGGCTAGCTCATACCATATTTACAGCAGGATCTAAGAAGCACATATTGTTTTCAGGTTCTGAAGGCTCACGTTTGTTATAATAATAGCTACTTGGGAAGCTGAAATCCAGAGGATCACAGTGTGATTCCCATTTTTGAGAATAAAATTCCAGGATACTCTATCCTAAAACAATGAGCAAAAAGGCAGGACTAGTGGTATAGCTCAAGTGGTAGAACATTAGCTGAGCAAGCAAGCTAACCAAGCACAAGACACTGACTATAGGACAAAGGGGGAACCAAAGCAACAGTTATACTCACAAGACACTATGTTGGAAATGAACTTTACAACTTGGGGGGAGGAGTGTCGGGGAGAAGGGAAAGTGGGAGCAAACAAGAGAGGGGGTAACACTGTTTGACCAGAAATGTACTCATTACCTTACTTATGTAACTGTAACCCCTCTGTATATCACTATTACAATAAAATTACTTTTAAAAGAAATAATAAAAAATTGGTTCTACAAATAAAAGAATTCAAAATTGTCAAATTTACTTACTGTTTGTCTAAATCTTTAAACTTTTTGACTCATATGATGCAATATACCCTAATACACTAAAGTGCATTGCAGTGACCATGGGTTTGAAAGTCTAAATTAATTTTAATTTCTCTAAGATATATCAAAGGGGAAACACATTTTTCTCACTAACATTTTTTAGCAAATTCTGTGAATGCCAAATCGAATCTTTGTAAGTTTTTTCCCATGATTTCATAACATATATTTACTTATCCATATTTTAATTTGAGTTCCTTCAAAGTCAATTTGATATGTATATGTATGTATATGCAGTTTTTGTTTTGATTTTAGTCTAACCTAATAAAGCTATTAAACAAGATGTTTTTCTCTTGTAGTTTTCTGAAACCACTTTAAAGCACATAGAGTAGAATTAATTTTATTATTTTTATTACTGAGTTTAATACATGCAAAGGCATAATGGTTAGGAAAAGGTAGTTACTCGTTATTTATTATAAGATAACGACACACAAAATTGATTCTGAATGGAAAACATCAGAGCGCTATCAGTAAAATAAAATGAATAAAATCAAGCTCCTATCTAGAAAAACAAAAGCACACATTTCCACTGTGCCGTTCCCAACAAGAAAGAACACAAAGGTGTAAGTCATTTATTTAACTACAAAGTTCTCCTTTCTGTTTCATCATAAAAGGAGAAAAAAACACATATTTGTGGGTTAAATTAAGGCTCAGCCAGACTGACAAATACTACCTAACAAAATGGAATGTACTTCCACATTATTGGAGATATAACCACAAACTGGGCCTAGATCTTTCAGTAGGTATGTATGTATGCTTGTTTTGTTTTTTTTTTTTAATTTTTTTTGTTTTTTTGTTTTTTGGTCTTCCCTGCTTTCCTTTGGGAATTTTAATTTACATGTGACCCTAAATATTACAATGTAGGACTTCAACAAAGTCAAAGTTAACGCCTTCCTTCCCAAATCCTAGCTTGTCAAAACCTATCAGACTTCAGCATAAGGAAACATCCAGATCAAATGTAACTGAGAAAACCCCTCACTTTCAAAAATAAAACTGAAAAAACTACCTTAATTATTAGATTTAAGAAGGAAGCAATTTCTCTAGGTCCAGCAAGCAGCCAGCCAAAAAATTTATCATGTCAGTTCAAGACAGATAGGAAAGGTCAGATTCCTATCTCAACTCTGGAAAAAGTAAGTGGCTTATTCAGTAATATGCTGCCAGATAAAATGGCCCAGATGGATCGACTGAAAGACCAGATGCTATTATAGACAGAACACATTTTAAGAGTTTCACAGTTGGATGCTTCACATGCAAGCATTAATCTGTGAGCCCAACACAGAGTTAGAAAGTCTGGACACTAGGAAAAAATCAGTTTAGGGGTTATATTTAGACATGACAAACTGAAATATCAACAGAGGAGAAACTGAAATTAAGTTGTGTTTTTTTAAGTATATAGATTTTATTATGGGATTTAAAACAAACTAAGGAGCTATGAAAGTGGGTTTTATTATTCATAAAATATTAGTTGGTAGTGAACAATACATAACATGGATAAATTGCTAAAATTATGTGGAGATGTGTTATCACAGAAGTAATAACTGTAAAGCCTGAGAAAGGAATAACCAGTATAGTGAACCAAATTACCGTCCTAAGCTATTATCTGGGGACATTCTCTGGAAGCAGAGTCCAAATAATTCATGGGGAATCCTCCTAAGCCTAAGAGACAAATACTGAATTTGGGTGACTAAGTTACTAGAAGTTTAAAGACAGAATTCCAAACAGATAACATTTGTATGTAGGCAACCAAGAAATCTAAATGTAGACTTGAAAGTCAAAGAAACTTCATGTGTCTGGCAGATGATTCAAGAAAAGGGGGCCACTACAGACAAGAAGGTAAGGTAAGAAACTTAGAAGGAAGGCTGAACTGGTGAATTTCAAATTCTCTATGTGAAGTCTCATATCTCTTACTACTTCTGAATTGGGTATATGACAAACAGAACCAAAAACCAGGTATTGCATTCTCAGTTGAACCAGGCTGATATCCTATGACAGTAACAACAAAACCCAATATGCTCTCAGGAATACAAATAAGACCCAGGAAGTGCACAATATAGTATTTTAAATGTACAACACAATTCAAAATTTCTCAACACTTGAAGGAAGACATATATATACATATATGGAAGGAAGACATATAATACAAGACAATGATTTAAAAAAAGAAATATTCCATGCAGAATAAGTGAACACTCCTGAAGTGAAGAGAAAGATTATTATTTAAAAATAATGACAAAGTTACTTGAAAGTATTCCTTGGAAATTTTACAAGTGAAAATACAATACTTAGAATTTGAAAAATGCCCAGATGGACTCAGTATTTGGATGGAAATGACGTAGACAGAGTTGGTGAAGTTGAATGAAATAGAAAAAAAAGTAATTTCAACATATATATACATCTATATATTCCTTAAAGAACTTGATTAGAAGTAACAAAAACTATCTTTAGAGCTCCAATATTGAAAAGATAGATTAGATAAGAAAAAATATTTGATGAAAAATGGTGAAAATATTCAACCTTGAAACACATCTGAAAAGTACAGATTGATGAATTCTGGCACACCTAACCTAAAATGAGATTAAAAAAATGACACCAGACATATCATAATAAAACTGTCAAATAAACAGAAGTATTTTTAATCTTGAAAAGAGCTAGAGAAAAATATGAGTACATCCAATATAGTTGAATGTGTTCAGCACTAAATGAGTATTACAAAATTACCAAATCCCAAAAGCACTGCACAAGTAGAATGTTCTAATTTATATAATATTTTCTAACTGAGCTGGGGATGTATTTCACTATATTACTTTATCATTGTGTATAAGGCCACGGCAACCCATAAAACCACAAAAAGCCATAAAAATAGAATTATAGAGTCAGTACCATCCAAAACAATCCACAGAATCAATAATATCCCTATCATAATCCCAACAATGGTTTTCTGCTGAAAGAATATATTCTATTCCCGAAAGTCTAACACAATCTCAAATGACCAAAAATAGTAAAGCAGTCATAAAAATTGAACAAGAAAATTGGAGGACTACCACTTTCCCTCTTCAAAAGTTTCTACCAAGCTAAAATATTGAAGACAGTGTAATGCTGAAGTAACATAGTGATTTAGAAAAGTGGAATGGAGTAGAGTAATAACCACTTATAGATGGTCAAATAATTTTGGGGACAGATGCTCAGTGGAGAGTACATTCTTTCAATAAGTGTGTTCAGAAAACTGATGAGGTATATACATGAAATAAAAGACTTTTACCTCATGAGACACATGAAAAATAACTAACTGAGAAAAGATTAAAGTTATAAACCTTACAACTACAAAATTATTAGAAGTAACTATAGGGAAAAGCCTGCATGACATTAGATTTTGCACTGATTTCTTGGATATGACACAAAAAGCACAGTCAAGCAAAGATAAATGAATAAATATCACTGAACTAAAGATGTTTGTGCATCATAATACATTATCAACAATGAAAATACAACCCATAGAATGACAGAAAATGTCTATAAATAATACCTGTCTTAGAGGGTTAAACATATTAAGTATACAAAGAACTCCAATTCAATACCAAAAGCAAATTATAAAATGGGCAAAAGAGTTCAGTATCGTCAAAGAAGACATAAAAATGTCAATAAACAGAGGAGAAGATTCTCAACATGACTATTGTTTCGAGAATAGAAATAAAACCACAAGAATGTCTTTTACATCCATTTATTTATAATATACAAACATAGATTATAGAGACATTTATATATACTTTTATATAAACATATATGTATATATGAATAATATATACATACATATATCTATTTTACATATATAAATATTCATGTATTATATATACATTTGTATGTTACATAGTATATATAATACATGTATATATAATGTATAATTCACAATTTATGTATTTATAGCTTACACTTCTGTATGTTTATAGATTATATAGTCTGTAAAGTGGTGCAATCTTTATGGAAAATATTATGGTAGTTTTACAAAAAGTTTAAAGATAAAATTATTGTATGCTCCAGTGAAAACACCTCTGTGTATATACCCTCAAAGAATTTAAATAAGATTTTAAAGAGATATTTGTACATCACTCTCACAGAAGCTCTATGAACAATGGACAAGATGTGAAAGAAATCCATTGTTCATCAGTATATGTTCACAGCTTAAGACTCAGAAATGCTGCTGCCATGTATACTTTCCTCAGGATTTTGTATAAGCCAACCAGGAGATAGTTAATAATATTCACAATAGTTTTTTTTAAGCAAAAACCAGAGTGGGAGGTGAGAAATGCTTATCAATAGTAGAAGACTTAAACCAAGTATAGCCCTGTCATATAGATGCTAATGGCCAATGACAATAAATTAATAATATAGTCACTCATCAACACTGATATCTTTCAGGAAAATAAAAAGGAAATGATAAGAACAAATGAAACCTAATTACAACTACCTGTATTAAGAACATGTAAGTTTAGCCAAGTAATTCCAATTACTTGAAAGGCAGAGGGAGGAGGCAGAAATTGGAGGGAATACTGAGTTTGAGTTCAGCATTGGAAAAGTTGGTGAGACAATATATTTAAAAAAATACAAAGATAAGGAGAAGATGAGGAAGTAGGAGGAAGTAGATGTATAGGAAGAAAAACAGAATAAGATATAATTACTATGCTATTTAAGAAATATAATAATATGTAATAATCTCAAACCAGTAGTTAGAATTTAAGGACTAAGAAAGTGTTAAGAGGATTGAAAAATAAATGTTACAGGTCCTCACATAATTTTATATTATTCTTTTAAGCTAGATTTTCACTGCATGCAAATTTATTGCATCGTTTGCATTGTATCTGCAAATATTCACACTTATAGTCAAGGAAGACACATTTTGTAATTCTTTCTAAATTGTAGCTAATCCTTTTCAGATTTCTTAGTGCTAAGGAGATATTTTGAGGGAACCTAGAGATGTGGCTCCATTTTCCTCACCCACCTCCAGGTGAGGGAGAAGCGTTGACATTTCTTCAACATCATTTCCAGTCTTTCAGAAAAGTCCCTACCTTTTGGACAATGTCCCACCCATCTCTCTTCACCATTACTCATTTCTGACCTGGATCTAACCAATGCCCTGATTAGATTCTACACTTGTCAGGCTCTTGGCCTGCATCTGCTTTAGGGTTCTGTGAAGAAGGACATATCCATGAAGGGAAACAATTGACAGATACAAAAAGTAAACTGTGGTTCCAGGCAAAACAATGTCAGATGGATCAGTCATGAGTATTCCAGGGAGAACATGTAGACACAAAACTCAGTCATGAGTTTTCTGGAGAGAACATGTAAATACAGAACTCCTTTTCTGAAAACATCCCCAAAATGGAATATAGAAGAAGGTGACAGCTGCCCAAACAGTCAGGGTGGGGTTTTCACAAGTTGTGAATTCATATTTGCCTGTCATTTGTTTCAGAAAAGGACTTATAGTCCTAGATCCTTATCTTTCTCCACCATTATCCTTATTGTATTGAGCTTGAGGTGGTCATTTTTTGCCATTATCAGTTATGAGCAAGGTTTTTCACCTTCTACTATACAGGCACCTGAAATTTTAGTACATTTCTCCAGAAATCAGTATCAATCTATCACGTGAATTTAGTGTTTACTTTAATAAGTATAGGTAACAATATCCACATTGGAAAGATTCTAGGAAGAATTCTGATAAATATGTTAAAGCAATTGGCACAGTAACTGGCTCAATGAAAAGTTTTTACTATGATGATCATCATTCATCTTTGAAGTTTGATCCTTGTATTTATATTATTATATAAAAAATGTAAGTTCCAAATTGTTTACTTGAAAATCTATATATTTATTTAACAGTGGTGATATAATATGAATAATCATCAAATGATTAGTATTCAAATTGTGAGAAAGAAGCACTATTTACTATTTTTTAAGATAGAAGAATATACAGCATTGTGCTCATCATGATTTGGAAATCAAAAGATCACAAAATGATAACAGCAATGAGTGCCAAGGCTTTAGGACATAAATTCTACCAAAACATCTGACATAGAATATTTTGTCTGGAGTCTTAAATGCCCTCATAGATTCATGACTCAAATATTAACTCTATTTGTTATTTCTACACTGCAATGTTACACAAAATAATTGCTATGATGAATAATTATAATAAATATGTAACTAAAATTACTACCATTTACATAATAGATTTATCTAATTAAAATTACAACTAAAAAAGTTCTATTCTGATTGGATAGTTTTTTTTAAAAAATCTGCTCCTCAAACAGTCACGCTAATACATCACTTCTTTCACATATGGCTCCATGAGTAAGAGGCTAGAACACAAAGAAGCAAAAGAAATGCCTATAACAACCCAAATAGCAACATACAATAACATATATAATTATGGTAGCATTGCAAATTTATTAGCAACTTCATTTGGTCATTTACTGTTTGAAAAACAGTTATGCTGTTTCCACTGATGAATCATTTGGATGCTAAGAAAATTCATGTAAAAGTCTCATTTGGGCGGGAAGAGGGTGTTAGAATGGGAATTGAACATAGAACATCCTGCATGATAGATAAATGCTGCACTACTATTCTAGTTCCCCAGACATTAGGTATTGCTTCTGTGTTGCTGTTTTACATATTTTAAATACTTCCTGAGTACATATATACACATATTTAGAGGACTTACTGCAACATTGCAATATATGTATAAGATGTGTAAGTATGAAATTAGAAGAGTTATTAAAGCCAGGTGCCAGTGGCTCACACCTGTAATCCTAATTACTCAGGAGGCTAAGATCTGAGGATCACGGTTCAAAGCCAGCCCAGGGCAATAAACCACCAGAAAAATGGACATAGCACTGTAGCTCAAGTGGTAGAGCACTAGCCTTGAGCTAAAGAGCTGAAGAGCGCTCAGGCCCAGAGTTCAAGCCCTACGACCGACAAAATAAAAAAAAAAGAAAAAGAAAAGAAAAAGAAGAGTTAGTAAACCCTCCTCAAATATTTGTCATTTCTCTTTGCTGGGAATATGTCAAATTCTCTTTACTAGCTATTTTGAAATACACAATTAAGTGTTGTCAGTCATAATTGCCACCTAAAAGTTGTTCAAAGTATTCCTTAGCAGTCAAGAGGTTTGATTAAACTGGTAATAATGACAAATAGCCTAAGACAGCATGAGTGATGGGTGGTTACTGTTAAGAAGAGGGGGGATAGGAGAGAAACCTATCAATTTAATTGTTGTTATTCTGATTTTGTGTTTTCTTTCAGTGCTCTAATTTATACTTGCATATTTATTTCTGTGTCATTGAAGTGAAGTTCACTGAGTGAAGTCTGGTAGGCCTAGAAAAATAATGACAGCATCTGGGGGCACTAAAACTTCAAGAGATTTTAAGGGAAAGGACCAAATGAAAAAGTGTACCCTGTTTCACTCAGCCTATGACATACACAGTGTCCAGGACATGTGTGTTTCCTGAGCGTCAGTTGTAAATTATTCTCTACATGATGTCAGCCAACACAAATACAGCCATTCTGAGTTTGTTTAGTGGCCAAGCAGAGCTGGAGGTGTGGCTCAAGAAGTAGAGCAACAGCTAAGCTGGGAAGTTAAACAAAAGTGTGTGGCTTGAATTTGTATTTGAGCCCCAGTACTGGCACATGTGCGGGTGACTGTTTTATTATTGGCTTTTATCAGTTATATAGGAAAGGGTATATTTCTTTGTTACATCTCTTCACATGTTAACATTGCATTCAATCTATTTCAGCCCTTTTATCTTACTCCTTAAACACTGCCCTCTAAGAAACAGCAACCACAACCAAAAGAGAAAGCATAGCACTGAGCAATGGTGGCCCACATTTGTAATTCTAGCAACTCAGCAAGCTGAGATCTGAGGATGGTGGTTTGAAGCCAACCCCACAGGAAAGTCCTTTGAGGATCTTATTTTCAATTATCTTCAGTTAACTACCCCAAACCAAAAGTAGAGTTGTGGTTCTTCCATTATTTTTGCTTGACTTTTACAATTGCCTAATTGATTTTATCCAGTACATAAAATCCTCAACATTCATTATACAAATGCTATAACATACTTAAGTGCCACCTCCCCAAACAAAATGGGCTTCATTTAAGCCCCTTGATTTGTTTGTAATTGCCACTAAGAAGAAAAATCCTCATCAGAATTCCCTTTATGCAAATGTTATTAAGGATTTCCTTCTATATTCATTTTCCTTCACTGCCTAACTTCTATACTTTTGAAGTAGCCATCAATTCTCCAGTGCAAAAATGAAGAGGAGAGGATGAAAATGCAGTGAAGAATCCAATATATATCTTACAAAAATAAGAAGACTGAGGGAAGGCATCAGTTGGGGAAGAATGGGTGGGAATGGTGAAAGGGATGATACCGATCAAGATATATTATATCCATAAACTGCTTTGTTAAGTGGCAACTCTTTTATACAACTATTTAAAGATAAGGCTGTTTAAAGAAATTAAAAAAAGAAACCCCAAAGTAGTGTAGGCAAACCGTAAATGAAGAAAATCTAACTCAGACCTAAGTTATGCCCTCTATGATGCATTAAAAGGAAAAATGCTGAGTGAGTCATGACTCAGAAGGGCCCATGAAGTCATGGAGGAATAACTAAGGAGAAATGATTCTAGGTACTGAGGAGGGATTTGAGATATACACACTCAGCTATGCCAAGTAGGTTATGTAAAGGTTACTCAAATACTTTTGTACTGTAAGCATCGAAATTACTCAGTGTTTGGATTCTAGTGGCACCCTAGAGATGAGAGATAATTTCCCTGAGTCATAAAATCAGAAATATGTTCAACATTTGAGTGAAGCAATAGAATCAAACTGGTACAATGCTTCTTTGTAAGCACCATATCTAAAGGAAATTAGAAGCTTAGTCCTAGAAGCAAAGGTGTCAGTATAGAAAAGGATGGCAGAGAGACCAATGTTTCTTGAGAACAAAATATGCAGATTTGGACATTAACAATTACCTCTATTTTAAGACATAAAATACATCATAGCTATTTCTTGCTGTGATATTAAATTTTTACCCTTTTGCTTTTAGAAATAAAAAAGCATGATTTTCCCCCGGCTTTTCTAATCAGAACTCCTACTGTTATATCTTTTTAGCCTTTAAATTAAGCTATTTCAAATATTCACACTGCAATTATCAGAATTAACCCCAGTCAGATGGAAAGGGCAGATTATTGTCTCTGTACTGGGGAAGGTTAGCTGCATAATAACGTTAGAAGAATAGACTCAAAGACATAGAGTTGGTTATCCTCACAGACTCCATACCTTTCCTCAAGTGAAGAACTGTTATGAAAGGAGAACTTTAGAAGTTACTTATTGCCATAGCTGTAGTACTATCTTATTATGTAGGCCCACACCAGGAACACACCACAGAGGTTAGGTGGTTGTAACTACAGAATCACTGATCAATTTCAAGAGGAAAGGTTGACAATTTATATTCTGCACAGATAAAAATACGCATATATCAGATGATGTGAAACATTGGAAAAAATCTTAGAGGGATTCAATTAATTTGTAAAGATACTGGGATTTCATCATTTTTCTGGATTAACTTTTCCACACAGCACAAAATTAAGATGTATATTTGGAAGTTACAGTGTTTCTCAGTGTGGTAGAGTGTTTGACTTGAGTGAAAAATCTCAGGGGACAGGGCCCAGTAGAACATTCATATTACTACCAGAGGCAAAAATTTTCTGACATTACTCTTTTTATTTTTTATTGTGATTAAGTGATTACAAAAATTTCACAAATTTCATACATTGTGAGATAGTGATAGTGAAAGCCACAATAATATTCTTACCTTTATGGGGGAAAAATTGTCATTACCATGGTCTATAAAGTTTGTGAATTCTCTGAGCTTTGACAATACAGATATTTCCTCCACATCTGGTGATATGCACATTTCTTTCCTTTTGCTTAGCGTCAGCTGTTCTGTGCCTCCCTCCCAAAGCTGACATTGAGTTGCTTAGTTCATTTTCATCAATGTCCAGCCCAGCTGACAGGTCCTGCGGTTGTATGTTTTCCCATTTCCCTCTGTTTCTGTGTCCCCCTCCTAGTTTCCCTTATATGTGCCTATATACCATATGTGTGGTCAGCTGTATGATGTCATTTAGCAATGATATGACAAGATGAGAGGAGGTCCTTTGTTTCTCAAGTCTTGTTTCCTTTGTCTGACATTATTTTTTTAAAATAATGCTGATAGAAAAATGCTGAAATAAGGTTACAAGATTACCCATTATAACAACAAGATGTACAAGACTCTATGTTGAAAGTGAACTTTACAATTTGGGCGGGGGAGGGAAGAGTTGGGGAGGTAGGGAGGAAAGGGATAGTAGGGAAAAACAAAGGAGGGGGTAACAATGCTTGATAGGGAATGGACTCTTTACCTTGCTCATGTAACTGTAACCCCTCTGTACAGTATCTTTACAATAAAAGTATATAAAAATAATTCTGATGGAGACATGACGAAGAGGGACAGATGTTATGACTAATTAAAATTGTTCCATGCTTTAATTTGCAAGTCAGACACTAATTCATAATTGCCTCAAATAAATCCTAGTGAGAATTATCAGTGGCTCATATAGCTAAACTCAGTGTGTCAGGCAAAGCCCTCTTCCTCCCCCAGATACAAAAGCCAACTTGGGGAAATGTAAGTACAATGTAGACAACAAGGGAGACAACATTAACATGGAGGAGAGCTATGAGTTAGTAACCACAAAGTTCCAAGATAGATAGATAGATAGATCGATAGATAGATAGATAGATAGATAGATAGATAGATACTGACTTAGACTTTTGAATCCTTGTTACACAAAAGAGAAGAGAAAATTTTATATTAATTTTTACTATTAAAATACAGAAAGATTAGCCCCAATGTACAGATAGGACACTGAGAGGATGATGAGAAAATTCAAAAAAATTATTATGGGGATGGCTTTACTAATGAGGAAGTTTACTAAAGACATTAGTTCTAACATAGGGGAGGTGAATTCTATAGTTTGTAAATCAAACTTCATTGAAGCTATTTAGACAATATATATAGTGTGTGTGTATCACACATATATGCAAAAAGGCCTTTTTTTTCCTTAATAGAGAAATAACATTTCCATTTTCTTAAGATAACTTTATTATTAGAAATGTCAGGGTTGCATTTGTTATTTGAATTATCATTCAGATAATTTACTTGAATACTTACTGTGTGCTAAATACTGAAGGACACACAAAGAAATGGGGCTCCTTTGACTGTTCTGCAGACCTCTTAATCTACCACAAAAGGAAAGAACTAAAATCATCTGATAAATTTAAGTTGAATTCATCCTGCCATTAATTTCCATACATTTAAGAGCTAAAAATAATGAAAAGGTGTTGGGTGTTTGGAAGACACTAAATAATATTTTATGAGATATGAAAATCAAATGAAGCTTTATTGTTACCCAACCAAACATCACAATTCATCGTTTATGGCTGATTTCATGGTATAATAACAGAGTTCAGTACTTGGGACAAAGAGCAAATACTCTATCCTGGAATATTTACTATTAGTCAATAACAGATAATGTCTGATGACTGATAGTAATCAGTCATCAAGACTAAAATGGAGAGTGCAGAGGAAAACAATGTGTAATCATTCTTATTAGCTTCAATGTTTGCTACGGAGAACCTTCCTGAAATCCATCTCTTGAGTTGTTTCCATCATAAATATGCACAACTATGTGATAGATTGAATGCCATAGTGCCTCAATCACTGTGACTAATATAGGTTTCAATGTTTTAAAAATGAATAGCATATTCTTGATACTAAAAGAGCCTGTCACAAGGAAAACTACTATCCAGAAAAATACTCCAAAGACTACAATCACTGGTCTTAGATTTTCATAACTCTTGTTGTTTAAAAATAAATCACTACTCTTTTGTTTAAAAAAATCTAGATGAGATCTATTCAAGTTAGTCCTAAACAACTGCTCCAAGAAAGATAAAGAATATCTTATAAGTACCTTTACATGAAGATGCAAACATGAAATTGAAGAAAAATGTGCTTGATAAGTCTTAAAAAATTGTGCTTGATAAGTCTTCACAAATCAATCAATATGTACATTGAATGCAGTCAATCAATGAAAGGATGATGGATTAAGTATTATCATAACTGTGTATTAATATCCTCATCTACTCAGGAACATGGAATTCCATACACACATATACACACGCACATAGATATATGTTTTAATAACATTTGCTTTCACATAAAATCAAGTTCAAGCCATGTTTTCCAAAGTATCTCAGTGGCATTAATTTCTACTATTGAATTGATTTATTCATTAATACTGACATGTCACAGTAGTGTTATAAAGGATGACCCCCATCATCCTTACTGTAGCTGACTTGATGGAAAAGTTTGCACAGAGTACTCAAAAGATTTATGCATTCAAGTGAGGGCAAAATGTCTCATAGATTATCATTTATGTTTGTTTTGCAATAAAGCATACTAGTCTTTTACTTCTTTCAATCTATGCTATGATATTCATAAATATTTATAATTTTATGGGTTTTTCCTAAAGAGTCAAGAATATATGGAATTGTTTGTCCAGTTTTGAAAAAAAGCATTATTATTTTCAAACAATAATCATAATTGTGACTTAAGATGACTTAGTTCCATATATGTTATTACAGGATTTGGGATATTCATTTCTTTATTTTCAATTTCAGCAATAGCAGTGAAAAGAAATGATTTGAAGATAGAATAATAAATGACACAGGGATTAAATTACCAGACTATTCAACCAAAAAAATACTCCATTTCCATTCTGTGATCGTGGTTTTTGGGCTGAGAGAAGGGGTACGTTTTAGAATAACATAACTGCTTTAAAATTTCTTATTAGTTATTAGTCATAGGAGCCCAGGTTCTAATTCCCTGGTGTCCTATGTCCTTTCTTTTACTTGAAATTTCTCCCCTTAAAAGGTATATGTAAGTGCTTGAAATTAAATGCTCACAGTCAATGAATAGATAAAATATCAGGCATGGTGGCAAAGTGACCTCTTACTTGAAAAGAATCAGCAAACAAGCAGATTTGATCTCTTGGTGTTTTTAATAGTTTTTTGGATATTTTTTTTCAGAGCATCAAAGTTTCACGAGATCATGGAGTTTGCAAGCAGAAAGGGAACAACGAAGGCCCTACAGCACCATTCAAGAAGAAAACCCTTCACCTCAAACCTGATTAAGACAGTGGACGTCCTAATTGTCGTCAAGGCAGACAAATTTTAAACTGCATTCTTCAGAAGCAACTACAAGCCTGACAGGCATCAGCTGGACTTTGTTACATATATCCAATATATATTACGCCAGAGAAACATGATGATGAGGTTTATAGTATCCTCACTATAGAACTGACCACTGGCATATACATTCTCACACACACACACACACACACACACACACACAGACACACACACACAAATTCACCTCCGTGGATACACAGTCCAACATACAGGAGTAGCATTTTAATCCTGAAAACCTAGTGCAGCAATAAGATTATGTTCCTACATTGTGTTCAAATCTTAGCTCAGTGAATTCTACTGTTACCTTAAGAAAATGATTTTAACTTTGTCTGTTTCAGTTTCCTTATGAATAAAAAGGTCATAATAGTGGTTCTACATAATAACAGCTGGTAGAAAGCTATTATTATGCCAACGTTTGGTAAAACAGTAAAGAGAAAAGAAAGAAAACAAAGACGAATCCATAGACTCTCCAGTCTAAATAAGAGTCCATAATTTTCCTCCTATGGAAACTGTTTGCTGAAAACACCTGGTTATCACAGATTTGCTCAAAGTGCCAAATAGTACTAGAAAAGTGTTTCAAACAGCTTTACCTAAGAATATCACTAATAGCTAATTAATGTATATCATATACTTGATACTATTTATTTTATTTTTATTTTTTTGGTCAGTTGTGGGGCTTAAACTCTGAGCTTGGGTGCTGTCCCTCAGCTCTTCACTCAAGAGGAGCGCTCTACTGCTTGAGCCACAACACCACTTCCGGTTTTCTAGTGGTGTATTGGAGATAAGATTTTCACAGACTTTCCTGCGGGGGCTGGCTTTGAACCGTGATCCTCAGATCTCAGCCTCCTGAGTTGCTAGGATTACAGGCGTGAGCTCGGCACTTGATACTATTTAAATGATTGTTACAAATGGAAACCAAAAGGCAACATAAAGTTTTCACATTAAGGTGGACTTTGTAGATTACTTTTTATCTAATGCAAACAAAAAAGAAATCACAAAGCTACAAATGAATCAATACAAAATACATATGCCTTACTTTCATTCTAGAATGCAAATAACTTTAAAAATGCACTGCCTTTCTCAGACTACTTTTATCCAAACTTGCCCTGAGTTTATAGCTATCGTTTTCTATGTCACAAAAAAAAAAAATGAAATTGGATACAGTTCAGAATAGGCTATAACAGATCAAGGAATTATTTGGAGGAGATAGAATCGAGAGCCAGTTTATTAGCGATTTAGTAAATATTTTGTACATCATATTAAGAAGATATTAAGCTTAGCCAGGCGCAGGTGCTCACATCTGTAATCCTAGCTACTCAGGAGGCTGAGACCTGAGGATCGCAGTTCAAAGCCAGCCCGGGCAAGAGAGACCATGAAACTCTTATCACCAATAAACCACTAGAAAACCGGAAGTGGCACTGTAGCTCAAGTGGTAGAATGCTTGCCTTGAACTGAAGGGGACAGGGACAGTGCCCAGGCCTAGAGTTCAAGCCCCACAACCAAAAACAACAACAACAAAAAATATTAAGTGTTTAGTCACACTGTAACAAATACAAAACCACAGAACAGAAACTGAACAAGAACCTATATTAGCAGTAAATATCATTTGTAATGGTCTTTTATGTCAAGAAACAGAGAGGAGAGGAAGGAAGGAAAGGAAGGAAGGAGGGAGGGAAGGAAGGAAGGAAGGAGGGAGGAAGGAAGGAAGGAGGGAGGGAGGAAGGAAGGAAGGAAGGATATAAAAGAAAGGACTTATGATGAAATGCCATCAAATCTGTTAAAGCTGCCACTCACAGATTCCATGGCTTTTTTGAAGCTAGCACTAACCCAACTATACATAGGAATCCTGGGGAGAAAGGAATGTAATTGAGGCAGTAACTACCAGATCTCAAAGAATGAGAATGAGTAAAGGCAAATGCCATTGTTGAAAGACATCTAAAATCTGAAAACCTATTAATCACTTTTGTAGAAATAAGAATATAAGATGTTTCCATTTTCCTGGTACAAAAGGAACATACTTACTGTTTTAGCTTTTCTCCAGTAAATATTTCCTTAACTATGATTATCATTAACATCAATGTAATGACAGCAATAAAGTCTTCCTGCCAATATTTAGTGGGGAGAGAAGACAAGATAATATTGGGAAAGAAGCAGTGACTAGAGAGACCCTGGAACGGAGAGTGTGAGGAAGAAAGGATAGATCAAATTTACACAAGCAGAGGAGCTTACACATAGTCAGTGCTGACAGGATTGAAATTCAAGCTAACAAATGAAAATCTAGAGGACTGATTTCTCACTTTAATAAGTTGTTTAGGAAATGAAGAACAGCATGACTAACTGCACTGGTAATAAAAGTCATATATTTCATGTCTGCCAATTAGAAAATGAAATATCTTAATCAAGCCTGAGAAAGTCTCCAAGCATAAATTTGCTCCTATGAATGTCTGGCTCCTTCTTTGAGGTAAGCTTTAATGACACAACTTTCACTGCCACTGATATTAACCAGGCTCAAAAGTTTTTTCAATGAATGAACCCAGCCTTTTCTTAAAACATGCTATGCACCAGTTCTCAAAGTTTGGTTCATTCTTGCATGCTTGGATATATACTAATATGCACCCACATGGAAAACACATTGTTTATCAAATCAAAATTACGATTAATCTTTCATTAAATGGATAGCAATCGTCTGTTTGGAAAGCGATCAAGGCAGATAGAAAAAAGAAAAAGTATCATTCCTTTGATAAATTATTACAAAGAATGCTCTACTGAGAACCTGATTAGAAGCAGAATTGCTTCTAATTTAAAGTTGTTCAGATTATTAGGCCCTACCCTGAACCTGAGTTCTTTCATTAAATTATTATAACACACCACTGAAAGGGAGGATCATACTGCAATCCCTATACTCCATGAAATAACTGAAAATATCAGAGACAGGGAGCAACCTGACTACATATGACAACCACTAAACTCATTTGTATACAGACACAGATAGTTTGCTTTGCTATTATGATAGATGCGTTTTGCATATAGGTTGAAGGATGAATATCACATATATTGTTTTGCTGCTTTTATTCATCCTTCCCACTCATGATGCATTAGAAATGAAAACAAGGATGTGGAAAAGGTTTCTTTTATTGTGCTCTTAGGATTCTAGTATCTAATACCTTTAATATGATTATGTGTGTGAGGGGGGGTTAATGCATGCATGCCAATTTAGGGTCTTAAACGTAGGCCTGGGAGCTGTCCCTGAACTTCTCTGCTCAAAGACTGTACTCTACTATTTGAGTCACAGCTCCACTTCTGGCTTTTTGCTGATTTTTAATTGGTAAAAAAGAGTCTCACAGATTTTTCTGCCAGTGGTGGCTTTAATCACTAACCTCGGAACTCAGCCTCCTATGTATCTAGGATTACAAACATGAACTCCTAACCCCTAGCTGAGTTGTCTAATATGAATAAACAATAATAAAAAAGAAAACATCACAACTTACACATTAAAAAACACCCAGTGATAGGCATAGAAGTCTTCCCTAAAATGCCATAATAAAAATAGAATTTACAAAGATTATAAAACTTCTATCAAAAATACACATAATTTTATTCCAGGAATCATGAAACTCTGACAAATTATCTGTGCTGGTTTTCCCAAAGTTGGCAATAAATATATGGCCTATTCTGAAGGTGAGAAATCTATGGGAAAAGTTTCTAAAATAAAGATCAGTCATAAACTTGGTCAAACAAAAACCCTTGTGTTGATTTCCACTGGGCTGCATTTCTAAAATATCTTACTTAAAACACAAACCTGGGAAGATATGACATAGGGTCCATTACACAAAAATATTTGTTACGTAGCAAGTATTTATGGTATCAATCTGAATGATAGGAAATGGACTGAAAAGAATAATTTTGCTGAGTTTTAATCAAAGAATGTGTTGAGATTAGTTTTAAGCAGTTGCACTGGATTGACCATAAGTACTAGAGAGACATGATACACTGTCTGGAATCTACTGGTGAATCTCATTTCTGTCATTTAAATGACTACAATTAGTTTTTGCAAATTCTTGCAATTCTCGTACTAGAAACATTTTGTCTACAGTCATCTATTAAGTACTGTCTCTAAGTGCTTTCTCAGTTCTGAAGTTCCACTACAAGCATAATGACATTCCTTTTATTCGGTAATTTAATGTCTAAGAACTTCATCAACTAAGTAACATTCTTGCTCTTTGGAAGAATTCAAATAGGAAGGGAAGTCAGAAATCTGATGCAGACCCAATACTGCAATTAAATAGCTTAATGATTTATAAACTCTCTTTGGAGAATAATTCCCAGAGAAGAAAATTAATGATTTATCTCAGGTTAAAGACATCTTACAAATAGAAAATTAAGATGATTTGACTATAAAATGGTTGGTATTTTAAAATATTAAATACAAAAGTGATTTGCTTTCTACTGAGTACTGATTTTGACTGGTATGAAAATTATATTAAGAAGCGCTATCATCATCAATTAATTTGAAACAACAGCAAACTAAAACAATTTTGTACTTTTTCCAGAAAGACATTTCAGAGCCCTAAAGTGATTGCTTCAAGCAGGAAAGGAAATATATTCCATAGACTTGATGTGTTCTATTTCATTTCTCACCTCACTATCAGAGCAGTTTCCATTTTTAAGGATAATATTTTAAGTCCAATCAAGTCATTAGATTAGGTTTTCTATTCGCCGCTCAAAAACCAGCACTTAGAATATTAAAACTGTCATAAACAAAGATCTTCCAATGAACTGCTAAAGAATTGGTTAATGCATCTGACTCAGCCTCCCTTAGTTACCATATTCAGCATCCAACTTTTCTTGGTGGGTCTTGTATTTATTGCGACATGAAGAACATATTGTACTTTTGAAGAACTCTTATTGTTCTGCACATTTATCTTTTCTGACCTGCCAATATGAAATTTTCCATTAATTTCCAGTTATCATACTTTAGTCTCCTTGAGAACTAGAGCATGCTCAGAATTGAGCACCTATACATAGGAATCATTCAATGTATGCAGTTAGACTGATGAATGAAGGAATGAATAAAGGCAATTACTCCACAAATGGAATGTGAATAGAAGTCTTCAGGATTTTAAATCCTATGTGTCCACCGCTAGACCACACTGCTTCCTAAGACCTGAACTCATTCACTCTTAGCTATCTTATCCCAGATGTTTTAACTTACCTCAAGATTTTTTTTTTTGGTCAGTTGTGGGTCTTGAACTCTGGGTTTGGGCGCTGTCCCTGCACTCTTCAGCTCAAGGTGTGTCTTCTACTGCTTGAGCCACAGTGCCACTTGCAGTTTTCTAGTAGTTTATTGGAGATAAGAGTCTCTTGGACTTTCCTGCCCGGGATGGCTTTGAACTGTGATCCTCAGATCTCAGCCTTCTGAATAGCTAGGATTCAGGCATGAGCCACCGGTGCCCAGCTTTTATCTCAATATTTTATAATTCATATTTCCATAATGCTCATGATAATGTCTTTTCAACAAAAAACACTTTTTGTACTGTCTGCTATTTCTACTGTTCAATTAGAAGTTCATTCATCTAATTATTTTAGACCTAGATATTCTTTTTCCTGTAAAAAAATTGTGATAACAATTTCATTGAATGTGAGAATTGGTTCATAAATTCATCTATTTTATCATTATCATACCTCCAGGGTTTCAAATTAATATTTGGCAGCCTGGTTCACTTATTTGCTGAAAATTCATCTCATATTATATTCTTTCCATTGTGGAAAGTCACTATCTCATTAACTCACTCAACAGGAAGCAAGTAATTGTCCTCTGACAAGTAGAAAAAGTAAAAATTAAGCCACAGAAAATTTTCAGATGTTCTATCTCTCCCGACATAGAGGAATGATGATGAAAATAATAGTGGCTTAACTGGGTACCAGTAGCTCATACTGTAATCCTAGCTAATCAGGAGGTTGAGATCTGTGGCTCACAGTTCGATGCAGAGTGGTAGCTTTGAACATAAAAGGTTCCTAGCCCCTGAGTTACAGTCCCAGGACCAACACACACACACACACACACACACACATACACACACACACACACACACACACCACCTGACTGCTTATATATAAGGGTCTCTACTAATACATACTTTTATTCTTTACTATAAATCCATGAAAAAATCCAGTTTATCTTAATTTTCATTAAGTTTTTTTTATCTTTTATCACCCTGTCTTAGTTTTTAAAACAAGAAATTAAAGACTAAAGAGTTAGACTGTCTATATTTCTAGGTCCACAAGAATAAACAAATGAATGAATGACTAAAAGGTAATATCAAGGAATTGCTGGAAGATATGATTTGTGTGTGTGTGTGTGTGTGTGTGTGCTTGTGTGTATGCTAGTCCTGGGGCTTGAACTCAGGGCCTGGGTGCTGTCTTTGAGCTTTGCTCAAAGCAGGCACTTTACTTAGAGACACAGTTACATTTTTGGCTTGGGAAGGGGGGAGATAGTTTATTGGAGATAATAGTAACACAGACTTTTTGCCAAGGCTGGCTTCAAATTGTGATCCTTAGATCTCAGCCTCCTAAATAGCTAGGATTACAAATATGAAACATCTGTACCCTGTTAGAAGATATGATCTTATGATCAGAAGACCTACAAAGCTAAGTAGTAGTATGATATGAAACTAATAGCTAATGTTAATCTTGTACTTGTGTTGTAAGTGCTTTACATATATAATCTGACATTTACATTTATGAGCTAAGTATAGTTTAAGGACTACTAAAAATGTTCACTTCAATTTCTCAATAAGGAAATTGAGACTCAAATGGGTTGAGTAATTTGCACAATTAACATACATCTGTTAAATGACTGAGCCCAATGAAGATTCACCTCAGAACCCCATGACTATTTCTTGTTCTTATGAGCACTACCACTTTTGCTTTTATTATAGCCAAGTGCATATGCACTCTTGAGAAAGCAGCAGGAGTTGTTTATTTGCTTTTTTATTTTCATTTTTGGAGAATAAAATGAAGAATGTGTGAAAGTTGGGCAGACTCCTCTTACCTTCTTGCTGCCTAACTAGACTGATATAAAGAACAATAGAAAACTATGATGCAAAAACATAAAATAAAAAAGGGAAGCAGGCTACTAGTGGCTCTTGCCTGTAGTCCTATTCAGGATGCTAAGACCTGAGGATCAAAGTTAGAAGCTAGCCAAGACAGGAAAGTCCATGTAATTCTTATCTCCAATAAAGTACTCAAAAAAGCCAGAAGTGGTACTACATGTAGTTCAAGTAATAGAGCACTAGCCTTGAGCACAAAGAGGCTCAGGGACAGCACCCAGAACCTAAGTATAAGCCCCAAAGCTAGCAAAAAAAAGTATGTTCTTTATTTTTCAACTACAAATAAGTCTTATGAGGAACATAGGAGCTAACTGAAGATAGTAATTAAATAGAGCACACATTTTTCTTAACTTATTTAAAAAAGCTTTTAAAATTAGTACTGAATTTTCCAGTATGAGTCAACAATCTTAAGAAGCATATTGTTCTTACTGAGGTTTCTCCCCCGCCCCCCCCCGATGTTAACTTTTTCATACAATATTGTCAAACCCTATTAATTCTATTACTCCTAGTTCTAACATTATTATTAGTTGAACCTCAGTAAGACTTAAATCCTTTGCCCTTCAATTCTACCATTAATAATATGAAACAATTAAATGAATTCAGAATAAAAGTATTTTCAGCAAAAAATCTATGATTATTTAATGTTCTTTCTGAAAAGAGAAGTTGAAATAAATAATTTAAAATATAAAATAAGGAAATATAATTTAATTTGGTTCAATTAGATGAATTATTCTTCTTTGAGGTTTTCATTGATGTATTTCTGTACAAAAGTAGCTAATTAAAGACAGAGATAAGGGCATGTCCAGCACATACAGAATACAAATTTGCTCATAATCACTAATTATCAGGGAAATGTAAAACAAAACCACAATGAGGTATCACCTCACCACAGTGACAAAGAAAGTGAAACAAATTCTAACAAAATACTGAAGAAGGCACTTGTGCATATGTTGGTGGGAATATAAATTAACACAGTCATTACGTATAACTAAGCTGTATGGAGGTGACATAAAATCAAGACAAAATTACTATATGATCCAGCGGTTCCATTACTGACTAAATATCCAAGGGAGGCAAGGGAGGGGGGGTAATGTCAACAATTAGAAGGCAAATCTATTCTCCAAGCTTCACTGAAGTATTATTTTTTTTTGCTCCTGTCCTTATTCTTTTTTATTATTGTGAAAATACCATACAGAGGGGTTACAATTACATAAGCAAGGTAATGAGTACATTTCTTATCAAGCATTGTTGCCTCCTCCATTGTTTCCCCTTCCTATCCCTTCCCATCTCCCCCCATCCCCTCACCCCCGCCAAAGTTTGTTTTTCGACATAACGACTTGTACTGCCCAATAAATAAGTGGGCTAAAGACTTAGGGAAACTTCTCTGAAGAGGAAAGAAGGATGGCTAATAGACACATGAAGAAATGCTCAACCTCTCTAGCCATAAAAGACATGCAAATCAAAACAACATTGAGATATCACCTCACCCCAGTTAGAATGGCTATAATCAAGAACTCTAATGAGTACATTTCTTATCAAGCATTGTTGCATCCTCCTTTGTTTTCCTTACCATCCCTGCCCTCCCATCTCTCCCCCTCCCCACCCTCACCAAAGTCATAAAGTTCATTTTAATGGCAAGAAAGATAAACTATCTAGTGTCCATTACCTGATAAATGGATAAATATATAGAAATATACAATGGAACAGTGTACAGCTATTAAATGAAAGCTTGTCATTGGTGACATCACAGATGGAAGGAAGGTCGTTATATTCAATGAAGACAAAACCTGCATGATCTCACGCATGATAGAAAATTAAAGAGTTGATCTTACATAGTTGAGAGTAGAATGGTAATTAATAGAGTGTAGGGAGAGATGGGGACAAAAGAAAGGATTTTAAACATTCCACTAAAAAAAATCAATGGAAATTAGACATAAAACTCTACAGAATTCTAAAACTTTGTTCACCTTCCTTAAGTCCACACTGGTTATTAAGGTTGTAACTCTCTTAGCCCTCTTTCTAAATATCTTCTTACTCACAATCTCGTAATGTTTTGGCCGTAACTCTAATTCGATGACATATAGCTCAAGTGTTTTCTATTTGCAATCCGTTATTTCCATAATGGCCAATATTGGATTGTCCAGTAAAGGTGCAAAGAAACTAATTAAATTAGCCCTATTCCTCAAAAGAAAAGGCATACACTAGGATCAGGGTTTCTGATTAAGAGATAGAATATAGTACACGTTAGATTTAATTTCTCTAATAATCTATTTCTTCCCTAAGAATGCTATCTCACCGTAAGGTCCCATAATGTGTCTCTTTCGGGAATATAGTGACTGTAATACAGGCTCACAAGCATTGACCTTATTAGAAGCTTTGATTCCTCCATCTTCCTATATCCTCTGCCCATCTTGGCCTAACTCTCTAAGGTTCATGTCTCCAAGATGAATACACAACACTTTACTATTCATTTTTTAGACAAAATAGGCACACCACACCCAAAACTTGCCCTAAACAGTAAACTAAAAAGTAAACTTTGCAAACATGACTATCAGTCTCCATGAGCTCTTACAGCCTAGAGATCATCTTACACTGGCCTCTCATGCAGATAAACAGAAACCATGATTTCTTCCTACTGCAAATCCTTCATGATCATTTTGATCACAACACAATTTTCTAACATAATGCAAATGAGAAAGTGTAAGGAAATATAATTTGGTAGTTTGCTACATAAAATAACATGAAGAATGATACTGTGAGAATTATTATTTCCTTTGGCAAATACAGTAGACTATTTACGAAACTCAAAATCTGATTTTAAGTTCCTCCTTCAGAAGGCAAAGCCCTGAAATTTCAAATTAATGTTGATATATTTATATGAGAAGGCTTGTCAGAATAAGCCACACTGATAATATGGGGAAAGACTGCTGGAGTGCTAAAATATTTCTTTCAGGGCTCTAAGATCCAAGTAAAATATTTCTATCAACAATACTCATACACACCCTTCATTTCAATTCAGCTAATTTCTATCTTTATGTCTTCTATCTTTCTGTCTTTATGGAAATGAAAATAAATAATTTTGCTAAAATTTATTCTGTCTGTGTATGCTATTATCATCTTTCAAGGAAATAGGTATGGGCTTAGATAATCAACACATTTATTACAGGTTGTGGTTTGATATGTCTCCAAACATTAATTTTTGGAAGATCCTGAAAACACAAAGGTAGTTTTCATAAAATAATTAAAATTCACAGGTTTTAAAAATATGAATGGACATAAAATAATATTAAACTCACGTTTATAGTTCAGCTCTCTTTATATTTATTACAGTAATATGCCTTGTGGGATAAAGCACAGATTTAGTTGAATAATAGATGCTTTTGTGAAGTAAGAAATCACTATTTCAAATGTTTCAAGGCAACTCCAATATCTAAATAGTCGTAATAATAGCATTATCTTTAAGATCCTTCTAAGATTATTGAAAATCTACCGAAAAAGACAGAGCAAGGAACCAACGCTTACAAAGTTCAATTGTTAATATGATAGGATATTTTCTAAAGTCATTTCAACCAAATAAAATCTAACATCTAGATATTTTCCTTCTCCCTGCACCTCATTTAGAAGGTCTTATGCTTAATGTAAATAAGTAAAAGACAGAAAAGTTTTGATAACTTTATGAGTGAATGTTGCTGTTTTTTTCTGCATGAACGTCATATAGTGCTTTGCACAAAATCTATTTTTATGAATGACACTCATGGTCTGCTGGTTATGATAATACTTGGGATGTCTTGCCTTTGGTTCGAGAGTGCTTGGTTTCCTCCCATACTTCCATTCTATACCTGTTTTCAGTTTCTGGAAAATACCAGGAACTCAATGAGTATGTGTTGAATAAACATTCTATGAAATGTAACCATAAAGCTCTCTTTTTATTCTAATGACTGGACCCAGAGCCTCATGGGTTGCGACTTCAAATCCTAAGACTTGTCATAATAAACAAAACAATGACATTTTTATTAGTACTATCATCTCATTTGATATAATATTAAGTTAAAACTTAGTTCTATATGAAGTTGAAGAATGAGAATGCAGGTATCAGTGGCTCATGTCTGTAATTCTAGATACTCAGGAGGCTGAGACCTGAGGATTGCAGTTCAAAGCCAGCCCAAGTAGGAAAGCCCTTGAGCTCCAATTAACCACTGGAAAATTGGAAGTGAAGTGCTAGCCTTGAGTTAAGTGCTTCTGTCTTGAGTTCAAGCCCCACAACCCACAAAGAAAAAAAGTGAAAATTTTGGGATAGCTTTTATATTTAGTGAAATGTATATATTTGAAGGTGTGTGACTGATAGAGAGATGGATTCTGCTCCACTCTGTATTAATGTATCTCCAACCTACTATGGGTCACAATGCATTACAAGGACATTAGTTTTCCCTGTAGCTTTCATGCTCCTAAACTCACTATGCTATCCCACTTATCCTTCAATCACATCATTTTACTGCTCAACTCCATGTGGTATAAAGTCTTGCCAAAATATTACTTCTTTGACATACTCTTTTCTCACTCAATTACGTCCTAAGTACCCTTTGAATAGTGTCTCATTGTATTTGTCTATAGTATGCCTGTATTCTTGTTTCTTTTTTTTAATGTTAAAAGTTGAACTCAGTTCTTGTCACAGATCAAATTCTAAATTGTTATAAACTGAAATAATGTCCTAATTAATTTAGCAATGCATTATCTCAGAAAGTGTGATTATAAATGACCACAAAGCCACACACCTTATTAATTTTATGTATGAGGAAAGAACTTTTTTTAAATTTTTGTGTATTTGGCCAACCCAAAAACTGACAACTAGAAATCTTAGGAATGGAAACATATAAGTAGGGATCTGACATGCAGTTGAACCTAAAGTCAATGTATTAAATACTTGTGCAGTATACAAGTGCTTAGTAGGATAATATAAATTTATTTAAAGAAACAATCATAACCTTTTTATTGCTGTATTTTATATATGACATATTGTTAAGTAATATAATCTTGAAATTAATATCCATAAAAAGAGAAAATAGTTAATTAGAATTCATATGCAGTCTAGACAAAGATCAATAAAACACAAATTCCCCTGAACTCACTTAAGGTGACCACAAATATAAAATAAGAATTTTGTGCTTTCTTTGTGTCCAGTGTATCACACTCTTTTGTTGTTTAGACTTACAGACATTATATTCCAAATAAAATGTTACAAGTATTTAGAAAAGAGTAATATTTCTAAAATATGTTTTCATTAAATATCAAAAAGTTTGAAAAACAAAATCTATTTTATTTAAAATACAATACTAAATAAGGGTAAAATAGTGTTTACCCAATACTAATTAACAATATGCTCTGAAGTCTTGTAAGATAATGGACTCAAGATCTGTAAAATTTGGGACACCCTAGAAATAAAGCCTGGTTTGTAGTATAGAAATTGAAAACCCACTGATTTTCATCACCCAAACTTCACTAGAATCAGATAATGTATGTCATGGGCACAGGAAAATCTGTTCTCTCCAAATCACAGTTGAGCATGTGTAGGATCTAAATATCTTACATATGGATTTCCCATTTGTTTCGTATATGTATAGAATTCACACTCATATATTTGTTTTAGACTTAATTTCCATTGTTAAAATTATAGTCATTGTTTTCATGAATAATAAATAGCTGGACAAACATTTCTCATTGTTCATATATAAAATGGAAGGAATGTACGTACTAGAATACAAATCAGTACATATGCTCTAGGCAGATATTCTAGTTAGGTTGTGGTAGAGCAACCCTTAATAATGATTTAAAAAGTAGTCATAATAATGATAAAAGAGTGATCATGACCATATATTGTGTGTCTATTATATTCCAGCCTAACTATATATTGTGTGGCTATTATATCCCAGTCACTTTGCTGCAATCTATATCTAAATTGTATATATATATATATATATATGATTAAATATATGGACAGTATTTTCATTATGGAATGTGGATTTAATAAATATGAATAATACTTTCATTTTAGAGTTGAGTAAAACGAGACTTAGACAAACTGAGAACTATCAAAAGCCTCAGAACTATAAACAGTGGGGCAAGGCACAAAAGAAAAAAATGTATGATTTGTAATTTTAACCATCAATGTACCCCCAACTATAGCATAATGAGGAAACACACCCTATGACAAATGCCATCTCAGCCACTATATTTTAGGTGCTGTGCCAAGGATCAAATTACTTCCTACTTACTCACAAAAATATTGTGGATTTGAACCAAGTATTGGTACCATAAAAGGGAAAGACAAGTACAAATCAAGACTCATTTGTTAACTATAAAATCTAATATTATCTTCAACCATCATATTTATCTAAAAATTCATAGAAACATACATAATGTAATCAATTTGGGTGTGATTTATTTTCCAATGTTTCCTATGATGAAGCAAGACCTTTGAATATAAACATATCTACATAAGAAAAATTCTAGAGAATGTTGACATAAGTAATTATTTTCCAAATAGGCTCCCATTGCTCAGGAAATAAGACAAAGGAGACTCCATTGCACTAAAAGTTCTTGCATAGCAAAAGAAGCAATTACCAGAATCATGATATAACCAACAGAATAAAGACAATCTTGACCATCTGTTTAACAAAGGATTAAATTCAAAACACAAAAGAGCTCAAAAAATTTAAACATTGAGAGAACAAATAATGTAACCAGCAACAGACAGCTCCTAGAAGAAGAAACACTGAAGACTAATAAATACATGAAGAAATGTCGAACATCTTTTGTCATAAAGGAAATACAATGCACAACTATAGTAAATTATCTTATCCTAGTAAAAATGTCAATAGTCAAGAAAGCAAACAACAATAATACTGGTGAGAATGTTGGGGATCAAGGAATCCTCTTATACTTTTGTTGAAATGCAAAACTATTGCAGCCATTGTAGAAATCACTATGGAGGTCTCTCACAAAACAAAACAAACAAAAAAGAAACAGACATAGTTCATTACCCTGCCATATTACTTTTTGGTATATATCTAATAAGGAGTAAATTAGTATACAAGAAAGATGCCTGCATTCTTGTATTGACTGCTATTCTGCTCACGGTATCCAAACTTTGGAATTAGTCCAGATATTCAACACATAATGAGTTACACTTATGATATAAGTGCATGATATAAGTTACACTTATATATTCAACACATAATGAGTTACACTTATGATATAAGTGCATGATATAAGTTACACTTATAGATAATACATTATATATAATATTTATTATATGCATAAACACACCATTCCATGGAATGTGGAAATTATGTCATTTAGAGGAAAGTAAAGTTGTTTATGTTCAGCGTGATAAGTTTAAGCAGCCAAATATCATAGGTTCTTATTCATTTAGGAGTAAAAGAAATAAGATGATGATGATTGATGATGATGAATATGATCATGATCATGATCATGATATTGATGGTAATGCTGCATAATTTTCAAAGAATGACTGTCTAGGAGAGGAAAAAAGGGAGATATTGAGAGGTGATGAGGATTCAGGAGTACAACACAATGAAAACCACCAATAGCTGTCTGAGAAATGAGGGAGGGAAAGAATAGGAATAAAGTAAAAGTGGTGCACTTGTTCAAATTACACTGTGCTCAAGTATAGAAATAGCATAATGATACCTCCTCGTACTACAAACATAGACTAATCCCAAAAAGAAAGTCAAGTATATCTCCTGTGGCCCTAGAATATTTTTTATTTAGTGTCATTGGAACATTACTTCTAGTGTGTACACCCTTAGGAAATCTGCATGTTTTCATAGAGTCATAGAGAGATGACATATATCTATGATTAGAATGCCTTTGTTGACATTTCACATATATAAATATGAAGTTTTAAATACTTCATTTTTATATTAGAGTACCTAGATGATAGATTCTCTAACAAGTCATTTTAGAAAAAATGTATAATGATGTATATAAAACTTACAAACAAAATCAAAATCCTATGAAGTTGTGTTTTTTTATTGTAAAGATGATAGGGTTACAGTTACATAAGAAAGGTATTGAGTACATTTCTTTTTGACCAGTGTAATTCACAAAATGACTTTTATACTTGTATTTACATTTATTTTTATTTCAGTGATGTAAAGGATTTAACCTAGAGCCTTGAGTAAGCAGGGCAAGCATTATAATACTGACCTATTTCTGCCTAGGTGGATGGATAGATGGATTTATGATCTATATTTAGATAGACATGATACCTTTGTACATGTTTGTTTCTGAAAACAATGACAAAAATATAGAACAGTTATTCCTAATACAAAAAATCAGTTTATAATATAATTGTATGTTATATATTATATATAATTAATTAGCTGGGATGTCATTATTTGTGTTTGTGCATGTGTGTGCATGTGTGGTGTGTGTGTGTGACAGTCCTGGGGCTTGAACTCAGGGCTTGGATGCTGTCCTTGGATGCTCTTAGAAGCTGTTAAGCTTCTACCAATTGAGCCACAGCTACACTTCTGGTTTTTTTTTTTTTTTATGGTTAATTGAAAAGTCTCACACACTTTCCTGCCTGGGCAGGGATTGAACTGTGATCTTCAGATCTAGCCTCCTGAGTAGCCACATTTTAACCAAAGATTATTTTCCTCACAAAATCATATGTATAAAATAAAGTGTAACATGTAAACAATGTTGCTTGTATCTAAAAAGAGAAAATAGTATCAATCAGAACTTCAAGAACTTTTAGGGAAAAAAATAAATATAGCCTGAGAATCCTACAACAGGAACACAATTAAAAGGTCACCTGTACAATTTTCACCTTTAGGTAGATGTAAAGGTCTCTTGAATTTTAAAAAGACAATTAATAAACAAGTAAGAAAGGAAAAAGTGGTGGAAATTAAACTTTTTTTCTAAGCACAGCCAAAAACAAAGCGCTTTTCCTTACTCTAAGAAAAAGTTGGAGTCTATTTTATCTGATATTAGGGTTGCAACTCACTCCTGTTTATGGGGGAAATGAACCCTAAGATATGTATTAAAATGCTTTTTTTTCTTTTATGCAATTGTTTCTAAAACATTTATAAGATTATTTCTTTGTTGCTTTATATGTCCCTCCCCCACAGTATAACCCCTGCTCTCACTGTATTTGATGTCGGTATAATTTGTGGAAGGGAAGGGGAAAAACAAATCGTTTAAATAGGGATAGAGGTGGACCCGTTGCAACAATGAGATGTACAAGTCGTTATTTTGAAAACGAACTTTACAACTTTCGTGCGAGGGGGGAAGGGTTGGGGAGGGGAGGATGGGAAGGGTGGGAAAGGGAAACAAAGGAGGAGGCTACAATGCTTGATAAGAAATGTACTCATTATCTTGCCCATGTAATTGTAACCCCTCTGTACAGTATTTTCACAATAAAAAAAGAAAAAAGGAAAAGTTGGAGGACATTAAACTGTGCAAGAAAGTTTTGTAAGTTTTAGCCAATACTCGCCAAGATTGTTTGTTGACTTTCTCAAGTAACAAGCTTGACATAATTCATTAAGAAAAGTTATACATTTCTGAAATTAAAGATAATATTTCCAAATGGCCAGATCACTCCTCTACTCTCTCATTTCAGAGTAGTTATCTGACCAAACTGACATAGCATCATAAAGTACTTTTCCATCAAGCAGGTGCTTATCAATTAAAAAAGGCTATTCAAATAAACGTGTAATGATAAAGTACTTTAATAATTTAGAGCCAACCCTAATACTTCATTCTGACTTTCACAATCACAAATCATTGACTCCCCCTTGTAAGTGAAAGGCATTTCATAATGATGCATGAAGCATGAAGATACCCTAATCAAAATTAATACAATGTGGAGAGAAGAGGGTCAAACAGCTATCTACTGATCAGCTCCCATCAATAAAGAATGCCACACAAGTTTCTGAATAGGTCATATACACAGTAACTTAACTTTTTCTTATACAGTACTTTTCATAGCAGTATAGCTTAACATAAAGTTCTAGAGTAAAAGAATGTAATATCAGAATAGCAGCATAAACAATTCATCTGACCCATTTATCTTAGAAATGAAAGTGAGACACAGAAAAGTGAATTGAGATTTAATCTTCATAGTTAGCGTATCCAGTCCTCTTACCAAACTCATCATCCAATGCAGTAGGCACTAGCCACATGCACCATTAACCATTTGCAGTATGGCTAATGAGAATTTGAGATGTGATATAAGTATACACTAACTGACTCAGAGACTGACTTTGAAATACATAAAATATCTCAATAATAACTTTAAAATCAATTCTAAATCAAAAAATAGTATTTTGGATATCCTAAATCAAATCTGCATTAGTATACAATTAATTGTTTCATAGTACCATTTTAAAAATACTTCCAAGAGAAAAGAATTTTAAATTATTCTCACAGCTCACATTAGAATTCTATTTGACAGCCCTGTTCTAGAACATCACCCTTCACATTATTTTAGGTATATAATATGTCTTTTTAAAATCCCAAGTGCATACAATAATTTTACATAAAGTTCAAACCTTTTCATTAGTTAATTAAAAATGCCCTCTGTCATTCAAAAGCCTATGTTTACATAATGCAAATGCCATACCAATCAACAAATGCCAAAGGAATTTCAGATATGACCACAGGATGTCAGACATTATTCCCTAACATTACAGCTATAAAATCTACTCTATATCATGATAAATGCTTACAAGCCAAAGGACTGTAAGGCATAAGAAGAAACTGAGTAGTTGTGGAGATGGGAGGGAAGGGATGGTAGGGGAAAAACAAAGGAGGAGACAACAATGCTTGGTAAGAAATGTACTAATTACCTTCCTCATGTAACTGTAACCCCTCCTCTGTACAGTATTCTCATAATAAAAACTTATTTTTTTAAAAAAGAGGAAACTGGATTTTCATTGTCACAAGAAAATAACTGAAGATAATCCTACTGAGTAGTTTTAGATTGAACTATAGAAATAGCTAGTAACATTCTATAATGCTTGATAAGAAATGTACTCATTACCTTGTTCATGTAACTGTAACCCCTCTGTACAGTATTTTCACAATAAAAACTTATTTTAAAAAAAGGAAACAAAGACCCACTCATTGTATTAAACAACCAAGTTTAAGTATAGTCTGCCCAAAAGCTGGAAATTAGTTGAGTTACTTGTTTATTGTAATAGTGACTCTACAAGTAAAGGTTGTTATAATTTAGGCAAACTCAAATTTTTAATTTCTTAGGGAATAAAACCCCTAGTGTACCTGGGATGCCAGTATTGATACTTGGAGAGGAGTATTAGCCTTTATATCACCATTACTTTCCTTATTCAATGGCAAGAGGAAGTGTGCCAGTAATAAAGCAGAGAAAAATCCATCACTAAAAATACATGAAGACTCATTAGACACATAGTTAAAATTCAATGTATAATAAATCAATGAGAAGAGTTTGACAACTGGGATTGTAGACATGCAGGTAGCATGCCCACAATTAGAGAATTATTTATCAAAATTACTAGAGATTGTCTTGAATTCACTTTGAGAGAATATGTAAAGACCAGTGATTTAATAGATATCTGAAAGTCTGCTGCTTTGCTTTGGAAAGAGTCTTTAGTTAAACTGATTTCCTTAATGCTTTATGAAAGTATTTAAACTATGAATAACTTTTCAGAGATGAACCCATCAGAGAGAGTACACATATGTGGTAACAATGCCAGAGGCTTTGGAGGAAAACAAATCTGGGTGCAACATTCTAGTTTTCTCTAGTAACAGAGAAATGTAGTCTGACACATAATGAATGTATTTCTTCTTAATTGTCAAAGATTTTTATTCTTTCAAGCAACATAATTACAAGAATAGTGAGGTCTGGAGGAGATCCCCTAGATTTTAAGTTTTCCACGTATAGGGATTTTTTGCTTTATCTTAACTTGAAGTTAGAGATTACAGATGTGTAGTTGTGTGATCACTAATAAATGTAGACACATTTGTATGTGTGCTTCCAAAGAACATGCTAGAATCTGAGGGAAATCAGAGTTATATTCCTTCATAGTCTACTAAGATAAAACAATCCACTTAACTATATGAAATAAGCCAGTCACCAGAGGCTCACACCTATAATCCTAACTATTCAATGCAAAGCCAGTTTAGACCTGAAAGTCCATAAGACTCTTATCTCCAATTAAAACACACACACACACACACACACACAGAGAGAGAGAGAGAGAGAGAGAGAGAAGCCAAAAGTGATAGAGTATTAGCCTTAAGCAAAAGAGCTCAGCGATAATGCAAGGCCCTAAGTTCAAGTACCAGTACTTGCAGTCTCTCCCTCTCTTTCTCACTTTCTCTCCCTCTCCCTCCCCTATATCTCTCTCTCCCCCTGTCTCTCTCTCACACACACACACACACAATGATTTTGCTGAAAAACTCAAACAGATACATGATGCACTAACACATTGACCATAATGGATGTTTAGCAACCAGCTTTGGTGCTACCTTATTCTCCAAAGACAAGAAGAAAATGCCACCTTGAAAAGCAACCTGTAACACAGGCATAGTTGCAAACACTTATAATCTCAGTTTTTGGGAAGCCAAAGTAGCAAAATAAAATGTTCAAATGGTTTATATAGCAGGACCTGTCTCAAAAAATAGAATAATGATAGGCAGTAACATTATTACTATATATTTTCTTCATCACTTTCCAAATAAGCAGAAAATGAATGAAAAACAATAATTCTCCAAACAAAACTTTAGAAAAATGTTAAGGCAAATACCAATGCATAATTTTGCATTGTATTATATGTATTACAATAACCTCAGCTAATAATTATTATCAATCAATTCACAGCACTCAAATAAATGGATCTTTTTTTTTTTTTTTGGTCGGTTGTGGGGCTTGAACTCTGGGTGTGGGCACTGTCCCTCAGCTCTTCAGCTCAAGGTAAGCGCTCTACCACTTGAGCTACAGCGCCACTTCTGGTTTTCTGGTGGTTTATTGGAGATAGGAGTTTCGCCGTTTCCCTTGCCCGGGCTGGCTTTGAACCCGATCCTCAGATCTCAGCCTCCTGAGTAGCAAGGATTACAGGTGTGAGCCACCAGCTCCCGGCAAATAAATGGATCTTAAGGTCATTTCCAACACAAGATGTGATTACTTTTTAAAGTAGACAAGAGATCAAACTACTTGGTTAGCTTCTAAGAAGTGTCTTTTCACCATTAGCTAAACCTGTATCAAGTCATAGATTTTTGAGCAGGAAATAAACCTGTGTTCCTTTACCTGATAGACAAAGAGTGAGTAATGGCTTCCTGCTTGGGGACAAAAAAATTGAACAGCCCCTAAATCTCTTGGGGTGGGAATGATAAGCAGAATTTGAAACTCATTTACCCTGCAGTTATTTGGAACCATACTTTGTTTTTTTTTTTTTTCTAATGTTGAAGACCAGTACTTGATGTGTTGAAAATTCTCCACTATGTGAATCCATCATCATGTGCAGACTGGTTTTTATGTGCTAACGCAAGGTCAGTTTTCTCTGTGAGCCTATTGAAAGCTCTTTTCCTTCAAAAACATCTGAAATTTATAGAAGAAATAGGGAGATGATAAAATATTAGCATTAGAAGGGATCTCCTGGGTTATTACACATTTTACATGGGTAGAAGTCCAGTACTTTAAGAGACTCTCTTAGACTAACATTAGGGGAGAGAAATTGTTTCTTTTGTATCTAAATGCATGCAATCTATTCATCTGCATTTTATGTAAACTGAAAAACAATACAGGTTATGGTGTGAACTCATTAAGCCAATTTGCTTATTCCACAATTATTTGAGTAGTTTTTATATTTGAGCAATTTCTGTATTACATAATCAAAATAAGAGAAGTTTAAATTATATATATATATGAATCATTATCCTCATTAGCAATCAATGAGACTTACATAATTTAAATTAATATGATGCCATTTTAAGCCAATCAAGATTTATCTAAGAGGAGCAATCAAGACCTGGTCATAGGAGATGGTGTGTACTTTCTCTCCTGTCATAAAGAAAGATCAGGGATTTTTTTCTATGTAGCCTCAAACTTATCCATGTGGAGTCTATAAATACCACTTATCAAGTACACACTTTATAAATTCAGTCAAACTATAAAGGATCAACATATAAGCAATGTGCTTAGCCCATCAATGTGACTCCAAGGTTCCAATCCTCTGGTACATAATCTCTGTCTCATCTTGAATGTAGGCAGAGCCCATGAATATAGGGGGATATTACTCAGGTGATTGAATTGCTCATCCAATGAGTCTAAGTTTATCTGAAGGAATATTATCTTTTGGAGTCAGGAATAGTCTAATCAATCAATCCCTTTAATTAAATGTGAATTATTAGAAATAGAACTCTTTTGCTATTCTGGAAGAAAGCAAAGAACCATGTTACAAGCTGCTTATAGAAGAGTTCATATGGCTATCCCAGGGTGGCCTTTCAGTAATCTAAGTGACTCACCCCCCTTCCCTTTCCACACCAAAGCCCATTTAAAACATGGGGTTTCAATGCTACAATCATGACATTGTATACTACCAACCATTTTATGATTCTGCCAACTATCAGAAAAGCACATGGATGAATCTTTTTCCTTAGTCAGAACTCCACATGAAGATATATAAAAGAACATCCTATTTAGGAGCCAGTGAGTCATATCTTTAATCCTAGCTACTCAGAAAGCTGAGATCTAGAGGTTTCAGTTGGAAGCCAGCCTGGGTAGAAAAGTCTGCAAGACTCCATCTCCAATTAACCATTAAATTGCAGGACTGGAGGCATGGCTCAAGCGGGAGAGAGTTAGACCTGAGTAAATAAAGCTGAGTAAGAGTTTGAGGCACCTGAATTTAAACTCTGCTACAACAAATAAAAGAAAAAGAAAAGAAAGGATATCTTAATTTCAGTTTTATTAAACTTTGAAAATAAAACTTAACTAAACTATGAGATATTAAATGTGAGTTCCTTTTAGTAACTAAAACTTGCAATTAATTGTTCTACAATAGAATGGTGATATTGGGAAGACCAAATCTTTATACACTATACATTTTCGCAGAAAGAAAATAATCACTTCAGAAAATATTAGGTGCTCTATAGAATCTTGATTGCAATATCTTTATTAGAAACTATTCCTGATTCACCAGGAAACAGCTAGAAAATAATTGTGCTTTCAGGTCTATGTGGGTAGAGTCATGGTTTTTAAATATTTTCCTCTTTGAACACTGTGTGTTGACTGTGGCATGGACATCATCTCATTTTACAAAAGAGGAAACAGAACCCACAATCAAGTTCACAGAGTTGGGCTGCTGTTTCCTTTTCTTGCTGTTCATCTGTATTCTATTTTCAACCATTTCCTATGAAAGTCCCTTGACACTAAGGCTTTCAATAGTACTCTAAATTGTCTAAGGTACCTAAGAAAGCAAGAATGAAGATTGTTACTCTGCTGATCTTTTTTTCCATCCTTGATTCCCTCTGGGACACCCTCACACACAGCTCAAGATGAGTAAGGTGTCTGACTGAATACAAATAAAGTCACCCACAGAACTTAAATTTAACTATAGGCATAATACTATTCATAATAATTATATTTATCAATGTAGCTCATTGGTATATTATACATTCTTTTAAATTTCATAGTAGGCATGTATGGAAGTTTCAATTCTTTATTAAATTGTTGGGGAGAGTGAATTTTTGAAAGGCTGAGTGGCTTAATGAGTGTCACATAGGTATTTATGATGGGCACACATTTAGAGCTGTCTTCTCTGAAATTTTTATTGTTCATTGATATCTTGGGATTGTCTTCCTTATAGCAAAGAAAAGTGGCAGACTGTACCAATACATATTAGTGGCCTTCCTTCAAACTAGACTATAATCTTTATAGGCTACAGGAAAACTACAACCTTTCAACTTACCAATGCCATATACCTTATCTTGGCAGTACCTAACATCCTTAGGTGATGTTGTCTTGATCAATAATGCTCAATGCACATGCATAGCATCATTGAAATAAAATTATACCTTATTCTTCCCAAGAATCCAGGAGCTTATTGCCAACTCTCCAATTATAGTTTAAAGTTTACATTTTGCAATATTCCTAGCAGCCCTACAGGAAAGAAATTATTTCTAGAGTAAATTTAAAATAATACTTGGCCCTATAAATTCAATGGATTTCTTAGTTTGTACTGTGATTTGCATATATATGTATATATTGGATGTTGGCTGTAATAAGGTTTAAATTCAGGGCCACATATTTGCTGGTTGGTGATAAACCACATAAACCATACCCTCCATCCCATTTTTCTTTCATTTGTTATTTTTCAGATAGTGTCACATGTTTTTGCTCAGAATGGACCACTATCCTTCTACCTATACATCCCAAATAACTGGGATGACAAATGCATATAACCTCACCCAGCTTGTTAGTTGAGATACAGCCTTGTTATCTTTTTGCTTGAGCTGTTCTCAAATTACAGTCTGCCCAATCTCTACTTCCCTAAATGGCAAGAATTACTATTGTCAGTTTGCTATAGAGTTTTAGTGAAAGCTTTGGAGTCACCTTCTAATGTATCTATGCTAAAAAAATAAAAAGTTAAAAAAATTCTAGACTATAAAAGGCAACAAAATTTTATCAAGCACTGAAGAGTCTTAAATTATTGTCTTCCCCATTATCTTTATGAAACAATTCAAGCTTTTAAAATCATACACTGCCTGTCTATGTAGCTATTACTTCGTATTTTGAAGAATGGAAATAAGTAAGAATCTGAAAAAGAAGGGTCATTATCCAAGGACGACTGCATCATTTTGTTCCTTGGCAATCTTCATGGGCCAGTAGTGACTCTCAAATACCCAATGTCACAGCACACCAGGGCATAAATCTGTATCACTGCCATTTTCCTCTTGACATTGCATCAAATTCAACCACTTAAATAAGTCAAATAACCTCTACCTCTCTTTTTTCACCCTCTTTCTGACACCCTGACCTTCTTGTGGAAAATTAAAACCAAAACCACAAAAAGAAATATTCCTTGACTGAAAAGGATACATTAAAGCCTCTGAAAAAAGTAAAAGATTCACAGGGGCTACAAACAAAAACCAGGAAAATGTCTATGGCGTGACAGCACAGAGCACCTGAAAATACAAAGACTAAAGAGGAGGCCGGGCAACATTCCCTGTGTTTCCCTGTTTTCTGAATCATTGGAATTATTGGTCTTCTTTCACTACTGCATACAGCCATTCACTTACTGCTTTAGTTCGTGGCTTCATTGGGAGAAAACTCTCCTGGCCTGCAAACAGGAGTTTGATAAAGCACAAAAAGCTTCTTAGATCAGAAGAAAATAATGGATCAAGCAATTGGGTTCTAGAAGATGAGACACCAATAATGTAGAAAGTTTTCACTTGTTTTGTTATAAAAAAATAAGCATGTTCCAAAGGGTTAAAATGAAGCAATGTGAACTGAGAAATTTTCCAATGGATTTAGAACCTATCCGGCACTCAGCTTACAGGAAACATAATACCTTGCCTCCAAAGACTACAATTTACAAAGCTTTAGAAACTCATCAAGAATGTAGCTAACAGCAAGGAGCAAAGATGCTACCAAATAAAAACATACTTCTATTTGGTCACAAATACATTATCGATAAGTTCTTCTGCTAATTATAGTTTGCTTATCTAAATATTAAAATTAGATTGCCATCCCTAGGTAGACATCAGCCAATGGAAGGAAGGGTTTTGTGAAGGTATGCGTGAACAGAAATGGAAGTCAATCTAAATTGAATGAACAGGAGGATAACGAAGAGCTGATTATAGTAGTTTGTTTACAGGAACCATGCTTGAATTACTGTTAATTTACTGAAGTAGGCACTAACAATACATGTTGGGGGTCAGCCAGGAAACAAAGCAGGTGACATGATTAAATGCAAACAGGCAAAGAGTGTGATTGCAAAGTCTGTTTATGAAATGGAACTTGTATGAGCCTAATTATCTGTGAAGCATTCTATACATGCATTTGAACTATTTTTCTGTCCTTGACTTAGATGAAATTTATTCCATAATGGATATAAAAAACATTTTGCTAAAATACATAGCATTTCTCTATTTCATTCTCACGTTAGGCATAAAATTGAATGGAAATCTATGTATTTGCATATGAGCCATTAATGTTGCCAGGGTTTACATATAAGCATTTTCCACTTAGTTAGCTTGTGAGGGATGTGTATTTTTTTTAAGATCTAGTGAATGAACAGCTATTGCAGAAAGTGTTAAACTAAATCAATTTATTTCCAGCTGCATAATTTCAGAAGTTTAATTATATTTTTATCTGTGAAATTCCTATAGTAGTTTTGATTCTTGAGATGGTATACTGTTTCAATGACTGGCTGTTCTAGAAAAGTCTTCATGTTCTATTTTTAACACTTTTTATGGATTTTTCTTTTCTACATTTTTATAAGGATAAATGAGAAAATAGTTTAAGAGGCAAATGCAGTGTATTTTCCTAAAACATATTTGTGCAACCCCATCTACACTGAATTACATTTGATCCTTGCAATTTGGGGAGGCAGGTAAATTACAGTTGAGGCTCCTCTAAGTATAAAAATTCCAGGCATCTGCAACTTAATATTTGAGAGGTCTAAGAAGTGAGAAGCCACACCAAAACCCACAATTAGAAATAGTTTCTCTAAATTTTATACTGAATGAGATATTAAACATGAGTTTTCAAGGTGAATAACATTGCTATTTTTTCAACACATACACATACACACACACACCGTTTTTGCTGTTTTGAAATACAGAGAGGGAATGCAAAAACAGAAACCTATTCATGAAATTGGTATTAGTAAAGCTGGGGATTGTTAAAGATACTTAAACATTTAAGGCACCAATAAGTAATCTTCTGGATATAGCTTTCAGCAAAGAACTCAAGGTGCTGTCTACTACACTGATGTTCCATTCACAGGTCTAGAAAGAAGTCCATTCCCTGTTCTCAATGTGAAAATTCTTCTCATTGGTGGCCCAAAAGAATTTGGACCATCAGATACCCCACTGAGATATAACAGGTGCAGGAGTGATTTACAATAACAAACTAGCTCTCACTGGAAGAATCAGAATTGATTTAATGGATTATGTATGTATTTGTTATTGTTTGAGGAAAGTGGATGTTTTAATAATATTTAAGTGTGTGGCTCTTCTATGAAGTCTTTATACAGTAGTCCCTACAAATATTCAATTTAATGACATAATAATTCTGGAAATGTCAAATCTAGTCTCATGCTGCAACTAATTCTTTCTTAGATGACTATAAAACTGTGGTACTTCATGATAAATTACAGCAGTTAGTGATCTGCACAATTAAATTTTGAAAGAAATGAGCTACTAAGCAGGCAATCATACAAACATCAAGCCAATGCTTGCTTTGGCATAATATCATAAAAGAATAAGAAGCTCTATTTAAATAGATTTTAGAGCCATTTGAAAGGAACTTCAATAATCCTTCTGTTGAAAGAAAGCACTCTTTTACAAATTTTTAGAACCAATTTCCTTCAAAAACATGATGTCCATAAGCTAGCATAACCTGGCTACATGCTATACCTTCAGCGATCACTGAGTGATTAGGAGAAAATAATTCAACCTCTGTACCTTGTGGTCCTTCCATGTCCTTTCTGGTCTATTGTGGGTTGGGCTGCATTTATTCTTTCCTGGATGACAAGCTAATGCCTGTGACTATTTCATCACTCTAAGTTATTTGCATGTGTAAATTCTCTCTACAGTTCCCTTCTCCACTCCTAGGTTCTATCTCACTGAAGATTGAAACCTAAGTAGAGAATAAACTAGATCATTCACAATGAATACTTTTTAATTAGAACTTATGTTTAACTCATTTCTTTTTTTCCACAGTATAGCAGGCATGGTTTCTAGGATAGCTATTGTCTTTGTAGTTTAGCAAACATTTTGATTTTACATACTTTACATTCATGTTTTTCCCCTTTTTTTCTATTGGCAGAACTGCACTCTACCACTCGATCCACTGCTTCCTACTGCTTACTCCATATCCTTGAGTGTTCAATGTTTGAGACATGGTTATATGTCCACTTATATTATTAGAAAGGGGTGGGTTAGGAGGGGTGGGAGAGACTGATGAATTGTGTGGCATTGATGAGGATGCACTGTATTGATAAGCTGTTTTGTTGAATGGTAATACCTTTGTCTGACTAATTTAACATAATAAAATATTAAAAAAACAATTAGTGGAAAACATAAAATCTGTGTTTGGAAAGATAGTATACACACTGATATCTAATACTCCATGGGTATCCATTTATAGATGAAAAGATATATGAACATTTTCTTTAACTCGTTGTCATAGGTAAACTTTTTAATCTTTTAAAATAGGAACAAATACTTAATGTAGCAATAATATTTTCTATACATCATGTATAAATGTAAATATGAAGTAGGAGTAATAATGTGTTCTGAAAACCCATGGCTAATTTTTGTCTTTTAAAATAGGATAGAAAATCAGATGCAAATCAAAATTTTTCTTCCAAGGGAATCCCTAATTGCTTCCTTAATTTTAAGGAACTACATGCTCAATTATTGCTCACTTTTGTTCAGGGAAACCAAAGAAGTTTGAAATATTCTGCTCAGAAGAACCTCAAAGTATAGTGCTAGAAACAGCATTTTTAGCATTACTTGTGAACTTGTTAGAAGCACAAATTCCTGCCTTCCCACTTAGAAACTACTGAAGTGAAACCTCTAGGTGCTGGGTCCATTAATCTGTATTATTACAAGCCTTCAAGAGAGTCCAGTGTATGAAGCTTAAGAACTACTGCCTTACACAACCAACAAATAATAGAAAAAGACTGTAAGAAATCACATGGGCACTTGATACTAGTTCTTGCTCTTATAATTTCTGCTGCATCCTACCAAAAACAATAGCTATCAGCCATCTTCTTCAAAAGTTGTACTATGTACTATTTTCTGTATAGATCACATGATAAAATAATGAGTAGAGTAATATACATTTTGGCACACTTATAACTCACAATTATAAAACAAATTGCAACTCACAAATGTATGGAGAAAGAATGCTAGACCTTTCCAGTTAATAACTCCTAAATCCAAAGTATTCAACTATCTGAATACAATTGAATATTGTTTCTGCTCTTTTTTTATAACCATAACAAAGCTTATAAGGGTCCCTAACTTAGAAGTTGATAAGGAAAATATACTCACATATGACTACTCTACTGGCCCATTTATTGCTCAAGGAAATACACTGAAGTAGCTAGTAATTTTTCTTATTCCATTTCCCAAATAATTTGGTTACCCAGTATCTCTTAGGTAGCAAGGAGAAGAGTGAGAATTTGGAGCCAACAAGAAAATCTGTCAGGCAGCAATAGTGAAACAAGCCTACCTATCAACTTAGAAAGTTTGTGATTCAGGATGATCCTAAGTTTCAGGTCAGACCAGAAAACTAGAGAGACCTTATTTCAAAAAGTAAACAATGGATACCAGAGGTTTTTTTTCTTTGTTGTGTTGTTTTTAATGTGCTATGTGAGGTTTTCTGGTTTGTTTGTTTTGTTTCTTTTGTATGTTCTTCCCCCTATGGTATATACCCTGTTGTCACTGTATTTGTTTTTGGTACCCTGCATCTTGCATATACATTTATCTAATTTGGGAAGGGGAAGGGGAATAACAAAATGCTGAAACAAAGACACAGGATGACCTATTGCAACGAGACTCACAAGGCACTATGTTGGAAACAAACGTTATAACTTCTGGGGGAGGCAGGAGGAGTGAGGGCTGTAGGGAAGGGAAGGGATAGTAGGGGTAACAATGTTCAACAAGAAATGTACTCGTTACCTTACTCATATAACTGTAACCCTTCTGTACAGTATCTTTAAAATAAAATAATGCAAACGGAAGGACTAGGGGCCATAGCTAACACGGTAGGTCACTTTCTCAACATGTCCAAGACCTACATCCAGTCTTTAGTATCAGGAAAATAGTAAAAATTTACAAAAAAAGAAAAATGGGGGATGAAATTAACATATATATGTGGATATATACCTATATCTATATATGTACATATATAGATATATGCAACTCTACCAGTCTTAGACTCTTACTTTGTTTGTAAATTCAAAAAATAAAGCTGAAATCAATTTGAGTAACAATGCTAAGAAACTGACACTGGAACTTAATTTGCTAACTCATATGGAAGACAATTTGTTTGAACAGACCAAATAATAGGAGAAATCGTTGGCAAAAAAATGTAAGATTAACTTCACTTAAATGATCTTCAGAGTATTCCACAACAATACGACAGCCATGGATTTTCTGGTAATGGTCTTTCTATATTGTTTCAGGTAGTAAAATGTATAAAACATTCTATTTTTTGTAATGGTGAGGGTTGAATTATTGAGGCCTTGTATGGGAGAGTTAAGTGTTCTACCACCTAGATACAGATCAACACTTTTTTATGTTTTAATGTAAGCAAGAAAAAACAATTTTTGACATTAAAAAATAGGTGTTACATTCAGTAAAATGCACCAAACTAAGTTTTATTTTGTGGTTACAAATATACATATATATATATATACATACATACATTATATATGTATACATAATGTATCACATAGAAAGTGTTGTAAAATATCAATAGGTAGACTCATTGTGAGTCAATAATTTTATTTATTGAATAAGCTTTTGTCATTTAAGAAATAAAATGTAGGGGCTGGGAAGGTGGCTCAGTGGTAGAGTGCTTGCCTTGCATGCATGAGGCCCTGGGTTCGATTCCTCAGCACCACATAAGCAAAAAGAAAAAGCTGGAGGTGGTGCTGTGGCTCAAGTGGTAGAGTGCTAGCCTTGAGCTGAAGATCTGAGGGACAGCGCCCAGGCCCAGAGTTCAGGCCCCACAACCAGACCCACCCCAAAAAAACAGAAATGAAATGTAGGCTTGTGTAGTAGTATAATCCTGTGCGTCCAGCAGGTCTGGGGGTAAATATAGTAACAGAATCAACTCTAGACCAGCCTTGCCAAGTGTAGCCTATCTCAACAATAGAAAAGGTACAAACAAAATGACTTGGGGTAGGCAGGTAGCTGGAGTGGTAGAGAGCCTAACTAGCATGCCAAGGATTTGGGGTTCAATTTCTAAAACAGAAGAAAAAAAGGAGAAGAAAATGTAATCCTTCCAAACTGTTAACAAAGCTAATTTTTATTCATTGTAGTTATTAATATAAGAGAAATCTAAAGTCATTTTTCCAGAATAAAAATACCTGATAAGAGATTAATAATCACAAGTCATAAAGAACTCAACCCAATAGCAAAAATCCAAACAAATGCTATTATATAATAGGCTAAGGACCTAAGACACTTCTTTTAAAGACGACACACAAATGATCCACAGATATAACGAAAGGGTGTTCCGTATGAATAATCACCAGAACAACCAAAACAAAAATAAAATGGGGGTCTCACCTCACTTTTCATCAAGTAGACAAGTTACTAAGAATATGAAGTGTTAACAAGCATCATCAAGGATCAAGGATATAGAGAAAAAGAATCCCCCATATCCTATTTATGGGAATGTCTACTAGGGCAAGTTACTATGAAAAAAGATTCAAAACAAAACTGGCAGAGCTCATCCAGAAAATCTCATTTCTAGATCTGAGCCTAAAGAAATGATACCAACACACTAAGCAGATATCTGTACTCCCATGCATGTGTGGCAGCGTTCACAGTACGCATCCTCTGTGGACAAGTGAATTATCTACCACCGAGAGAACAGATCACAAAATGTCAGGGCTACATGGACAGGCTCACACACAGAGAAGAATAGTATTCAGCCTTACAAAAGGAAGAGCTCATCATTTGCAGCAACATAGGTGAGTATGAAGAACAACTGTGAACTAAGTTGAAAGACAAATAGTGCAAGAGGGCCATTATACGTGGAATTTTAAAAAGTTAAACTCATGAAAGCCAAAGGAATAATGGTACTTACAAGAGCTGAGAAGTGGAGGGAATAGGGAGACACTTGTGAGTGACTACACAACACCAGTTATGCAGGAGGAGTATCTTTGAAAACCTAACACACAGCATGGTGACCACAGTTCATAGTACTGTGTAGCACACTTGAGATTTGTTAAGGTCTTAAGTGTCCTTACTATATACACAGCAAAGGTAACTAAATAAGGGCATAACTATCTCAATTAGCTTTACTGTGGTAATCCTTTCACATTGTAGCTACCCATCAAAACTCCACACTGAATCTTAAAATGTACTTTTATTGTTCAAGTATGTCTTAACAAAGCTTGGGTTAAAAAATATTTTCATCAAAGTCAAGTGAAGAAACGTGACAGGCTAGTAGAAATTTAAGTAGTCCTAATTGGGTTGATATGTAGTTTTGAATCTCTCTGTGTATTTTTCAATATTCAAAATCTTAAATACCAAGCTGATAATAAGAAAAGAAAAACATATGGCTTTTACAGGACACTAGAATTAAATTTTAAATCAATGAAACTGTAATTTTGAAATTTTTAAACGTTCAATGAAGCTCTTAGAAAACTCTTAGCATGAGAATTCTAATGTAGATTTAACTGTTAGAGCTAGCTATGAATATAAAATTATACCATTCTAAAGTGGTGCTTTGGCAACATATCACATTTATATGCCAAATAGTCTAAATTTATCTCTTTGATTACTTAGAGTTTTTACCTGTTCCATTTGCACATTGCTAACTGGCTTCACAGATATTTTGTTGAGAACTCTTTGCAAAACCAAACTAAAGATATGTTAACAGATTCTGAAGAAATAACGGCCAAATCATAGTTTCCTAGATGAATTGCCTTGGAGACAGCAGTCAACTTTGAGCTAAATTGTAACTCCTTTCCAAACGCAAGATAACCTTATCTTGAATATAATTCTTTATACTTTGCTTTCAATCACATGTGTCTCATATAACATATATGTTTCATGTGTTTATTATTATTAATTTATTAAGCAGCTGTCCAAATGGGGTACAATCCTGTAAGTCAGGTTGTGAATACAATGTCACCTCTTCTTTTGTTCTTCCCAATTTTCCCTCCAATCCTTACCCTCAAGGTACAGAGTTCATTCTTTCACTAATGTATATTGAATATAATGACTACATTTATTCAGCCTTCCTCCCTCCATCCCTCTGCCCCCATTTCCACAACCCCAAAACCTGTTTCCTCTACTTGGTATTTATTTTAATAAACCATACATTAGTTGTTCAGAGGAATTATGCCTTTAGAGTCATCTCCTAAGCATACCTTCCTTTCGTCAGGATATTTATGTGTAAATGCATTGAGCCCTTTATGTGTTATCATGCAGAGTTGTATTTTTGATTGCATATTTTTAAAAATACTTGTTGAAAAATAGGTAAAAGTGGGTCATAGGAAGGCATGAGTGGGGCAATTTGTAAAAACTGGAAGGATACAAGTTTTGTAAGTGGGATTGTGGTGTAGCTTCCATTTGAGATGTCGTCCACACCTCTTCTGTCAACCTGTTGGTTCACAGCAGGTAAAGCCATTAAGAGGTGGCAGAACTTGGAGGCGGTGGGGCCTACACGGAGAAAGCAGGGACTGCCAGCCTGCCTTGAAGGGTTTACTGGGACCTTGGCTGCAGTGAAGTGAGAGGTCTTGTGTTCTACCATGCGCTGCTAGCTATTAGATTATGTCTTGATACAGGTGAGAGCCATCAACAGACACCCCTGAAAGAGGGAAGCATTTACTTCTGTTTAGGTCTTCTTGTCACAGAGTCTGACCATACCAGGTTGGAATACTCTACTTTGCCATTCCAAGCTTCAAAGATTTTTCCATAAGGAAGACAATTTATTCTATTCTTATGTGTTTTAAAGGTGATCATAATACCAATACTTTACCTTTTTCCCATGGAACCATTGATGGCACACCAAATCTCTGTCCCAGTAGTATTTTAGGACTTTGAAAACACAGTCATAAACTCTCAATCAGAAATACAAAATTATGCACAAAAATGTTTTTGTTTATTTCAATAGAACCTTAGATACAAAATACATATCAATATATACATACCCAAAGCCCTTGTCATCTTATTAAGCTGAAGTAAAAAAAATACCATTTAAGAGTTGTAAAGATATTGGTATTAAAATCTGAGTGATTAAATATGCTCCTAAATAATATACATAGAAATTAAGCTTCTTCCAGTAAAAGAGATTTTAGGTAAAAAATTATTTAATTCTGGTATACCTCAACAGTGAAAGCATAGTAGAAAACAGTAGTTCAAGTCTGTAGTTCTCTAAATAGTATTACTGCTCAAGAGGCTGGTCATTGCCATCCACAAATCAGACTCAAATCAGGCTTTAAATTTATGTATACAACATGTATTTTTTTCTTTTACTTGAAAGTTGGGTTTTAAAGCTTGGGATGAAGACACTATTTCTATATTTCTATACTAAAAAGCAAAAATAAAATTCTTCCCACAAAAGACAAAGGAATGTAAAATATACTCCATGACAAAAAAAGTTAAAAGACAAAAAAGTATTAATGTTTATGTAGCCACAGAACTTAAATAAGTTTGCCAAACTATTTAATAATATAAGGGGAAATAGATTAATTGGTTCAATATGCTTGGTTAATATAATATATTGTGTCTCCAATGGCATAGCCTCAGGACTTTTCGTTTTTATACTGCCTTTTTCTGCTGTTTTCACTTGTGCAGTCCTTAGTCAAGGAGAGCATACACCAGCTTCAGTTGAAGCCATGGCTGTGATAAGAACAGGTAATGAAACCCAATGATATTTCCTGTGGGAATTCATTGTCTCATAAGGAAGAAGGCAAAATGGGGTAGATGATATCACACCCAATAAAATGCTGAACATTTTACCCAGTATGCTTTTCTAAGCATTTACTAAGATTCAATCAGGTGAAGAGAAAAGATTTTAATCTTTTTACTCAATGTGTCTTAAAATCAAACACCATCAGACATTTCCAAATTACATATTTTTTTTCTTATTCACCTGGAAAGAATTTCAAAGGTGACTTTTTCTGCTTGGAGGAAAAGTAATGGGACAGGGATGACTGGAAACACAAAGGAGACAAAGTGTGATTATTCTTTGGTCCATGCTCCAATCCCAAACATAACAGAATAGCTGTGCATTAACCCAGTACAAGAGTGCTTGTGTGTGATCAATCATCAAATACCTTCTGAGGGTTAATTTTGTTCCACTTCCTGCAGAAAGAGTCATGACCAATTCATGCCTCTCTATGGGCCAACTCTTACTTCAATGTGTCTGAAACTTTCAGATGGACACAAATCAACTGAGGATCTTGTTAAAATACAGACTCCACTCAGCAGTGATGGAGGAATGAGAATGTATTTGGAATGCACTCAAGAGGAGGTATGTGCTAATATTCCATGGAGCACACACACTTTAAGCAGGGGCTTAGAGTACACAAACAATCATTCCCATTAGGGGCTAGGATCCATGATAGAAATGTAGCCTACATTTACCATTTCTCATGCACTAACTTTCAAGTTAGTGTCAAGGCTACAGGGAACTGAAAACATTTCAGATCAACCCAAGAACTTATTTAAACATTTTCCCAGGGGTTTCCCAGCAAGCCAAGTAGGATCTACTTTTTTTGCAATGTGGAATGCTTGCACTTTCGTAAACAGCATATGAACATCCACAAGTACATATGGAACATTTATAAATAAAAGAACAGTTTACACATTGACTGCCAGTAGAGGAGTAGTCAGCCCAATTCAGAAAGAAAATCAAAATTGGCAAAGGTCTGCATAGTATTCCAAATACAAATCCTAGCTTAAATTCAAGTAAGGACTTATGTCTTACCCTGAGGATTTGATAAGTTTTTCAGTAAAACATTCATATAGTGGGTATTCCTTGATAAGTAAAAATGAATATTCTAAATAATTAAAAATAGGGCTTTATTGCTCATAAATTCATTATTATAGGTCATAAACAATAGATTTCTTAAAAATCTGTGCTGAGACCATGAGAATATAAAAGAAATATACATTTTATTATTTTGTTATGACATATTTTATTAAGATTCATATGGAGCATGCTGGGCACTGGTGGCTCATTCCTGAAATCCTAGCTACTCAGGAGGCTGAGCTCTGAGGATCACAGTTCAAAGCCAGCCTGGGCAGGAAAGTCCATGAAACTCTTATTTCAATTAACTATCAGAAAAACTGGAAATAGAACTGTGGTTCAAAGTGGTAGAGCTTAAGCAAAAATGCCTGAGGGTTAAACCTCAGGCCCTGAGTCCAAGTCTTACAACTGACAAAAATTAAAATAGATTATATGAGTATTTATTCTCAATCTCTTTGAAACAAACATATCAAAACCTTAACAGACAGAAAATTAAAGCAATAAATCCTCAATATAATATTTTTAACATTTAACAAACTGAACCTTAATACTAAAGCAGTAGTAAGGGGTTCTGTCATCTTGTGTTCTGTTTTATGTAACAATATCTAACTAGGGACCTGTTGTATTATTTGTTCCTGCTGAAATAAAAGTATACATGTTAAATAAAATGCTTCAAATAACTTGTTTTTACTTCATAAAGGCCTTATCACCCTATTAAAATTATTACTAAGTACTCAATTAAGGATTAACATAATTAGAAGAAGTTATTCCCTGAGAAATTTATTCATTGGCTAAGGTGTTATCACAAATACTTATGTATTATATTTAAATATCTCTCAAGTGTTTAGCTTTTTTATTGGCTTTAATAATTATGGGTAAAATGATGTCTCAACTATGGTGAGAAAAAATCAATAAATATAACACTGACATTTCAACATTCTGTGAAACTGCATATATTTACTAGAGAAAAATAAAGCAATTAAAATAGAAGAGTATAAATGAATGCAGATTAATGTAAAATTAATCAACTATTTGTAGGGCACACTGTGCTTATATGATTTGTTTAGAACATATGGCTTGTTGTACAACTAATAAATTTGCTGCCAAGGTTTCCTATGAAACGTTCAAACCTAATATCTATAACAGGGGTGATTTTTTTTATTCCTACTAATCAAGTAGAAATGAAAATAAAACTATTTTCACCAGACCTTGGAAAAGTAAACACTGATTTGTTTGAGTAAATTATTTCAGATAAAAATGGTAAAAAAGCAAATGCAACAATTCTACTAGAAATTTCATTAAATAAAATATGATAGAGTCCATTATTTTTTGTAGCTAGTTTACATCTTTCAGAAATAAGATTCTCTCCCACTTGAGTTCTTTTGTTTTATTTATCAATCATTCCTAGTTATGTTGCTACTGAATATTTAGGAGGAAAATAGTTTTAAAAGGAGAAAGTGTAGAAAAAATAAGTTTTATTTCCATAGGTGTTTGGTTAAAGGATACATAATTAATACTAGACACACAATAGAGTTCAGAGTCAAGTCTTCTGATTCAAAGTCTAACTTTCCATTAACCAACCGTGCCTCATCAATAACATTGGGTTCATATGACATATTGTAGAGGAAGCCTGTGTAGAAGCAAGTGACACATATCAAATAATAAATAACGCTACCCTTGAATTGTGCCAAGTGAGCTTTTCAGGTTCCTTGTGAAGTTAATCTCAGTAAAGAATCATTGATAAAAATTTTTTTCTTTATTTAAACATACAAATGTAAAAAGATTATTTTAATCACTCTTATGAAGTTAAAGTCCCATCATCTACATGTGCTATATCTTTACAGTTATTTCTTGTAAGCAAAGACTCTAGCTGTATTTACAGATGATTTATGGAAACTAATGGTTTCCTAAATGCAGCTTAACAATGTGGAAAACAAAGAATACTCAAGACTCAAAAGTTGTGTCTTATGAATGTGCCTTCTTAATGAAAGCTGCGGAAAATCAAAGATTTTGTTGGACAGTCCAACTTCAGCCCGTGTCAGAATGGTAAGAACCAGAACACCCTAATTGAAGGAACTCAGTGCCATTTCAACAAATATGTATCAAATTTATTTCTTGGAGTACATTTTCTACAGTTAGATACTCCTATTTCACACACTTCTTCAATAGTCTCCAACCTGGGGTTCCTGGCTTCCAACTTGACAAATTCACAGTCTACCTATCACAGCATAGCCAAGGTTACCATTCCCTTGATACTCAATACACACATTCGATTGAAAAAGTCATCATCCTGGCCATGTTTACATTTTTATGTTACTTTTTAAGAAAAATATTTCATTGTAAAGATGCTGTACAGAAGGTTACAGTAACATGAATAAGGCAATGAGTACATTTCTTTTTTGTATGTTTTTTATTGGAAATATGCTGTACAGTTAATGCCATTACTGTAGCTTGAACTCCATACCACATGCTCTGGGCTTGTTCAATCAAGGCTGGGTGCTCTATCATTTTAGCCAACACTTCCATTTTTGGCTTTTTGCTATGTTATTGGAAATAATATTCTGTTGGATTTGACTACCTGGACTGCTTTCAATCCATTGATCCTCAGATTTCAGCCTCTTGAGTAGCTAGGATTATAAATTTGAGCTATTGGCACCCAAGGAACTATTTTTTAAGTATAAAATTTCCAAGAAAAATCTTCCTTACTAGTCTATGTAGCTTACACAATTTTTCTTGGCACCATAGTGAAATATTTGTTGGAAATAACTACATTAACTTCTCTTTGCTAGAGAATGCTCTGAGAGTTTTCTATTCCATCTCTGTCAATCATGCTATTTCCCCTCAACAAAAGACAGCATTTCTCAGGGGTTATGTTTATTTTTTTTTATTTTTATTTTTTGTCGATCGTGGGGCTTGAACTCTGGGCCTGGGCGCTGTCCCTCAGCTCTTCAGCTCAAGGCAAGCGCTCTACCACTTGAGCTACAGCGCCACTTCCGGTTTTC
>NW_012267269.1:12915353-12926717 GCF_000151885.1 Dipodomys ordii
GCCCGGCTAGGGGTTATGTTTATTAACACACCATACAAAAGCGCTATTTGGTCCCCGTATCCAATGATATACTTAATAGCCCACCTGTTAAATGAGTATAGTATGAAAAGAATTATTTATTCACTAAAAACACAGACATTCAAAAGAGGAGGATCTGTCATTATTAAAGTTAACAATGTAAGACTCTGCACTTAATAGCTTTAATCTCTACAATTTTCTATGCAGGTCACGGATCAGTCTATTGTTTTCCTTCATGACAACAGCATTTGGATCATTTTATTGTGTAATTACTTATGTATCAGACTTACTCACTTCATTAATGTATTTGGTATTGTACTAAATAAAGCTATGTAAATCTATTGTGCTTTCAACCAGTATTCTTATTTGCAATAAACTCAACTCTAGATATGGATGAGGGTATATTTCTAAGCATATTGTTTTACACAGTATGCTTCTATTGCTTAGGGTAAGAACTGTCTGTGTCTTGTATGTGTATGGCCAGTAACTTCATGGATTAGAGGTAAATCTCATAGTCTTGCCCAATATAAGGAAGGGAAATCATTGTTGGTACTCAAGAAAGAGAAATAAAGGAGGGGGTAGAATATAGAGAATTTGCCTTCTAAGCAGTGAAAGCAGACATTTTCACATTTCACATTTTTGTAAATGTATGATAAATGCACAGAGCAGAAACATTTCTGTCATGACCATTTTAAATCATACAGATCAATAACATTCAGGGTACACACCACGTTGTGCAACAACCTCCAGATTTTGTTTTTTTTTTCTCTTGTGAACTTGAAACTCACTAGTCGATATCCACGAATCAACTCTCCCATATTCCCTCCCCTGGCCTCCAGCAAATAGCAGTCTGCTTTCCATTTCTGTGGATTTGCTTGATCTAGCTAACTTGGAAATGGTGATTGGAGACTATTTCATGGAATATAATGTGTTCAAGTTTCCTTCCTGTTTACTTTTAAGGATTAGACAACTTGTTTTGAAATTTCCGTTATTTCCCTCAGATGTCTTTACATGCCCATTAGAGCATCGGGGATGGTAAGCTTAGTTTTCCCTCATAACCATGGTTTGAGACCCCTATACCTCACTGATATCCTATCCATTCTATTCTCGACATTCACTGACCCTCTTTTCCATTAGGAAGCTTCATCTACCTTAATCCTTGGGGACATACATAAATCTACTAGGAATCCAAGCTAGAAATTGGATAGGATGTTAGGTTTTACTTACATCATATTAGTAATTAAGTTCTTCTTAGTGGGGTTTTTCCCTTTAGTATATAACTGTGTTTCAAATTCCTATTCTCATAGACTTGAAAAAAAATGTTTCTTTCTAGGAATCCTATACTGGAGACTGATTTCTGGAATTTTGTACTATACTTTCCTTCTTTTTAAAATTATTTTCTCTAAAATACAATTAATATTTGTTGTCCAGTTCTTGGCATGGTTGCTTATACATTCCATATTAAATTATCTCATTATCATTGTCTATTTTAGTGTTCTCCATATTGTATTTCCTCTTCTCTAGGTGTTCTCATTTACTTCCAAGTGTATCTCCTCTTACCCTTCTTAAATATTGCTTGTCTGCAGGTATCAGTCCACAGACTGCTCAAGTATAATTCCACACCCTCATGATAGTTTTCAGAATTTTTCAGTTCCAACTCAGAATTTCTGTTCTATAACCAGGGTAATATACAACTGCCTGTAGATTCAAATATCATTTGACTGCCAAAAAAACTAACTCAATATACTGAATTGTATAAGATTTGTAGGAACCTAGCAAATATTCCTTCTATGAACAAACATGAGTAAGCAAATAATTGTATTATATAATTGTATATGGAGAGGTAGATAACGTCAATTATTTCAGTTCACTAAATTATTTCTATGTTTGTTTGTCCAACTTTTGTCCCATGTAAGAAAAAAATATACAAACCCCCAAGATTCAGTACTATAGAAAAGTTTTTCTCAGTCATAACTACCTGAAATCCTGCTCAGGGTGCCTTTTTATAGCTTTACCCTTTCCTTTAGTATTTTTAGAAGTATATAGAAGAAACTTCAGTTTCCGCTATCCCCTTAGGAGATCACCAGTTAATGATAACTTTAGTGACATTTTCCCATTTGGAGCTTCAGAAGCTTTATCAGTAATTGGAGGAGGGAATTAAAAAAGAACCCTAATTATTCTTTGGGTCCTTTTACTTTGTGCATAGAGGTTGGGGATATATTGGTTCACAAAACACTTTTCACACATATCGCCTTACTCCAGTCAATTTTCACATACATTTAATTCAAAATAAAGATAGAAAGTGAGTGTATTGGGAAAGAGGGGAATCCATAAGTAAAAACACATTGCTATTTCTCTCAAGGGCATCATGTGTAGGAAGAGAAGAGATGAAAGGTCTCTTGGAGAACTTCATAACAAGTCTCTGATTTCCTTTATCCTCCACAATATTACTACAACTAAATCCATCTCCTTTTTATTTATTAATTTATGCTACACCATAATAAAAATAGTTGTGAGCATGGCCTCAAAGGTGATCCAACTTTTATCCTACAAATTGCCTACAGACCTTTCCTGGGATCAAGCCTAAGATTCTTAAGTTTTCCTCAATCTGCATGAGATACTGTGTTGTGATGATAATGACATTCTCACTGGTAGGATACTAGAGAAAGGCTAGCCAATTCCACTCAGCCCTCCTCAGTTATTCTAGGATAAAGAGGCAAGGTATTGAATTTGTCTGTATCTTCATTATGTGATCTGCAAAAAGGAAGAAAATATTGACAATACAGACCTTTCTGGGACTATCATGAAAATAAAATGACACGTAAAATTCCTCTAAACGTGCCCGGGAAATAATATATTCTTGGCCACTGTAATATTATTTGTCACTGTCTAAAGTTTCTCACGCTAGCGCCAAGTTTGATTTCCATAGTTTTGCCTAACAAAACTAATTATGGATTTCGTAATCTTACACCTAAGAGCATCATTGTTGCAGTTCCAACCAATGAGTGCTATGCTAAAACACTTTTCAAATTATATGCTACAGACAATATATTTAATATATGTGACAGCAGGTTTATTTTATGATGAACAGAGGAGATATCAGACATCTGCTTGAATTAAACAGCTACATTTTGTCTAGAAATCATTAAAAATTTCTTACCTGGGTATTTACCAACATCTGGGCCACCTGGCCACACATTTAAGACCTCATTCTACATTCCCATCCTTCATTTACAATAACTATTCTCACTCACTACAGAGTCTATTTTGTTTTAGAATTATTTGCAGATACAACACTCCTCCAATGTTATAAGATACTGACTAAACAGCACAGAGTTTCCTATTATTCAAAAAATAATGGTTGTAGTTTAGTATGTTTTAGTTTATTCTCCTATACTTGACACATATATATTTCATAAGTACTGTGTCTGAGACAGTCATTAGCATACTCTACTCAGCCATGGAACACAGGTGAGGACAGAAACATTTATAAGATTCACCAGTCACTTAAAAACGGCTTTACAATGAGCATGCTTTCCTCCTCTGCGGTTATACACCCAGGATGCAGGCACCATTGGGCCCATTTTGTCAAAGATTCAGAGGTGCTAAACAGTTAATCCATGACTGTACCACCTGGCAACAACAAAATTAATGTGTCCTATACTTCACTTTTACGTAGTTAGAGAACTCAAAGTGACTATAACATGTCTGTAGTAGGCAGGTTCTGAAATGGAAAACATTCTTCCCATCTTCCTGTTGGACACTTCAATGATCTCCTTTAAGTACAGAAATATTTGTTGGTGGCTTTCCTCGAGAGGAACAGTATATGGCAAAAAAAATGATGGAAGTGCTTTGGAAAGTATGGTACATAGTGCGTTTTCTCTCTTGCTCTCTCACAGACTCACCGAAGCCAACTGCTGTTACACAACTGCCTCATGGAGATGCTGCTTGGTAAGGAACTGAGGATTTTCCTCCAGGCAATGGAGAATTTAGATTTCCCAGTTTGGTAGCCCACAAGGAAATGAACCCACACAGTAATCACACAAATTAGTGTAGAAACAGGTCTATTACTGGGCAAAGCTTGAGATGGCCATAGCACTAGCATCTAGCATGATGCTGGCCAACTCAGCGAAGCCATATCTGGATTCCTACCATAAAGAAACGGAGATGATAGAAAAGAAACTGAGATGATAAGCCTGATCCTATTAAACCTCTAAATTTGAGGTTCATTTTTATGTAGCAATAACTAATACATACAAGTTTCAAGTATTACTATCATGTTAAGGAACATTGATAATAATATGTAGGATTATTTCCCTATGGTTGTTGTACTGAAGACAATTATACTATTAAAATCTGGACAGGATTATAGCATAAAAAAGAAAAGCCCTAGATTGTCCTTTCCTCGTAGAAGCATTAGTTTTCCAATACATGGATCGATTCCCTTTATTAGAAATCTAGCAAAAAGTTAAGAGGCTCTTCATCAAGAGGTAATTTTTTTTAAATCCAGATTAAAACCAGAAGTAAAAAGTCTCACTTGCCTGGCAACCCTCCCCCTTGTGGCATGGAACTACTGGGTATAAGTCTCAAGTTTCTCCTTAGGAAACCAAAGAAAGAGTACATTTGTGTAATGAATGTGATAGGGTAGTATGCTAAGGGACTAGTTTATGTCTTGCCTGCTTGGAATACTGATGGGATATTGCATAGTCTAGACCTAGGGACCACTGACAACAAAAGAGAGAACTGGGTGGCTTGCCACTGTTTGGAGGATCAGCATTGCTCCAGACAGATGCAACCAAGCAGAGTGGATTCTCTCCCAGGAAAATGAGATGAGCTGAGAATGAGGGAGGTGCTTCAGCTTTTCCTGGGATCATTTGAGGGACTGGATTCTTTCTCAGCTGCCTCAAAGTGCTGACAGAACACAGCACACTCAAGATCTGTGGTGCTTCTAAAAGCAAAAAAGACATGGCATCTTACATAAGACATTAGCAAACAAAGTAAGAGGTTATAAATCCCCGGCATGGCAGAGATGGCTGTTTGTCCATATGCATGGAACCCAACATAGAATAATAAGGCACACAAAGGAACTAGGAAACATAGTCTAACTAAAAGAATGAAATAAATCTCTAGAAACTGACCTTAAAGAAACAAAGGTAGAGATGCACTGTATTTACAGTAGGGTTACACCTTATGAAACCTCGTTAGTTGAAAACACCAAAGCTCAAACTGCATTTAATGCACCCTATTTATAGAACAGTACAGTTTAGTCACACTGTGTAGAATAGAGTACTGCTTGTTTCTTCCCAAGACTGAAAACCTAACCAGAAGGCTCATGTCACTGCCACTGCAAGCACCACTAAGGAATATTGTACAGCACAGAACAAATGAAAATTCAAAGTTCAATTTCTAGTATATGCATATTACTTCTGCATTGTTGTAAAGTAAAAAAACACTATATATACACATACTATATACCTATATTGAGGACATCTCAGAAATACACACACACACATATATATATTTATCTATACTTACATATTACAGCCATCTCACAAAGGTATGAGAAAGATAAAAAGGAAGAGGCATATTTAAATAATGTAAGGAAAAAATGCCAAATATGAGAAAGAAAATGGGCATGAGATTCAAGAAGGCAGTGCACACCATAACAAATTTAAATAAAATTGCTAAAATTTAAATACAAAAGGTGAATCTGTTGAATTCATTTTAACTGAAATTGAGCAGAGGGCTCACAACTTAACATGCTCATTGATGCAGATAGTGCATCTTGATCAGCCTCTTCTGACTCTTTCCCCTCCCATGAACTCCTTCCCCCTATGTCACATCGTTTCCCACTTCCTTTGTCACATATGTACCCTGAATGTTACAAAGGATTCTATTTACCATATATCAGACCCATCCCACCAGCCATCCTCATTCATTTTGTGAAATTCTCTGTTCATTTTTCAAGTGGTTTATACTATAAACTTTCATTCCTGCATATACTACACTTGTAGCTAGTTTGATCATCTACTTATCCATGTGCCCCTGTGTGCATTTATATGGGAGTTTTTATTATGCATCTAAGATATGAAAAAAGACATATAGTCTCTCTCTTTCAGTGCCTGGCTAACTTCATTGGCTATGATTTCAAAAGTGGGTACATTAAAATCAGTAAAAGTGACTTACTGTATACAAGGGAGATGCAATAATAGTGGACTTTCCAGCAGAAATCATGCAGATCAGAAGGGAATAGAATGATGTATTTAAAATATTAAAAGAAGGACTAGAAAACTAGCCATCAATTCTACTACATTTCATGTAGTATGTCCAGAAAAAAATTCTTCAAAAATGAAGGAGAAATAATATTATTCATATATGCAAAAATTGAGAAACTCCATTAGTACTAGACATCCTTCATAGTAAATACTAAAGGGAGCCATTCACATGAAATGAATTGTCCCCAAATACTAACATCAAAGTTCAAAGGTTACTAATAAGTGTAAATATTTAGACTATCCTGTAATACTGCAATGGGAATGAATAAATACCTTTATAACTGGTTTTGAACTTCAAATGCAAAGGTATAAAACTGCTCCAGCTAAAATATGTTAATAGGCATACAATTTTAAAAGTTGTAATTTGTGCTGTCAATAGCATAAAGGAGGAAATAATAGATGCTCATGATTTAAGTGAATCTGTTATCAAGTTCAAATAGATCTTATACTTAACATAGAAGAGGCATCAAAGAAAAATGAGACAAGAAATCAAAGTCTATGACAACAAAATGAATCACTGAATAAAATGAAAGCAATATAGCAAGAGAGGAAACAAGGAATAAAAGACAGAGGGAGGGAGAAAGGGAAGCAATCAAGGAGGGAGGGACAAAAGGACAAACACAGACAGAGACAAAGACAGAAGCAGGGACATGGACAAACAGACAGACAATAACAAAGACACAGAGAAAACAACACAATGTTGAGAATAAATTATTTTTCACAAGTAATTATTTTAACTGTATGTTAAACAACCCACTCAAAAATAGAGAGCAGTTCAATGGATATTAATATTATATATAAAACCAACAATATGTTGTTTATAAATGAATCTGTGAATTCAGAACACACATAGCCTGAAAGAAAGGGATGGCAGAAAACCAATAAGAAAAGAGTAAACTTGAAAGGGCTATAGACTAAATGAAGCTGAAAAGCATTAAAAAATATACAACAATAAGAAGTTATACCACCAACAGCAGACAAATATGCATCCTTCTTAACTACACTAAGAGTGTTTTCCAAGATCAAATCACAGGTAAGCCAAAAAAGTTAAACTTAACATAGAAATTACACCATTTCCTCCCAACCATAATGGTATGTCACTAGAAATTCATAGAAGAAATACAGAAAAATTCAAGAGATATGTTAGCTATACCACATCCTCCTCAGCACCCAATAAGATAAGGGAAAAATCAAAAAGCAACTTAGAAAATATCATGAAGAAAAAGAAAATAAAGCCACAAAATATTAAAACTTTTGGAAGGCAGCAAAACCAGAACTTCCTACATTAGAAGGACTCAATTATGCAATGTAACTTCACAGCTTGAAAACTGCTAAAATGCTAGTTGTGGGAATCCATGAATATAACCTTGTTATTTGAGAAACAAGAAGGGTCCGAGTTCAATGCTAGTTCAGGCAAAAATAATTCATCATAGCCTATCTTTAACAAATTAAAAACAAACTAGGCACAATGGTTCACTCCTATCTTTTCAACTACACATTAAAAATAAAAGGATTGCAGTTCAGGGTATCTCAGGCATAAGTCAAAGATCTTATTTAAAGATTAACTAAAGCAAACAGGGCTAGGGGTATGGTTGAAGTAGGAAGTATAAATCCTTGAATTGGAACTAAAGCATGCACCTCACCCCCAAAAAATAGAATAAATTAAGCTCAATTTTATCATTAGAGCAGAAATAAATGCAAGAGAAAAGAGAAAGTAATAGAAGCTATTCAAAGAAATTAAGTCTTGGGATTTTTGTGTTTGTAAAAAAGGCTGATAACCTTTTAAGCAAGAACAAGAAACAAAGCAGGCACATAGATAAAATACAAAAATGAGGGAAGACACATTAAGACTGATAGTATAAAAGTATAAAGGATAAGATTACAACAAACATTTAGATACTAGTCAATTAGAAAAATGCTTAAACTCCTAGAAACATACTGTTAAGGTGCATGGATCAATAATCATAAAACCTCTCACAAAGACAAAAAAAGGTAAGGATTAGATAGAATGATGCAAAGCATCATTCCTTCCCAAACATTTTAAGAGAAGAGAACACTCATAAAAACAACTAATTAGTGTCTATAAACATTTTGCCAGGTATTATAGATAATTTAAACATGTATTTTAAAGGCAACCTAGTAGCAGAAATGAGGGAAATGATGTATTTGTTCTTCATTATTTTAATAAAATAGGAAAAATTATATCAGTAATATGTACTCAAACTGCTTTTTATTTTTGTAAGATAACAGGTCCTTATAATAGACTGCAATCATGGGATAATTTTCAACCACATAACAAGGCTGCATAAAATCCTGACCATTCAGAATCTTGACCAACATCAGAACTGTGCACTTCTTGAAATTATATCAAAATTGCAAACATGATGTCCACTGAAAAGTTAGTAGCTACTTTCAACTTTCATCTACATGAAAAAAGTTATTAGGTTTTTGAAGGATCAAAATAATTTTTCATTTTCTTCAACTCCCTGTCTACATGTGTTGTTAGGATTTCCAACTAGAATATGTAACAATAAATTCCAGGTCAAGACTATAAAGCCTTAGCAACTCTTACCTAACACAGTTTCAATCAGAAATGTTCATTTGCCTCTTCTGTAAATATTATTATCTTATTGCTTTTCCTGGCCAATACTGAAAAATCTAGAAAATATTTACTGTTCTTTTTAAGACTCAAAAAGCATGGTCCAATCTGTAACATGACTGCATACTCTATTTCCCTTTTAAAACACACCCACCACAATTGTCCCTCTTTCTTCTATTCTGGCTCCTAGCTCTGTTCCTACTGAAAGGAATTATGACCCTACTGGAGCTGACCAGCTCCAGGAGGCCCCTGATTTCCCAGGAGACCCGATTCTTTCTAATCAACCTCCCTAGTGGTTTAAAAAGTAAAAGTATCACAGAAGCCCTAAGATTCCTACTTTTTGTTGTTGTTGTTGGTGGTGGTGTGGTGATATGAGAGGGGCTTGAACCAGGGTTTGGATGCTATTACTATACCTTTTCAATCACGGATGGTACTCTATCACTTTGAGCAACAGTTCCACTTCCAGTTTTGCGGGGGATTTGGTAGTCAATTGGACGTAAACATCTCATGGACTTTTCTTCCCAGACTGGTTTCATAACTACAATCCTCAGATCTCAGCTTCATGAGTAGCTAGGATACACGTATGAGCCACCAGCAACTGGCTTCCAATTTCTTTTGATAAAGTCACTGTATTTATTATATTTTTTCATTCAGTGACTTCCTGCCATTGCTGTTCATCTAGCAATGTTTCTGTTTAATTTTCCTTATAGCAAATCCATACACTGATGATCTCTTTACCCAGAAAGAATTATTATAAAAGTAAAGCAATCATTTTTTCAAGCAAATGAAACTTCATAAAATATTTAAATGAAATAAGCTTTATTTTAGTGTAAGTTAAATATCACATTGCATAGTATTAACTAATAGCAATTAGATTCATATAGATATTTTTATTTTATTTTATTTTACTGCCGGTCATGGGTCTTGCCCTCTACCACTTTAGCCACAGAGCCACTTCCAGTGTTCTGGTGGTTAATTGGAGAGAATGTACTATGATTTTTTTTGTTTCTTTTGTATGTTCTTCCCCCATGGCATAACCGCCATTTTCATTTGATTCCAGTGTCCTGCATCTTGTATATACATTTTTATAATTTGGGGACAGGAAGGGAAATAACAAAATGCTGAAATAAGGAGACAGGTTTACCCATTGTAACAATGAGATATACACAACACTATGTTGAAAAGGAACTTTACAACTTGGGGCAGGGGGAGGAGGTGTTGGAGAGGTAGGGAGGAAAAGGATAGTAAGGGAAAAAACAAAGGAGCAGATAAAATGCTCAATAGGAAATGTACGCATTACCTTACTCATGTAACTGTAACCCCTCTGTACATTATCTTTACAATAATAAAAGAGTCTCACAGACTTTCCTGCATGGGCTGGCTTTGAACCATGATCCTCAGAACTCAGAATCCTGAATAGATAGGATTATAGGTGTGAGCCACCAGCACCTGGCTAGATATTTTTATTTTTAGGTTGTCTAAATATACTAAGTATACATTCATACTACCAATGAAGCATAAACCTTAATAGACATTTGCCATTTAATCTGAGGAACTCTTCTATGGTTCCCATGTGTATTGTATGTTGACCTGTTTTCATGAATCCAGATTGGGCAGGATTGTGGAAAGGTCAAGGAGCAATGGCATTAAAACTATGAACAGCTACCAGCTTGTCAATGCAAGCTCAAGGTCCTGTGACTTGGAAGTAATGTATAAGAAATAAATTAAGATTATATATATATATATATATATGCTCAATTTAAAAATATATTTAAAAATTCAATGTACCAATCTAGATAAAATTTAAAATTCAGAATGTATCAATTAATTTTTCTCTACATATCAATATTTTTAATTGGTAATTTTTAAGTTGGTAAATAGGCCTAAAATTTATTACATTTGACTTGCATTCTGTTTAACAATATCCATAAACATTCTGCCTACTATTTACACCACTGAAGAAAATATGAAAGAACTTTACATTCTAGAAGCTGTCGATGAACAACAGCAATAATTCTTTAATCCTGGATTCCATTGATTGGTTAATAGTCCAAGATTTGAAAAGAAATCTCTTAAAACAACATGAAGACTGAAAATAGACTTTATTACAAAAGCTTCATCAATATCCTCATCAATCTTTCCTTGAAGTTAAGTATTTCTTGTTAGCATAGAGTTATGCCAAGTCCTCATATCAAGCTTTCTACTCTCCGTCTCTATTTAGTGACATGCAAAACTGACAATGATATAGCACTTACTTGACTTGTGAAAATGATGTGGAACAATATTATGTGAATTCACTTTTATCAGGCTATTTTCCCCCTTTTTTAAAATTGTGAAAATACCGTACAGAGGGGTTTCAATTACATATGCAAGATAATGAGTACATTTCTTATCAAACATTTTTGCCTCCTCCTTTGTTTCCCCTTCCCACTCCTTCCCATCTCCTACCCCCCAAACTCCCCTATCCCCCCC
>NW_012267269.1:12926912-12945930 GCF_000151885.1 Dipodomys ordii
TGAATACTTACCTTGGGGTTCATTTCACCTAACATCAACTTAGCTGACCTTTTCTGCTTGTCTCAGACATATACAAGTTATTGCAAATAAGGGAAACCATGGGACCTATGTTTCTTTGGGCCTGGCTTACTTCATTTAATATAATTTTTTCAAAGTCTTTCCATTTCCTTATCAGGCTTTTATTAAAGGTGACATTATTCTATTCAGCTTCCTCATTTCCATTCCCAATGTAAATGATACATATTTTTTCTTTTTAAAAAAATAGTATCTTTAGGTAGTTGTACAAAGGAGCTGCCATTTAACAAAGGAGTTTGTGAATACATCTTCATCAATGTCACTCCTTTCAATATTCTCATCCATCTCCCCTACTTATCGCTTCACTCATTCTTCCTAATTTGTAGGATATACATTGGAATCTAAACTGCTTTTTCCTCCTCTTCATTCATCTACCCCTTTTCCTTGGAACTCACCTTAACCCTTTCTAGGACCTAATTCCTGGTGTTTTGTTTTGCTGAACTCTAATTTGGGCTTTCAAAGGAATTACGCTAGTTGAGTCCTCCCTTGAATCTACTGTTTCTCCATGAATACATTTGTTTACACTTACATACCACCCAACTTATGAGTTAGAAAGCTAAATCTGACTTCTGCAGATAAGGAATTGTTTATTCTTTGCCAGGACCATAATTTTGGCAGTACCTATGGGGTGAACAACAAGACTACTATGAAGTTTAAATCTATAAATATTTTATTGTGTTTTTTTAAATGTCCTTGTAAACTACAAGCAGGAAATATATTTTTAATTAAGGGGAAATATTATCCACTATACCTATGCATTATTTCAAATAATAGTGTTAATGCACCAATCAAATACAAGGAAGGGTCGGGTGCTTGTGGCTCATGCCTGTAATCCTAGCTACTCAGGAGGCTGAGATCTGAGGATCACGGTTCAAAGCCAATCTGGTCAGGAAAGGCTGTGAGACTCTTATGTACAATAAACCACTAGAAAACTGGAAGTGGCACTGTGGATTAAGCAGTAGAGCGCTCTTGAGCGCAGGGACAGTGTCCAAGCCCAGAGTTCAAGTCCCAGGACGGACCAAAAACAAAAACAAACAAACAAAAAAACAAATACAAGGAAGAAAGATATTTAAAGCAGCATATATTTTTCTGCTCTTGAAAGGGGATAAATAAACTCTGCAATAAGATAGGTGCCACTGAGATCAACCTGTCATTTACATATTCAAATTTCTACACTTACGCAAAGAGCAATAAATAATTCAAGACTATTGGATCAATGCCCATGTAATTTCTAGATCTTTACAAAACTAAACAAATGACAAAGGCATAAAAGCACAGAATTCCTTCCTCAACCTTCTTTTCCCTATAGAACATGATAGAAATTACTTCTACTAAAACAGGCATAGACAGTTTTATACAACTGATATCAACTGGGTTATCAGAGCCCTTAAAAAGTGAATGAGTCACTAGAAGTTCAATTACATTGCCAAATTTTTATAGTACAATTTGATTCTCACTGCTTGTTTGATGGTATTTTAATGAACAACTAAAAATCACCTTTAGAATCCTGATCTTAAAAAGCACATGGTCTCCAATCAGGAGCATATGTATGAGTAATTGTACATTTATGGTCAAAGGAGAATTTATTCTAAAGGAAGATACCATGAAATAAATTTATATTAGGATAGTCTGATGAGTTTCTTTAAAACAACTTTATTACCAAATATTTTTTAGGAAAATACGTAAATGTATTTTGGGAATAAATAAGTGTAATGTATTTTCCTATAGAATCTAGGACTTTTAGAAAAAGAAAGAAAGCTTCCACTATAAATTTCCTAATAGAAGTGATGCATTTGTAAGGAAAATGAGAAGAAACATTCAGAAACAATAAGGAATTGTCTTTTACTTTTGAGTGAACATCTCCCAACGCAGAGTCTCATTATCTGGGTTATGTACCCTATTCTATTTCTGCTTACTCAATGACATGGATTGCTGTTAAATTCTTTGGCAGTAAAAGAGCAACAGAAATAATGGCATATGCTATTGGAAAGGGTCAAAGGAGACATTATTTAAAAAGAATTCCTCACAAAGACTTGTACATAATTTTCAAATATTTGCTTACCTTACAAGGAAAATAATGAATGATTGCAGTTATTAAAGGAATAATGTGTCATTATTCCTTGGATTAAGAACATAAAATAGCTAGGCATTGGTAGTTCAAGCATTTTTTTAACTTGCTGTGTTCATTGCTAGAAGTGATAGAAGATACTTAGCTGTCTTTCTACCTGTCCCATTGTATTGTCTTTCTACTGTGTGACACTAATGCAAATAGTGTATATTTCTCACTACTCTACCATTTTCTTTCTCCTGTAGTCTCCAGGAATCAGAGTTTAGCAGAATTAAATATGTGACCTAGATATTTCTCATCATCATCTTTAGAAAGCTGAGAGATTTTTTTACATTAATGTGAAAATAAATGAGGAAAGAAAATTTACAAAATTGAAAATGAATCGTCTCTTAAAGATACAAAAAGAGTTGCTATTTTATTACAGTAATGTACTATGAAAAAGATATTAATACCAAGAATATTTAGTGCATGATCAGCTTTTGTAAAATCATGAACTTTTAAAACTCAGAGAGAAGGCAAAATATCTAAAGAACACATAATGCTATAGTTGTGTTTCAATTCTTGAAATAGAAGGCAGTGTATTCCAAAGTAAATAGCTTACACTGCCATCTCAAGGATGCTCAGAGCACAGGGAAATTTATCTCTGTGAAGCCAAACACAAACATCTCTTCCTCACTGTGAAACTAGAGAAGGATAAAATCAGTACAATCAACTGTGACTGTAAAATAAGGATCTGTGCTTTTCCTGACAGGACATGCCAAAAGTTATAACCACAAAAAACCATACAGGGAATTCAAAAGCAGCCCTCACAATTACAGCCTTGTTGTCTTCCCATCTACTGCTGTTATGGGATATTTTCATTAGATATACATTGAAGGGAAATGGTATAAGTGGAAATGACCACAGCAGAACATCTTTGACAGGTTAATTGAAAAACTACAACATGCCCTTTGATGTCATTCAAGGCCCAGATGAATTTGCAAGGGAAACAGAAATCCCCATTAGGTCTCTCGTAATACACTGAGCAGCAGAAAAATATATCTGGTTTTTATATGTATCACTAAGAACTGACAGGTTGTATAGTGGTACAGTTTCAACAATATTGGGATTTTAGTTACCTATAAATTCATATTACAGCAGTCAATCAAATGTTGGCTTTAGGCAACAAAAGAAGATAAAACAAATGGTTTTCATTTAAAGCTGAGTTTCCGACCTACTCAGAGACATGAAATAGTAGATGAATGTCCTTTGGTACATGATTACATCTCACTTATGCATATAGATGGAGCATCAATAAAAAAGGCTAAAATTCTAGCATCATCTGTGCCACTGAAGTTCTTCTGATAACTTCCCAGACTGCAGTACATGAAAAAAGTTATTTGTATCTTCAGAAAGTAACAATTCATTACTAATGGAACACTCACACATACTCACCTTCTTAGATAGATCTTTGAATATCAATTCCACAGAACTCTTCCACTATGATGTAATAGAAATACTCCTCATAAATTTCCTGGGAATAAAATAAGTAAGGCACTCTTCCAGGAGACTCAGATATCACTTAACTATAAACATTAAGCCCCAATATCCAAACTAGAGTTTTTCCTAGAATATATGGTTTACTTTGGGACAAAGGAAAGGCTAAATGAACACAAATGAAAATAGAAATTAAAGGAATCATAGAATCCAGGTAATATGTGTAGGCATTTCCATTAGCTTAAGACTTTTAAGATAACATAAAGGTAGGAAGTAAATGGCATAGTTTCTCCAGCATTCAATCTATGTAAATATTTGTTTTTAAATACAAATCAGAAGAGGTGGCTCAGACTTGTAATCTCACTCACTAGGGAAGCATAGTAGGAGACGGAGGTCCTAGGCTAGACAGGAGAAAAGACGCAAACACTCATCTGACAAATAAGGCTGGTTGTCTCTGCAACTCACGACCAACTCCTCATTGCCCTCAAAAAAGCAATAACAATTTTTTAAAATGAACCAGAAAAAATGTCATTGAGCACACTGAAATTTTCCATCATATGAAGCTAAATGAGCAAGTATATCATATAATTTTAAATTATATACAATTTCATAATAATTATATAGTCATATAATTTTAGCTTTAAAAAAGTTATACACACAAACATTGGGTTTTTTTGTTTGTTTGTTTTGCCAGTTCTGGGCTTGAAGTCAGGCCTGTCCCTGAGTTTTTTTGCTCATTTAGTTGCTCTACCTCTTGAGAATAGCTTTACTTCAAGCTCTTTGCTGGTTAATTCCAGCTAATTGTCTCAGGATTTTCCTGCCGAGGCTGACTTTGAACCATCATCCTCAGAGCTCAGCATCCTGAATAGCTAGGATTACAGGTGTGAACCACTAGTGCCTGGCTCAGAAAGAATGCCACTTTTACAGAAAAGTTCAAAATTTGAGGGTAGTAATGGAGACAGTTTCACGAATATTTAAAATCAAATGTCAAGTGGAAGATATTCAATACAAAAGCAGAACACTCTAGATATCAGAATGTTTTCCTGGCTCTTCAACCTCTTTCCAACACAACGAAATCTGATAAAGGGTATCAAGAATATCTAATTATGAACAGCAAATTTCTGAAAACATGCAACAAAATATATTCCCTCCCACTTTACTGGAGTGTTGGTGTTAAATGTATGGGGAGTCAAATAGTAAATTGAAAATTGACTGCAATATATAGAACTCATTGTAATTCCATCAACTCTACAAGTAGCAAGACATGGTATGGGAAAACATGACATAAAGCGATTTCAAACTAAATAAACTCAATATTGTACTTAAGGAACTAGGTAGACAAGTAATCACTCACTCAATGGCAGCAATAATTTTATATTTCTTTGGGGTTTTGTGTTGTTTCTTTTTCTTTTGAATTCAAGGACAGTAGAAAAATTTCTTGTTTCCACAACAGCAATAATCCTTGCGATCAGATGAAGCTAAATAAGCAAGAATATATAAAAGTATAAACTCAACTTTTGAGTATGGGTCAGCGCTTTGTTTTGTTTTGTTTCCTTATTTATATTATTTTGAAAAATAAAAGGATTTTTCCATAATGTTCTCTATTTCTGTCACTGGTACCCTGTGAAAGCCTCAAAATTTGCATTCAGAGAAATAATTCTGTTGGAATTCTTTGTATAATGACTCTCAAGTGTACCAAAAATGGTGTACCAAAGGGCTTAACAGATTACTGGGCTGCCAGTTCTATACATTACATATATTATCTATTTCTATGTCTCTATATATCTCTTATCTATTTATTTATCTTTATATCTCTATCTCCATATCTCTAGATATAGAATCTATATGGAGATAAATATAGAGATCTCTATAGATATAAATATTTATATACTTATAAAATATTAAATACTTATATCTATAGAGATCTCTATATAGAAATCTATCTCCATGGAGATAGATAGATAGATAGATAGATAGATAGATAGATAGATAGATAGATAGATAGATAGATAGATAGATAGATGGATCGGGCTTCACTGGTCTGACAAGCCTGAACATATTCCAGATTCTACAAAAGAAATAGAAAAAGAAAAACATTTGAGAAGGACACTGAATATTACACCTTATCTAGATTTCACTTTCTACTCAGAATAAAAGAGAAGAATTTGTAGCCCAAATCAGTGTCTAATGCTATAAGACAACTTGAAATCATAAGTATTGAAACAACTAAACATTGAGCAAAATCATCATCATATTAAAAGAATCTTCTTAGTCAAAAAAGAAGGGAAGGTATGACATAAATAAGAAGCATTGTTTTTTTTTAAAAAATCAATACTAGAATCAGAAATTTCTGTTTTCCAAAAGTTCTAAAATATAGCTTACCAAAAACTTGTACTTATCCAATTTTCACAACAAGCTTTTAATACTAACTCTTCATTGATGCAAATACCTTTATGTGTGTGTATTTTTCTAATCTTCAATAATTTGGACTTCTATTTGTATTTGTAATTGTATAAAGAAATAAGGAATGGCATATAGAACACACAAGTATACAAGAACTATGGCTGTGACTGATTATAATACATGGAAAAGTTTAGGTATCAGAAAAAAATTAAGGGGACTGAAAGAGCATCAGAAGATAATTTACTTATTCCTTCCTGGATCCAGTAATAGACACTGTGGCTTTCAATATGCAACAAAAAGTACTAGCCCTTAAAGTTATGAAATCCCTAATTCAGAAGATATTTGTGCAAATGCACAGACACCAATTCCCAATTGTACTCATGTTCTAAAAGTTAAAATATTTCCCATAAGTCAAATCATGTGCCATAATGTAAATAACACTTTCCAAATAACTTTCCAAATAACACTTTCCAAAACTGTTGTACTAATATCTCCTGTTCAAGATGCTCTTTTTTATTAATTTACTTTATTATTATTATAGAGGTGATGTGTAGAGGGATTACAATTATGTGAGTCAGGTAATAGAATGAGTGAACCGAAGATACTGTATGAAATGAAATGTAATTGTTACCAACATGCTCTTCCAGATTGGTGTTAAAAGTATAATCAAATGATGTAGAACTACACCCTTCCCCTCAGGATCTTAATAATGACCTTGAGCAACACAGGATAGATAAAATCATGTTAGAGAACTTCAAGCAATGTCATTACACTTTTGTGAACCTAGGTTTATTTTACCCGGATAAACCACCATGCTCTGAAGGAACCTACACAACCATAAAGGAGTCTACAAGGAAGGTCAACAAGAAGCCTGAGCTTCTAGCCAATAGCCCTACGCTGCCAATCATGGGGTGAAAGATAGCCATCAACTCTCAACTAACTCACAACAGTTCTGTCTGTACCTGTCCAAATTAGAGACTGATGAGCCAAACAAATAATAATTATTTTAAGGCACTAGTGAGAATGCCTTCTAACATACCAGTAAAGATACAAATCAGGACTCAATGTTCTATTGTATAGTCATGAAATACTAAAAAAAAGAAAAAGAAAAAAAAATGAGTTGGTAATTGTTTTGAAAACAGCATTTCTTTCACGTAGTAAGTTTATTTAACTTAAATGCTGTAATGCCACATTTAATTTACAAATGTCATTTGGAATTATGTTAGTTAATAAGTAGATATGACACAAAGTTGACTGGGGGTTAGGGAGTATAAAATACAATCAAAGTACCACACATTACAGAAAACCAGAAAATTTTCCAAAAATAGGTTTGTATGCCTTAATCTCTATGTCAGACACACATGTTCACACACATACATGTACACATGTATCTGTAAAATGCATACAGAAAGTAAATGAAAGAATAATTCTACAATTATCATACCAAAGATATAACTAAGATATATAATTATAGCTAATGAACTAATAGCATATAGTCCCTAGTTTAAAAACTATTGAATATATATAGTAGTTACATCTAGAGTCAATATTGTCTATTCTAAGTTAAAATCAATAGTAAACTGAAGTCAACAGCCAATTTTTTTCTTGAAATTTTTAAGAAAATGAAAATCTCAAACAAAGGAGGAGGTAACAATGCCCAACAAGAAATTTACTAATTACCTTACTGACATAACTGAAAACTCTCTGTACAGCATCTTTACGGAAAAAAAAGTAAACAAAAGAAAAAAAATGAAAATCTGTTTTCCAAAGTTCCACTGTTGCTTGCACTTACAGCATGAAAAACAAAATTTTCATCCTACAGTTCAAATTTCTATTAAGGAAAAATTTTCCCTATCATGTTATACCTAAACTGATATTTTCCTCAGACTTGCAAAAATGTTTAATATTTGGCATCCTAAACATCATTCCATATTAAATGAATGCACACATATTTGTTAAGCAAGAATTTTATCCCAGATACTTATCCAAACATTGAGAACTACACTATGCACTATATATTTCTCTAACACTCTTACATATTTCTATAGAAATAAAAGAGGAAAACAAAACAAAACTCTCTATTCACGTGGTGTTTCTGTGAGGTACCAAAAGCTTTCAAAAGATGTGTTGGGATAAATTGAGTAATCCAGATTTGACCATTTCACAGACATGATACAGATAATAATTTAGGCACAGTCTAAAATTTGAACATAAGAAGAATTTTATAATATCTACTTAGCCTAGAACAATCTATAGTTGATTTTCATTAAATAGTCCTAAGTATACAGGCTCACCTTCTCTAGATTCCTAATTATAAGTTCCAAATAATAAGAGGAAACCTGAATATCAAGAGAAGAGAATTCTTTAATGAATCTACTCTTTTTTCCATTAAATCTAAATATTTACAAAAGACAAAGTGAAGTGACTATGATTTATTGACCCTTAAAGCTTAAGAAATTGATGAAATGAAAATGGTAAAGACCCATACCATAAAATAAGCCAATTTTCACACAAAAGACAAATTTCCTTTCCATTGGACCTTTAAAATCAGATTTTCAAAAGAACATTAAACAAGGATTTACTACTACCTTAAAAAATTGAAAAAGGTGACATTGATTAAGGAGCATTGTATATACCAACTACTTTGTTAAATTACAACTCCTTGTACAACTACTATATTTAAGTACAACTACTTAAGTATAATAAAAATATAGATTATCTAGCTTTACTTTTCATGCCTAGATGCTATAATATAAACCCTATATTAGAAAATGTTAAGATTAAATGATGTTTTAATCACCATTTTACATTTATACTATAATAGATGTCTAATCCAAAATATACTCAATTGAAATACTTGATAAAATTATTGCATAACTTCAGCTAACCTCTCTGATGTATTAAAATTTTTAAACCTATTTTCATTCAATGTTCCTCAAGTTATTACAGATACCACAAAATTCATTTATGTTATATAATCAAATATTTTCCTGATTGTCATGAAATAGCCAAAATACTATATATATCATATATGATATGTAAATATCATATGTAATATAATATATGATATAATATAAATATATAAATAGCATGCATATATCATATACCATATATTTCATAAAATAACATATATCAATATCACATATATACATCATATGTCATATATACATCATATATCAATATGATATATATTATTTATGTGTCATATTGATATACTATATATGTCATTTATTGTATATATAATGTAATATAATAGTGCAAAGAAAAATCCCAAAGGCAGAAACATAGACTGATAGTCAGATAGGCATGTAAGTAAAAGGGAAACTCTTGGTTTATGCTTAATAGCGGTTTTAAAAGATGCTTTACCAAACTTGGAATTTCTTTATCTACAGAGCCAGTTTGTTTATTACTACTTAAAGAAAATCAAGCAACCTAAAATATACATTGCTAGCCAACACTTCTTGTATCATAAACAAGTCATGAGAATAAAAACTTTCCTCCTCACTCCTTTTTAGGTATTCAAGAACAAACCATGAAAATCAAAAGTATTACAAATCGGCATCTGAGCAAGTCAATGTATCTCCCAAAGAAGAATATTGTGAATGAACAACTTGACCATAAGGATCTGTACAGAATCATTTTTTATTACCTCAGGTACTTAGAATATTCATAATGAAACACTTGTAAGAGCTTATGTTTTCAAGCTGAAATTCAGTTCATCTGAATCCACATGAGATTCTCAGTCATTATTGTTATTCTTATCGCATTACCCTCAGGAGGAAGAGACATGGAGACACCAAACTCTTATCAACGTTTTGTGATATGTTGGATGGCCTTGGAATTAATTCCTACAGCAAACTACAAAACAACTGAATAATATTCCTTCAAAGAGAAGAGCTTAAGGAGAGAGACTATATATATACCATGTCTGTCTTATTGTTTCCTACAAATTAGAAAAGCAATAAACTAGAAACAGCAACAAAAAGCCAACCCAGGCAACATTTTAAAGACACAAGAAGTCTTTCACAGGAACAAAATTTCCTACATAGCTCTGAAAGAAGGAAAATAATACACAAGTTGTCCATTCTTTGCATTTCATTCCTACAAGAATGGAAAACACCCATGAAACCATCCCACTCATTTTTCAACTTGCCCTGACTATCTGCAAAAAAAAAAATTCAACTTATTTTATTGATTTCATATTTCATGATGTAAGAAATGCTCCTTGATGTGTTCATTTCTTTCTACTGAAAGACAACTCCATAAATTTTCATATGAATCTCAGGAGATATATAATTGCTTCTTTTGTGTAAGAACTGGAGAAATCTGAAAGAGCTGATGGTCATATTTTCTCAAACATGGAGAGGGCTTCTCTGAGAATAAACCTCAAACAGAAGATAACAGATTTGAAGACATTCAAAAGCTGGAAGCTTAGGGCTTTCTTATCTGAATGTGATATAGTACTTATCTTCTATAAACAATAGTTCTTTTTCTTTGTTTAGGGACTCAGTTATCTGCTTCTGGAAAACAGTGATATATTCAAATATTCTTACAGATACAATCAATTACATATAATACTTAATGTATGGTACCTTGTATTAAATAATTTATAATTGTAAAAATCTGGATGTGAACTTAAATATCCAGCTAAAGGAAAAGATAACTGGTTAATAAATGATGGCTCAAATATGAAACAGGTGTTACAAACAATGAGATTAAAAACCAATGCTAGTGGCTGAGATCTGGAAGTTCATAGTTCAGAGCCAACCTAGGCATAAAAGTCCATCTCCAAAATAACATGCAAAATACAGGGCTGGAGGCATGGCTTAAGAGGTTAAGCACCAGCAAGGCAAACAAGTCAAGCAAATTCAAGGTAAGTTCAGAGTTCAAGTTACAGTATTAGAAAAATAAAACAATGAGAGCACAAAATGTCTTATAATGAAAATACACATATTTATACAGAGAAAGACAGTTAAAATATACTTTCCTCCATATGATAGCACTTAGGTTTTTAAAAAAATTACATTATCTCTATATTATATAATTGATGGGAAAATACCTGCAAGCTATATGATGAACTGTTTATAATTCTTTCTCCTGCAGTAGAAGTATAGAATTTTAAAAAATCAAAAACTTTTGTGGTTTATTCAAGACACTTTCTTGGAAATTCCACAATGTATATCAATGTACTACTTGTGTAATAAAAATACAAAAGTACTAACCACAAATTTACCTTCTCTTCAAAGTCAATAAGCAGTGACAATTTGAAAACAAAAGTATTCATTTCTTTAGAATAAAGGAGTATATTTCTTACCAAAAAGAAAGACTCTCTCTCAAACTCATTAAATGTAATGGGCTTGTTTCATTATTATTCCCCTGTTTTGGTTTCGTGAGTCAGGATGTCATAATACCTAACCCAGCCTCAAACTCTTCATCCCTCCCGCCTCAGTCTCCTAATGCTAGGATTATGAGTATATTCAATATCTAATATATTGCAAGGACAAAATTTGGGGAGATTTTTTGACAGAATTATCAAAATGATCAAAGCATTTTTGATAAGGCAGTTTATTTTTACTTTAAACACTGCAATGCAGAGTAACAGCCCATTTCCTTATAATTTAGAAATCATAGGTGATAATCTCAAATCTCTCACTTATTTTAATATGAAGATCCCCAAGTAACTATCCAAATAGTTATGTTTAGTTAATTTTTAATTATGCACAGAGGTGATGCTTTTCAGTTTACTTACAAATCAGAACTCAGTGGATTCCAGGGAATTTAAGACGTGCTTTAAGTTAAAATACTCTCTGAATAGGGTTATTTAGCTACATACTGTTTTTAAAAGAAAATTCCAAGTTACTATTTAAATAGGAGATAAACATATCATTCAATGATGAGCTTTTAATTTCAAGACGACATTTTGGTTACTTCTGGAGCCATTCCAGATACAGCAATGTCCTCAGTGCTTCCAATCCCTGGTATCATGATAGGGAGCAAGGACTCATGTTAATGTGTGTCACCTATGACTGTTTTTCATTGAGCTCCTGTTTCTCATGCAAAAAATAAAGTAGGAAGAAAGATAGAAGGGAAGGGGTAAGAGGAATCGAAAGAAGGAGGGAAAGTGGCAGAAAGGAAGGGAAGGAAGAAAGAAAGGAAACACAGCAGAACACATGGATGTCATGTGCTGACACGCACAAGCTTAGAATGCAATCTATGAATAGTGTCTCTGCATAAACATTTATACATACAAGTGCACAAACCACACATGCATGCACACTCATATGAACATTAACACACACAACATAAAGAATCATCTAAAAGGCAGAGGCGGCTGTGGTGGAATGGGAACAGTTGAGCTGATTCTCCTGTGATTCCAGAGCTGCCTATCTGACTACTGAGGAAATAAATAGTTAATAAAAAAAACTTTACTTCCCTTGCAGCAGTTATTAAGGTAGTGAGTTTCCAACTCTGTATGTTTCATCTCACTGTTTTATGTCAATTCCATCCTCTCTTGGTTTTTTATTTCGTGTAATTTTTTTTTTGGGGGGGGGGGTTGGTCCTTGGGCTGAACCTCAGGGCCTTGACGCTATCCCTGAGCTATTGGGCTCAAGGCTAGCACTCTTCCACTTGAGCCATAGCTCTACTTCCCATTCTATGCTGATTAATTGGAGATGAGTCTTAAGGACCTTCCAGATGGAGCTGGCTTAGAACCATGATCCCCAGATCTCTGCCTGGTGAGTATCTAGTATTACAGGTGTGAGAGTCATCCACATCCAGCCCATGCTGGCACATATGCTCTCTTTTATACATGCTCTCATTTATCATTTTATACATAAAATGACTGCAAAGTGAAGCTGCAGCAGAGGATGTCCTAACAGGAAGTCAATACCGGGACAGTCCTCCTCTATTCCATGGCTTTGATCTCCATGAGGTTTCCGTTTCTTGATATGATCAGAAAAGGAAATCAAAGGTGATTACAAAAAAGAAACAAAAACCTTGAGATGGTTACCACATCTCTCCCATTTTATTTCACACACCTGCCATTTGAATTCCATAGATAATATTAAATCTACAAGGTAAATTCAAAGGTTTAATTTAATAAGTTTTTGGAGAGATAGTGTCATGAAAAAGCAATATGATGTACTTCAAAATCTCAGAGGAACCTAGGTTTATATATGGAAAATGATCTACATATTTGTGAAGCAATTATTAAACTCATTATACATGTGTAATTTGTGAGAATGCCTGAGACAAAAAGGAAATAAAAGCATCACAAAATAAGAGAAAGTTTGTAATATATTTTACAACATTGTCATAGTGACTGAGAATATTTAGGATTCTACATCCTTCTAAAATGCTTTCCTTTTCTCTTGTGTAGTATTATGTGTTATATTATATCATGCACAAGAATTATGAACTGAAAACAAATATACACTGGATTTATCATGCCATTTAAGAAAAGCCATACGTCAAACAGAAGCCAGGGCATCAATTTTACATGTCTGAGATAATGAATAACTTAAATCAAACATATTTCATATGGAACTATGCTTAAACTAAAACTAAAAATAATGGGGAAAATCGCATTCCTTGCTCTGAGCAAGCCCAGAAAGTTAAAGAAGATCTATTTCATTCTCTGTGAAGTCTCACATTGTTCAAAATAACTTTGTGGGCCATGTGTTTTCATTTTCTCCCTGGGGCTCCTCATTTCTTCTCCCTCAGGCATCAATGATAAACAAGAAGGAAGTTTAACAGCTGGCACCCTTCCTGAATTCCAGGTTGTGAGAAGTAGAATCAAATTTACTGAGCTAAAGCACAGTGTAAAATAGACTTGGTTTGACTGCTCTCAAACTTTCAAGTTATGGGTTTTAAAAAAGATGCACTACTCCAAAGATAGCATCATGCTACTTATTATTCCTAGGTTTATATCCACTTCTTGAAAATCATTTAACATAAGTTTCAACTGAAATCTTCCACTAAGCTTTTAAAACATCTATACATTATCTTAAATACAATTACACAGAATATCCCCTTTTTATATCACAGCAGCAAAATTATTAATTATGTGTTGGCAATAAAATTACAAAGTCCAGTTAAATTCCTTGTTTGTTGAGCATGATTGGATGAAACCAAAACAATGATGTGGGAAAGGAGTCTATATAGGCAGATTTGGTTCCTGCAGAACCAAGTTATAACTATGTCTATGATGCAACTCACCTGGCTATAGTATCTACGTACATGTGTGCAAACTTACAGTCTGCAGATGAGATGGGTCAAAGGAAAAGAAAATGTTGCTGGATGACTTTAAAATATTTGTTTTAAAAGACTTAAAACAATTAACTGTTATGTTTAAGGAACATACTGGGATTTAGTTCTAGCTCTGTCACTAAGTAGTTGTATAAACATGCATAAGATCTCAGCTCTCTCTCAGACATTCACTAATAAATAAGGGCAACATGTATCTTAATGTTCATTGTTCATTGAAATGGACTACTACGATCTTGGATTGTATTGATATAAAAGTATGACTACACACATTCTTCATTCTGGGCCTTGAATAAATGGCTTTTCTAGGTGATATCCTCTTTAGGACATTTTGTGGACCCCTTCTAACACCAAGCATTGAGGGGGTGGCATCCTTCCATAGGCTCAGAGCCTGCTCATCACCAAGTTCTTGAGATCATGAGTGCTGAGGGAACTTTTTAGAAAGTATATCTGCAGCTCTCAAAGAAAAGAATCTGAAGACAAATTTCCATCTTCAAAATTCTTCATTGCATCACCCCCCCCCTCCCTTGAGCTCTGCAGTCCTTCTCCGCCAGTATCTTCATGGGAGAAGGTACTAAGCCCCAGGCACCAGCCGAGGAAACTAGATTTTCCTTCATTCAGTATTCTTTCCTATAGCCATCTCATGTTGTCATGCCTCTGAAATGCACATCACATACTCTATCCAAAAACCTTTTGTGTAAGGAAGTGGTACTGAGCACGTAGGAAGTTTCTGGCATTGTTCACAAATCATTATATTCAATATTCACAACAATTCTATTGGGTAATTATGATTATATTTACAAGCAAGAAAAATAAGGTTTAGCATAAAAGCAATTTACCAAAGGTCAACTTGACAGTATACTACCTCATCCATTATCATCTCTCAAACATGTTTCCTTGCCTCCAGGACTATCCTGGTGGCCTTATAGACAAATATCCTTTGTTGGAACTATTAAAGAATGATAACTAGCAAGGGCAGGTGGTAAAATGATCAGGTGTGATCTGAACAGAATGTTTACCTCTCCTGTCTTTGCTTGAGTATAACTCCTTACATTCCCCAGCAGTACACACATACACATACACACAGAATGTTTACCTCTCCTGTCTTTGCTTGAGTATAACTCCTTACATTCCCCAGCAGTACACACATACACACACATATACACATACACACAAAGAGAGAGAGAGAGAGAGAGAGAGAGAGAGAGAGAGATGTTGGGAGAGGAGGAAGAGAGGGAGAGAAAAAAAGAGAAGGGGCAAAGGTGTACTAAATTAAGAGTACTGGGCTTCTCTTCAACATTCCAAATATACCCTTATCTAAAGGGTACATTATGCAAACTGTGCTTTATTTTGTGTCTGTCCTTAGAGTTATATTCATGGAGAAGAGTTTAACTAATTATATTCAGTTCCAGAAACCTAGCCATAAGAAAAAATTAAAATAACTTGTTTTGGAGAATTGCAGCCCCCAGGAATATTGGTAGGAAGCATAGAAATATAAAACAACTATCAAATGAAGGGACAGATGTTATATGATCATGGAACTGAAGTTTCTACAAGTTTCAGTACAACTTTTTACTTTCATTATAGATTTTTCTTTGTTTTTGTATTTGTTTTTCTTTCTGACACACTGACAAGAACCATCTGCAATAAAGAAATGGGAGTATCAAATAATTCTATTCCCCAAAGACAAAATTATCACTTGAGGGCCAAATAGGAATTAGAATCAAGAAGAATGTTTGGGTAACAAAGAATATGGCTGTATGTTTTTAGCATTAGCCAGTCGGTTGGTCATGATCTGCCACTGTAATAATTGTTCAATGTGCAATGAGTATAACCATTCTAAAGGAAAATAAAATAGAGTCAGTGAAAAGAACATTGAAGTATTGATCAACAAATAGTTCTCTAGGAGAAATACAGAAAAGGTACTAGGCAGTATGTTTCTTCACCTTTAAAAAAAAACACAATGTAATTGAGGCTGTAAAAATAAATATTCAACAGTAATAACTTTCTATAGCACTTGGTTATAATCCAGTTTTTTTCCTATAGACTAAACTATATCTTTACAAATTTATACCAAACTTTCACTGTAATATATTATTTCTCTTATGCAATCCAAGCAAATATACTGTCCCAAATTCACACAGCCACTAACTACACGGCTGAACAAACGGAAAATGTTAATGGAGTTCATTAAACACCGGGGCCCTTAATTGTTTTCTCACAAAGTCCTACATTTTATTTTGCATTGGAATTCTTAAATAAAGCTCCAAAAGTCAGTATGGTGGCTCACACCTGCAATTCTAGCTACCAAAGGGGCAAAGATAGGGAGGGCTGTAGTCCAAAACAGTTAGTGAGACCTCAACTCAAGTAATAGCTGAGTCTACTAGCATGTTCCTGTCATCATAGCTACCCAGAAAACATAAACCGGCAGGTCAAGATCCAGGCCTGCCTGAACACGAACTCAAGACCCTTCCTCAGAAGTAAAGCAAAAGAACTAGGAGTATAGCTCAGCCAATAAAGAATGTGCCTACTAAACACGTGGCCACAAGTTCATACCCTAATGATGCAAAATAAATAAATAAATAAAAAGAAAAATAATAAAATACAAAAGATTTGAAAGGAAAATGGAAAACTCTCAAATGCATAGTCTCTGGCACCTTGAAAAACTATGGAGATAAAATTTTAATCCGTATGGTATCTTAAATCTCAAGGTCTTTTCTTGAATCTTTAAAATAAAGTTATGTTTTCATCCCTTCTTTACTTTCCCATTAATGATGACATTGTTCTACCTTCTTTCCTGCAGATATTTGTCTATAGGAATATTTAGGTGGATTTACAAAAAAATGGGGCGGGGGGTTATATCTTTGGAGCCATACAAAGAAAGGGAATGGATGTAGTGTTGATGTTATTATGTTAAAAATTCCCCCTCAATATTCCAAACCCCCAAGAAACAATATTTTGGCTGAGTTAAGGTTAAAAGCAAACATGGTTCATAACCGTTTTGTCCCCATGATCCACCTCTCTACCATTGTAATCTTTTCTCAAGTGTTGAATGCCTACTATTACCACCTCTCCCTTCTGTTATTTCTATTCTACCCACCCCCTTCATTCTACTATCTTTTTTTTTTTTTTGCTATTTGGGCCCTTTTTTTCTTCTCCATGCTTCTGTCCTTTAATTCACATATGCATTTGTGCATTGATACAGCCACTTTTTCTTCACATTAATCAATAGATTTTAGTATCTGCTAAGCTATGTATCATCATTATATTAAGCAGGAAGGGGGAGGGAATATGGTAAAGCTGTTCCAAACTCATCACAGACATTATCACCTGGCAACAGAAAAATCTAGTGTATGTTTGCAACACAATACATCTTTAACTTTTATTTTCCTTTAGATTAATATTCGGCTGAGCACAGTGGTCAACATTTGCAACTTTATCTCAGCTCCTAAACAGGTAGGGATATGAAATATCACAGTTTGAGAACAGTGAGAGCAAATGGTTAGCAAGACTTCAACGTTGATCACTAAGCCTGTGTAGTGGTGAGCAGCTCTCATGCCAGTAATGCAAGGGGTCATCCACAGGAAGTAAGATCACAGTCTACGTTTGACCCACTGAATAAGATGTTAACTATAAAATAATTGAAAGTACAAAAATGCTCAACTGGTAAGCACACCTGCCTAATAAGCACAAAAATTTGAGCTCAAATCCCAATCCAGATACATAGAGGATGATGATACATAGATTGAGAGAAAGAGAAAGACAGAAAGACAAAGAGACAGAGACAGAGACACAGAAAGAGATTATCAATTTAAGTATTCTCCCTGTTAGCCAGAGATAAGAAAATAGAAAACACATCTACATTTTATTTCTTTTATTTACATCCTTTTTTGCTTCCTTTTTGTGTGTGTGTCAGTCTTGGGGCTTGAACTCAGGTCCAGGGTGTTGTCCCTGAGCTCTTCGGCTCAAGTCCAGCATTTCACCACTTCAGCCACAAGACAGTAAAATGAATTTTACAACTTCAGCGGGGGGAATGTAGTAGGAGAACAAGGGAAGCAGTAACAGTGCTTGACAAGAAATGTAGACATGTACTCATTACCGTACTCATGTAACTATAGCTCCTATGTAAGCATCTTTATAATAAAATATAAATTTAAAAAGATATGATTTACCTATAGAAATATTCCATTGAATGAAAAAAATGAAAAGATTCGTTTAGTAAACTCTGTCTGCTAGGCATCATGGTACAGATATGTCATCTCAGCTACTTTTCAGACAGAGAAAAGAGGACTGCAGTTCAAAGCTACCTGGAGCAAAAGTCAAGGATCATATCCATAAAACAAATCTAATTAATTCATAATAAAATAAAAGCCAAAGGACTGAGGAGATGGCTCAGTTCATAGATGAGGAGACCAAATTCACTCCTCACTTCTGACTGAAGCTAGAAGTTGTGACCACATGGGTCTTTTAATGACCAGCCTGAGACCACAGTTACATAATCACCATTGGGCAGAGACCACAGCAGCTCTTCGATGTGCAGCTTCCTAAGTAAAAGCAAGGTCCAGGCACCAGAAGTGGGCTTAGGATTAGAACATACCACTTTTAGTTTCCAAAGCCTTCTAAAAAATGTGTATTACCTGGAAAGATTACACAGATTTTCCTTTGTGATGTTTCCTTCCCTCTGAGCACTCAGAAGAGGGTTTTACTCCATTGTCACTCAAAAAAATATTT
>NW_012267269.1:12949945-12951316 GCF_000151885.1 Dipodomys ordii
ATAGGAAATGTACTCATTACCTTGCTCATGTAACTGTAACCCCTCTGTACAGTATTGTTACAATAAAAACATATTTAAAAAGATGAAAACAAGAACACATTTTAACCCAATATTTATTGAAAAATAAAATGCAGTTTTCTAATGTAATCCTCTTGTGCTTTAACCTCTAAGGGTGCTCTGTAGATTCACTCTACTATTCATCTCTGCAATCAGATTTGTGCTTAGTCTGGAAAAATATTTAATAATTCCAAACTTTAAAATGTGATGACATTTTTCTTCACTTTTCCCCCCACACTAAAATCATTTCAAAGAAAACCAGGTCCAAACTATGACTCTGCATATTATCCTTGAGTGTTACAACTGAAAAATATTCCCGATTATTTTCCACAGAAATACAAACCTTGGAAAATATAAACTGGTATCAATATATAGCCCAACACATATGCTCAATGTGTAATATAGTCTGAAAATAGAGTATTCCTTTCAGTTTTGGAGAAAAGCATTACACTCCATAAGTTTTACTATAAACTTCATATTTAATAATACATTAAGAATAAGCTTTTGAAAATCTTTTTCTTTCTTAAAGAGCACTCAGCATTGAATAATATTCTAGTGACTGTTATAAGCAACAGATTAAGAAGTCATCAAATGGCTTATCTAACTAGAATGAAGTGTACAAAATGTATGATTATAATAATTGAATATATATTAGTTATTACTAATTATAGTAAATTATTGTAAATTTCTTAAAACCTAATTGAAATAAAATTTGAGTAAACTGACTTGTACCCATTTTGATTTAATTATCTCAGCAAGAAAATAAACTTCCATGTCTAATAAAGCATGTCTAATAAAGTAAGCATTTTCAACATAATATGTGTTTATTCCTGGTTCATTTTAATGACCCTTTGGGTTAAGAGAATCAAAATAAATAGGAAATATTATTTAATAGATAACAAATTCCAATATGTTAACCATTAGGCTTCTTCTGATCTAAAATAATTTAAAGACAAAAGGAAAAAATGTTTTATACAAGAAAACTCAAATCTACAGATGACAAACAACTATGATACTCTACAATTATTGTTTTGTTTTAATTTCAAAAGGTTTCCCCTTTGTTCAAAATGCCCATGTCAAATATGAAAAAATAACCTGTTATAATTTAATAATTATAACAGGTTTTTAAACATTTCTAAGTAATCAGAAGGGCATTTTCTCTAATTTTAATAATATAAATATATTTTATATTATATTTATGTATTTATATAATATATACTTATTGTATATTATAAATTATATATTATTATGTTATATTACATATTATATGTTATTATGTATTATATATTATTATATGTGATTATTATAAGTATA
>NW_012267270.1:0-7099 GCF_000151885.1 Dipodomys ordii
CTGCAGCCCTGAAAGCATCCTGCAGGAACCCACCACCTCGCCCTGTCGCTCCCGGCATCCTGCTCCCTGCTCTGTGTGTGCACACATCCCTGAAGCCCTGGCTGATGTGCAGACCCATCAGCTCTCCCAGTGCCCACCATCCAGGGACTGCAAATGGCTCCCCACAAAGGGAGCACAGATCATAAGGCAGAAACCCCAAAACCCAAGGAAAGCACTTATATCCTGTGTTCATTTGTACTCTCTATGGAGCCTTCGAATGTTTACCTCCCCTAGTGACAAAACCCAAGGCATCACAGGAGCTGAAATGCCCCAGAAGGAACTCAAAAGTTTAGTTTAGAAATGGTTAAAGGCCTCAAAGAGGATTCAAATAAGTGGATGGAGTTAGAAAGCTAATTTGAAATGACAAGAAACTCAGCAGCTGAGATGAGAAATACAGAAGGGAAATTGTGTGGAGTAGAGGGAACTCAGATGCAAACAAAAACTACAAAAACCACAGAACGTCTACAGTGACATTGCAGCAGGAAACTCCCCAAACCTAGGGAAGATATGGACACCCAGGAGGTGTCTAGAGCACCAGATACTAGACTTGATCAGAGAAGAACTTCCATCTTGCATCACTGTTGAAATGTAGAGAACAGAGCCAAGGATGGATATCAGAGAGGTGCTGGGGAGGGAGGCCTTGTGATTCACAAAGGCAAATTCATCAGATCTATATCAAGAGGAACCCCAGAGTCTAGGAAAAGGTAGAATGATATGTTCAAGTCCTGAAAATAAAGAACTGCCAACCAAAATTACTATATCCAGCAAAAGATTCCCTTAACATTGATGGAGAGATCAAACTAAGCAAAAACAATTTGGGACCAAAAGCTGGAATCAGAATATCTACTAAAGAAATTGCAGGGGCTGGGTAGACGCTCAGTGGTAGAATGCTTTCCTTGCATGCATGAAGCCCTGGGTTTAATTCCTCAGCACCACATATGCAAAAAGAAAAAAGCCAGAGGGGTGCTGTGGCTCAAGTGGTAGAGTGCTAGCCTTGAGCTCAAGAGCTGAGGGACAGTGGCCAGACCCAGAGTTCAGGCCCCAGGACCAGACACAAAAAAGGAAGGAAGAAAGTAATTCCACACAGAAATGAGGAAGCAAGCTGGGTATGATGGGAAAGCTGGGGAGGCATGGATGGATAACGACAGGGACAAATAGATCATGAGAGGGATGGATGGCTAACGAGAGGAACACATGTCTAACAAGAAGGACAGATGGATAACTAGAGGGATGGATGGATAATGGGAAGGATGGATGGATATCAAGAGGGAAAGATGGATAATGAGAGGAAAAGAAAGATATTGAGAGGAATGGCTAAACAAACAAGAACTGGGAAAGAATGGAGCATGTTCAACTCAGAAAGCCAGCCAACTACATGGTGAATTATACAGGACTCTAAAAACTCACACAGTGAGAATAAAGACAGATATTCTCAGGAGAGGATCAAAAAGGCCCAATAGCTATGTGCATCTGATCCTATAAAATGACACTTACTGAAATGAACTCCAAGAAATGGAAACAAGAGGGTTTGGTTATTTTGCTAGTTTTTATTTCCTTTTTTGCTGTCTTTGATTTCTCTATCTCATGTCTTATATGTCAGTTTATCAGTTTGGGGGATGGTAAGGGAGGTACAGAATTGGAGGGACAAAGGGTGAACAAACGCTGCCGTGATATTTCACTAGACACTTTGAAAACAAACTATACAACTTGTGGGGGAGGGGTTCAGGAGGGACAAACTCAGAGATTGAGGGAAGATGAGACACTGTTAAAAACAAAGAAATGTACTCATTTTCTGACTTATGTAACTGTAAAACCCTATATATCACCCTTACAATAACAATAAAGTACTTAAAATAAAAAATGAAAATCACCCAACTCCCAAAACAAATGAGGAAGATATAAAAATAAAAGTATTCAGTATAAGCAGAAAAAGACACACTGAATGATGACCATCAGCTCATGACAGTCCACAATGACCCAAAGGTAAATGGTCTTAACTCTCCAATTAAAAGGCACACACTTGGCTGACACGATTTTAAAGAAAGAAAAAGAAGTTTCAGTGGAAAGAAACTCAGGTCACTGGGAAAGAAACTCAGGTCACTGACAAAGACACTCACAGGCTGAGGGAAAGGATGGAAGATCACATGCCCAGTGAAGAGATGCTAGATGGTAATTGGAGTACCTGTCCTTGAAAGGTTAAAGTTTGAGACAGTGACCACTTGTTCCTTGTTTCTGTTTAGCAAAGCAACACGTGGTGGTAATCAAAACACCTGGTTGATTGTGTGCGTATATAAGACCTGCAAATCCTTAGCTAGGGGCTCTCCTCCTAGGCTCCGCAGTATAGGACGAGGCCGAACTGCAGTCCATTTAAATAAAACAGCTGTAGAGCCTGACTCTCGGTAGTCTTCTTGCGGGGTTCCTGTGACCATGGCATAACATATTAGTGGGGGCTCATCCGGGATACCCCCCAAAGACCCCCAAGACCTCAGACTCCAAAGATAAAACAGCGCAGTCTTTGTTAATTTGTCTTGTCCTGTCGTTTGTCTGTTTTACTTTCATTCTCCCTTGTGAGGACGGCCGCTCAGATTCATAAAGGGTTGTCGAAGCGGACGCGCTTGCACAACAGCCCTGGAGGAACTATGAGGCATCCCAGATCCTCGTGTGGTGGGGGGTCCTTGGAACCTCGCCCGCGTGAATTGTGGGGCGAGGGTCGGTTCGGTGTTAACCGAGGCCCAACTAGCCCACTGTGGGTCTGCTCCTTCTGCTGTGGGGCGTGGGTGTCCCATTACAGGAGTCAGCAGACCAATTTGGGAGATCTCCACTTCATAAGCTTTTTTTTTTTTTTGTCAGGCCTGTGTGTGTCTTGTTTGTACTGTTTATTATTTTTTTGGACTGTATGACTGACAGGACTGGAAACAATGGGCACCACTCCATCTAGCCCCCTGGACTTACAAAACAAAACTAAGAAAAAGGAAAAGAAAAGGTACCCCCGGGTTTTTCAGGGAGATAACTTGGAAGAAGAACTGTTTCCTCCCCCATACTCCACTTTTCAGGTTCCTTTTGCAGAACCTGAGAATGATCAAGAGGAGGAGGGAGCTATAGAACCCTCGGCACCTGCCCTTAAAGTTTCTGAGGGGCCAATCACTTGACGATGCCGTGGTATCAACCCCCCTTCTAGTGCAGGTGTTTTTCCTTTATGCACTGTAGGTCCTGTGGATGCGAATGGTTAACAGCAACTCCAATATTGGCCATTTTCTACCAGTGATCTACACAATTGGCACACCCAAAATGTCCCCTTTTCTGAGAAACCCCAGGATTTAATTCGTTTGCTTGAAACTATTCTCTTTACTCATCAGCCCACTTGGGATGATTGCAGTCAGCTTTTACAGGTCCTTTTTACCACCTAAGAGAGAGACAGTATCCAAGAGGTGGCCTGGAAACATATGCCTGGTCCCACAGGTGCACCCATCACGGATCCTGCCCTGATCGCTGCCTATTTTCCTGAGATCTGACCAACATGGTACTACAATACAGTTAAAGGTAGGGAGTGACTCCTTGTCTACCACCAGGCTCTGTTGGCAGGTCTCAAGGTGGTGGCTTGCTGACCTACTAATATTGCCAAAGTTTATGATGTTAGACAGGGAGGAAGTGAAAGTCTGGCAGCATATCTTGAGCAGCTCATGGAAGCTTTTAGTCAATATACCCCATATGATCTTGAGACCCAGGAGTTGGTTCAGATGATTATGTTTGCCTATATAAATTAAGCTGCACCAGACATAAAGCGAAAGTTGCAGGCTCTAGACAGACTTGGTGAAAAGCCTATTAGGGATCTAGTAGCCATTGCAGAAAAGGTTTACAATAAGAGAGAGACAGAGGAGCAAAGACAGGAAAGGAAGGAGAGAGAACGTGAAATTGAGCATGTAAAGAGAGACCAGGCCAAGGAAAAGAGGCCAGACTTGTTGGACTCGCCACTATTGCATGCTGAGCATACCTGGTTAACAGATGGCAGCAGTTTCATTTGAGATGGAAAAAGGTTCGAGGGTGCAGCAGTCACCACGGACACTGAGATAGTTTGGGCAGAAGCACTCCCCCAGAGAACGTCTGCACAAAGAGCAGAACTAGTGGCACTAACAAAAGCCCTACAATTGGGAAAAGGGAAGAGACTAAACATGTACATGGATAGTTGGTATGCTTTTGCCACTGTGCATGTCCATGGAGCCATTTACCAAGAGAGGGGGCTGCTGACAGAGCTGAGGGAAAGACTATTAAAAACAAACAAGAAATTTTAAGCCTCATCCGGGCCATATGGAAACCAGCAATTATTGCTATTATGCACTGCCCTGGCCATCAAAAGGGAACTGATTCTATAACCAAAGGAAATAACTTGGCCGATCAGGCAGCTAAGGAGGCGGCCCTCCAGCCCAGAGCAGAAGTACTTACTCTAGTAGACCCAGGGCCACAAGCTTTGCCTCCTGAGCCTCAGTACTCCCAAGAAGACTTGGAGTGGATAAAGAAAATTCCCATGGCCTATAAACCCCCAGACAGAGAAGGAAACAAAGACTGGTGGAAAACTGGTGAGGGGAAACTTATCTTGCCACAAAGATTGGGCAAGGGGATTCTTAGGAGAATGCATCGGGTCTCTCACATGGGAACCCAAAGAATGCAGGACTTGCTCGGACACTCAGAAGTAAAAATTAGGCAAGGAAATCAACTCATTGAGGACATTGTTAAAAATTGTAAAGCCTGTCAGCTCACCAATGCCCCCAATCAACTGGTTACAAAAGGAGCTCACCTCCATGGAGATAGGCCAGGTGTGTATTGGGAAGTAGACTTCACAGAAATTAAAACCGGAAAATTTGGATATAAATATTTGCTAATTTTTGTAGACACTTTTTCAGGATGGGTTGAAGCCTACCCAACAAAGCATGAGACCACGAACGTCGTGGCTAAGAAGATCCTGGAAGAAATCCTACCCAGGTATGGCTTCCCATCCACCATCGGGTCAGACAATGGACGGGCCTTCGTCTCAAAAGTAAGTCAGGGAATAGCCAAGGCACTGGGGACGGATTGGAAATTGCACTGTGCTTATAGACCCCAGAGTTCAGGGCAGGTGGAAAGAATGAATCAGACTCTAAAAGAGACCTTAACTAAATTGGCCTTGGAGACTGGAGCAGACTGGATATCACTCCTTCCTTTTGCCTTGTTTAGAATAAGAAATTCACTCTATTGGCTTGGCTTTAATTGCTTGCTGATTTGGATGATACTGAATTTCTGTGTAAGCTTGACTATTTACAGCTGGTGCATAAGAGTATGTGGCCCCAGCTTACAGCATTCTATTCTGCTTCTATTCCTACCCCCCATTTGTTTAAACCAGGGGACTGGGTGTTTGTTCAAAGGCACAACTTGAGATCTCTGGAACCATGGTGGAAGGGACCTTACATGGTGCTACTGGCTACACCTACTGCCCTTAAGGTAGATGGCATTGGTGCTTGGATCCACTGCTCCCACGCCAGACCAGCTGAACCCTTTGCCCTGGATGAACACGGGGAAACATGGGAAGTCTCCAAGCATCCTATGCAACCACTCCACCTACGCCTCAAGAAGAGAAAAATGGACTGATTGTTATTGGTATACGGATCAAGATCAAGAACTTTTGGAGTTTAGTTTTGGACCAGAGCCACAAGATTGTGGCTGAGGACCATAAGTCAAGGGGGGAATGAAAGGTTAAAGTTTGAGGCAGTGTTTCTGTCTAGCAAAGCAACACGTGGTGGTAATCAAAACAGTTGGTTGATTGTATGCCTATATAAGACCTGCAAATCCTTAGCTAGGGGCTCTCCTCCTAGGCTCTGCAGTGTCGGAGTGTAGGATGAGGCCCGAGCTGCAGCCCGTTTAAATAAAACAGCTATAGAGTCTGACTCTCGGTGGTCTTCTTGCGGGGGTCCTGCGACCTTGGCATAACAGTCGTCATATCTCACAATGTAGACTCCAAGCAAAATCCACCCGAAGAGATAAAAGCCAGGTTACATGCATAAAAAGAGTGATCCCCTAAAAAAAAAAAGAGTGATCCCCTGAGAGCCCCGGCAATCGTAACGAGACAGCATCACATGCAGCACAAGATAAAACACTGCCGGGCATAAAATAACAGAGGGTCTAGATGCAATGATACTTCATGGGGAGCAAGAAATCTAAACACTCACACAGTGGGAACAAAGACAGATATTCTCAGGAGAGAATCACAAAGGCCCACTAGCTATGTGCATCTGATCATATAAAATGCCACTTACTGAAATGAACTCCAAGAAATGGAAACAAGAGGGTTTGGTTAATTTGCTATTTTTTTTTCTCTTTTGTCCTGTTTTAGATTTCTAAACAAATTTCTGAACAAATGATGCCGTGATATTTCAGTAGACACTTTCAAAACAAATTATACAACTTGTGGGGGAAGGGCTCAGAAGGGAAAAACAGAGAAAAAGAGGGAAGATGAGACACTGTTAAAAACAAAGAAATGTACTCATTTTCTGACTTATGAAACTGTAACTGCCTATGTATCACCCTTACAATAACAATAAAAGACTTAAAATAAAAAATGAAAATGAGCCAACTCCCAAAACAAATAAGGAGGATATAATAATATAACTATGCAGAATAAGCAGAAAATGACACAATGAATGATGACCATCAGCTCATGAGAGACCTAATAGCCCAGCCCTGCTTGCCAAGTGTCCTGCTTCATTTGTCCTGCAAGGTTTGTCCCAGGAAGTGTGTCTCAGGAAGTGTGCCACATGACTCATCCATGCTTGTTACTTTGCAATGACACACAACTTCCCAGGGAAAGCCCACACAGGACTAGGAAGTGACCATGTGCCCCAGACCAGGAAGTGACCACATGGCAGGACCGGGAAGTGACCTCGTGCCAAGTCCATACCTGACTCCACAGGGACATAAAGGCCAGGCCAGGAGGCCCCACACCACTCACCTCTCTCTCCACCTGCTCCTCTCACCTCCTCCACCCTCCACCACCACAACCATGAGCTGCTGTGTGCCAGCCTGCTCCTGCTCC
>NW_012267270.1:7649-11275 GCF_000151885.1 Dipodomys ordii
CAGCAAAGGTCTTGCTGCTTCTCACAGACCTGAAGCTCCACCCCCACTATGCTCCAGAACCCTGGCCTCCTGCAGAGCCAGCATTCAGGGCACTAGCAGGGAGCCCCACCCAGGGGCAGAGCCCAAGCTGCTCCTGCTGTCTTTGCTGACCCACCCCTTCTCAAGAGCCAACACCACCAGTCCTCTTGGTCCCTTAAGCTCCCTGAATCCCTGGAACAGCCCAACCAGAGCATCCCTGACTCCTCCAGCTGTTCAACACTGGTCCTGACACTGCTCTCTCCCTCCCTGCCTGCCTGCCTCCCAACCTGCCTCCTTCCTTCCCTCCCTCTCTCCTTCAGTCTCTCCCTTCTTGCTGCCCTGCCTATCTTCTTCTCTCCTTTTCTCTCTTCCTCCCTCCCTCTCTCTCACTTCCCTTTCTCCATTTCCTCTCTCTTTCTTCCTTCCCCTTCTCCATGACCCATTTTCCTTCTTTCCCCAGCCCTTTTCCCTCCTTTCCCCCACTGCCTGCTTTGTCTCTCTCATCCTCCCCCTACCATATCCAATAGGATGCTGTGGCATCCTTAAATAAAAAGCTTTCCAAAGCATGGTCTAATTCTTGTCCTGAGCTTTATTTATTTATTAATGTTTATGAGCTTCAATCTGACTAATAAAGTACAGTTCTTTGGTTCTTCATTCATACTGGGACGATGGTCCCTGGCAGGCCGAGGTGGGTGGCCAGGTAGGAAAGCTGGACATGCTGCCTGGCCAAGCTGCCTATGCCCCTGCCCAAGCCCAGGCCTTCCTGGGAGGAGGCTGAGCCTGTGTGAGCCTGCAGTATGCCCGAATGACAAGTATGCACTACCACACACAGTTACTTCTGTCAAGATGGAGTCTTGTGAGCCAGATGCTGGGGACTGGTTCCTGTAATCCTAGCTGCTTCAGGAGCCTGAGATCTGCAAAGATCAATTCAACATCTGCTGGGGCAGAAAAGTCGGCTTCACTCGATCTCCAATTAGCCAGCAAAATAAACACCAAAGGTGTGGCTCAAGCCATAGAGCCGCAGCCATGAGCAAAACGGCTGAGTGATCATGTGAGGCCCTGAGCTCTAGCCTTGGTACCTGAACACAACAACAACAAGGCAAAACAAAACAAGAAACCTATGGAGTCTTGAAGAGTGTTTTCTCCATTCTTCATGGAACACCCATAACTCTCCCAGGGCCACCCTCCCCCCAGCCCTTCTCCTTTGAAGCTCAGAGTTACATGGAAAGGAAATTGCTTTCAATTACTGGGTGCCTCTCCTGGCAGTCCTGCAATTATCTACAGCCTCCTACCTACTGCAGTGCATAGGTCTTGAAAGACCACAGCAAGGCAGGTCTGCCTCCACTCAAAAAGCTTACTTAAATATTATTTGGTCTTCCTTTTTCTCCTTCCTTCCTTCCTTCCTTCCTTCTTTCCTTCCTTCCTTCTCTTTCTCCTTTATTTCTCTCTCTCTTTCTTCCTTTCTTTCTTCTAACTTTCTTGTAATACTTGGGTTTGAAATCAAGGCCTTGCACTTGCTCTGCTGGTACTCTACCACTGGAACCGTACAACCACCCTGCTATTTTGCTCATTATTTTGCAGATAGAATCTAGAAAACTTTTCTGGCCAGGCTGATATTGAACCATGACCCTCCAGATCTCAGCCTTGTGAGTAGCTAGGATAGCAGGTGTGATCCACCAGCACTCAGCTCATTTGGGCTATTTCCAAAGATTGCAAAGATAACATGGGTAGTATACAACAGCACCAAGAAATGTTCTTAAGCCCCAGCAGAGCATCACTGCCCCATCGACCTTCCCAGAGGCTTTTGGTACCTCCTTTCAGGACCCTTCAGACTTGGGGAATGGTGCTGCTTTTATTATTAGTCTGTTTTCTGTTGGTAAAATGAAATGCTGGAGGAAAGAGGTGGACTTGGCTCACAGTTCCAAGTCTGAGAGTGGGACAGCGAAGGCCCCTCACCCATCTCACGGTTCTGTGGGAGAGGACAGGAGGCCCATGCCCTAACCCTACCACTTCCTGAGAGCTGACCAGATCCAAATCCACCTCCATCTGACCTAACAGAACCGCCAGCCCTCTCAAGGGCCCACAAACCCTAATGGTTGACTCACTCTGAACCCCAAGGGCACATGTGAGCATTCCCAAGTATGGAGCTTTCCAGGACCCCTCACTCCTGATGCCACAGGATAGGGCCTGGAGCTGGAGGGCCAGCTAACCCCCTGATTCTGTGTGTGGAGGGCCTGGGGAGCTCGGGACCTACTGAGCCTCTGATCCTGCATGGTGGGATCCCTGGGTTGGAGAGCCCACTGGCCATGGTACTGTCTGGCTCCTTTGCCCTTTTCCCACCATCCCTCAGGGCACTAGGCAGAGCTGGCCTGCTGGAAAATTGAGCAGGACACGTGGCTGGCACAAGTTGTGCCAACCCCTCCCCCCAGCATCTGGAGTCCCACACAGGGCCTCCATGCTCTGTGTGTGCACTCATCCCTACAACCCAGCCTGGCATCCTGGGGCTGTGAAAGGCTCCCCACAAAGGAAGCAAAGATCACAAGGCAGAAATCTCAAAATGCAAGGAAAGCACATCCTGTGTCAATTTGTACCCTCTATGGAGCCTTCAAATGTTTACCTCCCCCAGTGATGAAACCCATTGCATATCAGGAGCTGAAATGCCACACAAGGAGCTCAAAGTCTAGTTTAGAAATGGTCAATGGCCTCAAAGAGGATTCAAATAAATGGATAGAGTTGGAAAGCTAATTTGAAATAAGAAGAAATTCAGCACCTGAGATGAGAAATACAGAAGGCAAGTTGAGATTCTAAAAACAACAACAGGAAACAAAATAAAAAAAGAAACAAAAATCAGAATTGATAGGATGCAGTGCCCACATAAATACACATGCTAAATGGAAACCATTTTAAAAAGAAAAGCAGCAAAAGAGAAAAAACTCTCGAAATGGAAAACATGTTTGGCAACCATGTGAAGGTAATAAAGTGGAAAACACAGATTCATGTGTCTCACACCTGTAATCCTAGCTCCTCAGGAGGCTGAGATCTGAAGATTATAGTCCAAAACCAGCTGGGGTAGAAAAGTATGTGACAACCTTATGTCCAACTAACCACCAAAAAGTTAGAAGTGGATCTGGGCTCAAGTGGTAGAGCACAAGGCTTGAGCACAAAACCCAGGCACTGAGTTCAAACCCCAGGATTTGTATACAAACACATGCAAACACATACACTCACACATACATGCACACACACACAAACATCGCCCCCACAGATACACACACATATGAGGAAAAAATGGGAATATTGGAATTGAAAAACTCCATAAATAAAATAGAAAGCCTCAATGGAAAGTGTCGCCAGTGGACTAGATCAAGCAGAAGAAAGGATGTCAGGGTGGAAGATGGTGTCATGGAAGTGTGAAAATCAGACAGAAACAAAACCACAGAAATCACATGCCAGCTTTCCAGTGCTCTGAGACAGATCAAGAGACCAAACTAAGAATCTGTGCATCAGAGGAAGGAGCTGAGATGCAAACAAAAACTACAAAAACCACAGAACGTCTATGCAGTGAAATTATAGCAGGAAACTCTCTGAACCTAGGGAAGATATGGAAA
>NW_012267270.1:20550-27068 GCF_000151885.1 Dipodomys ordii
GCCTGGGTGCTGTCCCTCAGCTCTTCAACTCAAGGCCAGTGCTCTACCACTACAGCCACAGCACCATATCTGGCTTTTTGTTGCTTATTTGGGGTGAGGAATTGAACCCAGGACAAGCTGGCTCTGTGCAGAGACCTCCCCACCTGCTGGCTAAGTCTCCCCCCAGTGTCTGTGTTACCTAGGGAACCGGCACACCTAGAAGCAGTCACTGCCCCTCCTGCCAGATCACATCCTGGGCTGCCCATAGTTAAGGCTCCCATCTGACCATAGGAGGGACCCAAGTCTTCTCTCCAGCAAAGTGTTGGAACAACTGCACATGTTTTTCCTTTTACCAGGACTGGACCTCAACTCGGGGCCTCACACTGGCCAGGCAGGTGCAAAACCACGGGGCCCATATCCAGTTGCATTTCCCATTAGTTGTTTTTTATGGGGTCTTACAATTTTCCCAGGAGTGTGCCCGAATGACAAGTATGCACTACCACACACAGTTACTTCTGTCAAGATGGAGTCTTGTGAGCCAGATGCTGGGGACTGGTTCCTGTAATCCTAGCTGCTTCAGGAGCTTGAGATCTGAAGAGGTCAATTCAACTTCTGCTGGGGCAGAAAAGTCTGCTTGACTCGATCTCCAATTAGCCAGCAAAATACAACACCTGAGGTGTGGCTCAAGTGGTAGAGCTGCAGCCATGAGCAAAACAGCTGAGTGACCCTGTGAGGCCCTGAGCTCTAGCCTTGGTACCAGAACACAACAACAACAAAGTAACACAACAGAAGAAACCTATGGAGTCTTGAAGAGTATTTTCTCCAGGTCTGTATGGAACACGCATAAGTCTCCCAGGTCCCATCTCCCCCCAGCTCTACCTTTGCAGCTCAGAGTTACGTGGAAAGGAAATTGCTTTCAATTACTGGGTGCCTCTCCTGGCAATCCTGCAATTATTTAGCCATTTACAGCCTCCTACCTATTGCAGTGCTCAGGTCTCGAAAGACCACAGCAAGGCAGGTCTGCCTCCACTCGCAACTGTCACTTAATAATTTCTCCTTTTTCTCCTTCCTTCCTTCTTTCCTTCCTTCCTTCCTTCCAGCCCTTTCTCCTTTATTTCTCTCTCTCTTTCTTCTTTTCTTCTTTTTTGCAATACTTGGGTTTGAACTCAGGGCTTTGCACGTGCTATGCTGGTGTTCTACCACTGGAACTGTACCACCACTCTGCTGTTTTGCTCATTATTTTGAGACAGAGTCTATAATACTTTTTTGGGGGGTGGGTCCGTTCGTGGGGCCTGTACTCTGGGCTTGGGTGCTGTCCCTCAGCAATTCAGCTCAAGTCTAGCGCTCTACCACTTGAGCCACAGTGCCACTTCAGGCTTTTTTCTTTTTGCTTATGTGGTGCTGAGGAATGGAACCAGGGCCTCATGCATGCAAGGCAAGCGCTCTACCACTGAGCCACCTTCCCAGCCCTCTAGAAAACTTTTCTGTCCAGGCTGATCTTGAACCATGAACCTCCAGATCTCAGCTTTGTGAGTAGCTAGGATAGCAGGTGTGACCCACCAGTACTTGGCTCATTTGGTCTATTTCCAAAGATAGCAAAGATAACATGGGTAGTATAGAACAGCACCAAGAAATGTTTTTAAGCCCTGGCAGAGTGTCACAGGCCCATCCACTTCCCAGAGGCCAGGTACCTCCTCCTCTCAGGATCCTTCAGAATTGGAGAACAATGCTGCTTTTATTATTAGTCTGTTTTCTGTTGGTAAAATGAAATACTGGAGGAAAGAGGTGCACTTGGCTCACAGTTCCAAGGCTGAGAGTGGGACAGCGAAGGCCCCTCACCCATCTCCCAGCTCTGTGGGAGAGGACAGGAGGCCCATGCCCTCACCCCACCACTCCCTGAGAGCTGACCAGATCCACATCCACCTCCATCTGACCTAACAGCACCCGCCAGCCCCCTCAAGGTACCACAACCCCTAATGGTTGACTCACTGTGAACCCCAATGGCACATGTGAGCATTCCCAAGAATGGAGCTCTCCAGGACCCCTGACTCCTGATCCCACAGGATGGGGCCTGGAGCTGGAGGGCCAGCCAACCCCCCTAATTCTGTGTGTGGAGGGCCTGGGGAGCCTTGGACCCCCTGAGCCTCTGATCCTGCATGGTGGGATCCCTGGGCTGGAGGACCCACTGCCCATGGTGCTGCCTGGCTCCTGTGCCCTCTTTTTGCTTTCCCTCAGGGCACTGGGCAGAGCTGGCCTGCTGGGAAATAGAGCAGGACACGTGGCTGGCGCGTCATGCCAACCCCTCCCCCCAGCATCTGGAGTTCCGTACGGGGCCTCCATGCTCTGTGTGTGCACTCATCCCTGCAGCCCAGGCTGGCAAGGAGACCCATTGGCTCACCCTGTGTCCACCATCTTGGGACTATGAAAGACTCCCCACAAAGGAAGCAAAGATCACAAGGCAGAAACCCCAAAATGCGAGGAAAGCACTTACATCCTGTGTTCATTTGTACCCTCTATGGAGCCTTCAAATGTTTACCTCCCCTAGTGATGAAACCCATTGCATCTCAGGAGCTGAAATGCCACACAAGGAGCTCAAAGTCTAGTTTACAAATGATCAATGGTCTCAAAGAGGATTCAAATAAATGGATAGATTTGGAAAGCTAATTTGAAATGACAAGAAATTCAGCAGCTGAAATGAGAAATACAGAAGGCAAGTTGAGATTCTAAAAACAACAACAGAAAACAAAACAAAAAACAGAATGTTAAATACACATGTTAAATACACATGTTAAATGGAAACCATTTTACAAAGAAAAGCAGCAAAAGAAAAAAAAATTTTTTTGGGTGGTCCGGTCGTGGGGCCTGAACTCTGGGCCTGGGCACTGTCGCTCAGCTCTTAAGCTCAAGGCTAGCACTCTACCACTTGAGCCACAGCACCACTTCCTGCGTTTTTTCTTTTTGCTTATGTGGTGCTGGTAGAATTGAACCCAGGGCCTCATGCATGCAAGGCAAGCGCTCTACCACTGAGCCACCTTCCCAGCCCAGAAAAAAAATACCTTGAAATGGAAAACATGTTAGGCAACTATTTGAAGGTAATAAAAGAAAAAACCCAGATTCTTGTGGCTCACACCTGTAATCCTAGCTCCTCAGGAGGCTGAGATCTGAAGATTATAGTCCAAAGCCAACTGGGATAAGAAAGTATGTGACAACCTTATGTCCAACAAACACCAAAAAGTTAGAAGTGGATCTGGGCTCAAGTGGTAGAGCACCAGCCTTGGTAGAGCACAAAAACTAGGCACTGAGTTCAAACCCCAGGATTTGTATACAAACACATGCAAACACACACACACACACACACACACACACACACACAAATACACACACACATGAGGAAAAAATGGGAATATTGGAATTGAAAAACTCCATAAATAAAATAGAAAGCCTCAATGGAAAGTGTCGCCAGTGGACTAGATCAAGCAGAAGAAAGGATGTCAGGGTGGAAGATGGTGTCATGGAAGTGTGAAAATCAGACAGAAAGAAAACCACAGAAATCACATGCCAGCTTTCCAGTGCTCTGAGACAGATCAAGAGACCAAACTAAGAATCTGTGCAGTAAAGGAAGGAGCTGAGATGCAAACAAAAACTTCAAAAACCACAGAATGTCTATGCAGTGAAATTATAGCAGGAAACTCTCTGAACCTAGGGAAGATATGGAAACCCAGGAGGTATCTAGAGCAGCAGATACTACACTTGACCAGAAAAGATCTTCCACTTTGCATCACAGTTAAAATGTAGAGAACAGAGCCAAGGAAGGATTGGGTGGTGGGGAGGGTGGGTGGCTTGGAGGCCTTGATACTCACAAAGGCAAATTCATCAGATCTAAATCAAGAGAAATCCTAGAATCCAGGAAAATGTGGAATGACAAATTCAATTCCTGAAAATAATACCTGCCACCCAAGATTACTGTATCCAATAAAATTATCCCTTAACATTGATGGAGAGATAAACCTAAACAAAAACAATTCAGGACCAAAAGCTGGCATCAGAATATTACTAAAGGAAATCCCATACAGAGATAAGGAACCAAGCTGGAGATGATGGGAATGCTGAGGAGGCATGGATGGAAGAGAGGGATAAATAATGAGAGGGACCAATGACTAATGATAACAGATAAATAATGAGAGAGACAGATGGCTAATGAGAGGAACAGATGGCTAATGAGAAGATCAGATGGATAATGAGAGGACAGATGGATATCGAGAGGGACAGATGGACAACAAGAGGAACCGATGGGTAATGAGAGGAAAGAACAGATATCGAGAGGAATGGATGAACAAACAAGAACTGGGAAAGAGTAGAGCATGTTCCACTCATATACACAGTCAACTGCAGGATAAATTATACAGGACTCTAAACATTCACACAGTGAGAAGAAAGACAGATATTCTCAGGAGAGGATCAAAAAGGCCCAATAGCTATGTGCATCTGATCATATAAAATGCCACTTACTGAAATGAACTCCAAGAAATGGAAACAAGAGGGTTTGGTTATTTTGCTATTTTTTTCTCCTTTGTCCTGTTTTAGATTTCTGTACCTGGTGTCTTGTATGTAAGTTTATCAGTTTGGGGGATGGTAAGGGAGGTACAGAATTGGAGGGACAAAAGGTGAACAAATGAAGCAGTGATATTCACTAGACACTTTGAAAACAAACTATACAACTTGTGGGGAAGGGTTCAGGAGGGAATAATGGAGAAAATGAAGGAAGATGAGACATTGTTAAAACAAAAACAAAAACAAAGAAATGTACTCATTTTCTGATTTATGTAACTTTAACCCCTATATATCACCCATAACAATAAAAGACTTAAAATAAAAAATAAAAACCAGCCAACTCCCAAAACAAATAAGGCGGATATAAAAATAAAACTATTCAGGATAAGCAGAAAAAGACACACTGAATGATGAGTATCAGCTCATGACAGTCCACAATGACCCAAAGGTAAATGGTCTTAACTTTCCAATTAAAAGGCCCAGACTCAGCCAGGCCCCCGAGGCTCATTCCTGTAATCCCAGCTCCTCAGGAGGCTGAGATGTGAGGATCATCGTGCAAAGCCAATCCAGGCAGGAAAGTCCAGGAGACAAATATCTCCAATAAACCAATAGAAAACTGGAAGTGGAGATGTAGCTCACCCGGTAGAATGTTCACCTAGAGCTGAATTCCTGACAGACAGAGCTCAGGCCCAGAGTTCAAGCCCTACAACTGACAAAAAAAAAAAAAAGCACAGACTTGGCTAATGGGATAAAATGGAAAGAAATTTAGATAAACAGGGAAAGACACACACAGGCTGAGGGAAAGGATGGAAGATCACACGCCCAGTGAAGAGAAGCTAGATGATAACTGGAGTACCTGTGCTCATATCTCACAATGTAGACTCCAAGAAAAATCCACCCCAAGAGATAAAAAGCCAGGTTACATGCATAAAAGGAGTGATCCACTGATACATAGCAATCATTAAGAGAAAGCTTTTAAGGCAACGTAAGAAAAACACCCCACGCATACAATAACAGAAAGTCTAGATGCAATGATACTTCATAGGGATCAAGAAATCTCCCTTTATCTGATTTTTCCCACTGTATTGGTGGGAAAAACATCAATCAATCAATCAATCCTTGCTTTAAAAAAAATAAAAGAGTAGGAGATTTAAATACCCCACTCTACTCAGAGATCATCCTGACACCCCTCCAAAGTAACTAATGGTGTAAGGTCTCCAAGCCAGCCCCAAGTCAGCAGAAGGAGAGAGATAAGAAAGATCAGAGCTGAGCAAAGGGTGGACAAATGCAGCCGTGTTCCTCACGGGACACAACGTGGAAAATGGACTCTAGAACTTGTGGGCAGGGGCAGAGGGAAAATCTAGGACAGACTGAGGGCAGGGGTGACACTGTCCCAAATGAAATGAACTCTACCTGACCTATGCAACTATAACCCCTTTGGCATCCACTTTAAAGTAACAAGAATTATTTTTACAAAGCATCAGAGCTGATGAGTGAAAAATGAAATAATAGTGCAGAGCAATGGATGAAGCAGCACTCTTTGAAAGAATAAACTCGAGTGACAAATCTTGACCCAACTAACCAGAGCAAAGAGCCCCAGGCTGGCCGGATGCCAGAGAATGAAGCAGGACAGCACAGGAAGAAAGTCTCCAAGGAAGCTCAGAGGAAGGAGCCCCAGAGCCCAGGCCACAGGGTCCCAGACCACCGGCATAGGGGAGAGTGACTGCTCCAGAACTTTCTCTCTCACACAGGATCTAGCGTCAAGAGCAGGCCCAGAACTCTGACTACATGAAACCCCAAGACCAGGGAGCCCGTGGAGAGCCTGCTGTTGTTCAAGACCTTCTGGAACAGCACAGACATGGAGGGGTGAGTGCGGCGGGCAGCAGGGACAGAGCCCAGCCCCGCTTGCCAAGTGTCCTGCTTCATTTGTCCTGCAAGGTTTGTCCCAGGAAGTGTGTCTCAGGAAGTGTGCCACGTGACTCATCCAT
>NW_012267270.1:27118-29005 GCF_000151885.1 Dipodomys ordii
ACTTGACCAGAAAAGATCTTCCACTTCCCATCACAGTTAAAATATAGAAAACAGAACCAAGGAATGATATCGGGGGGAGGGTGGGAGAGATGGGAAGGGCGGCATGGAGGTCTTGGTTACTCACAAAGGCACATTCATCAGATCTAAATCAAGAGAAACCCTAGAATCCAGGAAAATGTGGAATGAAAAATTTAAGTCCTGAAAATAATACCTGCCAACCAAGATTACTGTATCCAACAAAATTATCCCTTAACATGATGAACAGATAAAACTAAACAAAAACAATTCAGGACCAAAAGCAGGCATCAGAATATTTACTAAAGAAATCCTGAACAGAGATGAGAAAGAAAGCTGGAGATGATGGGAATGCTGAGGAGGCATGGATGAGAGGGACAAATAGATAATGAGAGGGACCCATGACTAATGATAACAGATAGATAATATGAGAGACAGATGGCTAATGAGACAACTGGATGTCTAATGAGAAGGATAGCTGGATAATGAGAGAGAGGTGAATATCAAGATGGACAGATGGGCAAAAAGAGGAACCAATAGATAATGAGAGGAATGGACAGATAACAAGAGGAATGGATGAACAAACAAGAACTGGGAAAGAGTAGAGGATGTTCTACCCACATACCCAGTCAACTGCAGGATAAATTATACAGGACTCTAAAAATTCACACAGTAAGAAGAAAGACAGATATTCACAGGAGAGGATCACAAAGGCCCAATAGCTATGTGCATCTGATCATATAAAATGCCACTTATTGAAATGAACTCCAAGAAATGGAAACAAGAGAGTTTGGTTATTTGGCTATTTTTTCGCCTTTGATGCTGTTTTTGATTTCTGCACCTTCTGAATTGTATGTAAGTTTATCAGTTTGTGGGAGGTAAGGGAGGTACCAAAATGGAGGAACAAAGGGTGAACAAATGCCACTGTGATATTCAATAGACACTTTGACAACAAACTATACAACTTGTGAAGGAGGGGTCCAGGAAGGAAAGATGGAGAAAATGAGGGTAGATGAGACACTGTTAAAAACAAAGAAATGTACTCATTTTCTGACTTATGTAACTATAACCCCCTATATATCCCCCTTACAATAAAAATAAAAGACTTAAAATAAAAAATGAAAATCAGCCAACTCCCAAAACAATTGAGGAGGATATAAAAATACAACTATGCAGAATAAGCAGAAAAAGACACACTGAATGATGACCATCAGCTCATGACAGTCCACAATGACCCCAAGGTATATGGTCTTAACTCTCCACTTAAAAGGAACACACTTGTTTGATACAATTTTAAAAAAAAAAGAAAAAGAAGAAGAAGAAGTTTCAGTGGAAAGAAACTCAGCTCACTGGGAAAGACACTCAGGTCACTGGCAAAGACACTCACAGGCTGAGGGAAAGGATGGAAGATCACATGCCCAGTGAAGAGAAGCTAGATGGTAACTGGAGTACCTGTGCTCATATCTCCCAATGTAGACTCCAAGCAAAATCCACCCCAAGAGATAAAAGCCAGGTTACATGTATAAAAGGAGTGATCCACCCAGACACACAGCAATCCTAAAGAGACAGCATTAAATGCTGCACGAGACAAAAACGCTGCAGGGCATAAAATAACAGAGGGTCTAGATGCAATGATACTTCATGGGGAGCAAGAAATCTTTCCTTTGTGTGACTTTTCCCACTGTATTGGTGGGGGGAAAATCAATTAATCAATTCTTGTTTTTTTTCAAAAGTAGGAGATTTCAATACCCCACTCTACCCAGAGATGATCCCGACACCCCTCCAAAAATCTAACAAAGGTGTCATGTCTGCCCTGGGGCAAGCTGGCCCTGTGCAGAGACCTCCCCACCTGCTGGCTAAGTCTCCCCCCAG
>NW_012267270.1:29573-39885 GCF_000151885.1 Dipodomys ordii
CCCTGCTGCTGCCAGTCCTGCTGTTGCAAACCCTGCTGCTATCAGTCCTGCTGTTGTAAACCCTGCTGCTGTCAGTCCAGCTGTTGTAAACCCTGCTGCTGTCAGTCCAGCTGTTGCAAACCCTGCTGCTGCCAGTCCTGCTGTTGCAAACCCTGCTGCTGCCAGTGCAGCTGTTGCAAGCCCTGCTGCTGCCAGTCCTACTGTTGCAAACCCTGCTGCTGTCAGTCCAGCTGTTGCAAGCCCTGCTGCTGTCAGTCCAGCTGTTGCAAGCCCTGCTGCTGCCAGTCCTGCTGTTGCAAACCCTGCTGCTGCCAGTCCTGCTGTGGCTATACTCTCATGTGCTGAAAGGTCTGAGGCTGTGCACCTTACATTGCTTTGTAGCGGCGGCAGCCTGGCTCTTTTTCCTCCACTGTCCGCTGACCTCCTTCTCTGCACACTGGAGCTCAGGACACATGCCACGTGGACTCAAGAGCCCAAGAAAGCCATGTTATTCCCTGGGAGTCTAGCTCCTGCCCCGCTATGGGGGGGCTCCCCTCCCTTCCCCCCCAGTCCTTCCCATCCCCTCCCCATCCCCTTCCCATCTCCCCCCAGCCCTCCCCATCCCCTCCCCACAGCCTCATTTTAGATCCAAACCCAGCCCCAGAGAGCCACAAGGAGGAAATGCCTCAGGCCTGTCCCTGTCAGCACTGGGAAAGTGGAAAACAGCAAGGAATGGACCCGGCTTCTCAATCGCCACGCTGAACATCGGTGGGCTCAGCGCTGCATCTTAACATGAGGACCAGCAGCCTGGAGAAGACACAAGAGCCGCCTTCCCTTGGTCACTGTCAGAGACAGACACAATTTCCAAGTGCAACCAACAAAAAACCAAAACAGAAACAAAACCAACCAAACAAACACAAAACCCTCCTAGAATTGATAAGAAGGATAGCAGAGTGTTCATATACATATATCATTTATGTGATATATAAATATATATGAAACATATATAACACACATATAAAACATACATAAACATGTTTGTACCCACACATATATATGAACAAGAAGAGACAGGGATCAGGAGAATAATTCCATTCGCAATGACCAATGAAACAATGCCACACCTGGGATTTGACCTGGCGCAGGGGGGCTTTGCCTCCTCGTTGCTGGAACGGAGGCGCGCACCCCAGGCAGCTCTTTTGTTGAGATGAAGTCTTTCAGAATGTCTCTGCCTGGGTTGGTGCAGCTCTGGGGTTCTCCCCACCCGGGCCTGCGGGTGGCTGTGAAGCAGGCTGGAGCCGCCATGCCCAGCTGTACACAGGTAGTTAAGGAAATCAACAATCTCACTACCTCTGGCGTCTACCCAGAGCACTGCAAGTCAGAACACAGCAGAGACACCTCCCGAGTGCTCCCGGCCGCGGTGTCACCACGGCCACCCTGTGGAGCAGCCCCGAGCCCACTGCGGAGCAGGTGTCGGGCACGTGTGGTCTCTGTACACAGGGAATGCCACTCACCTCTGTCATTTGCAGGGAAATGGATGACCCGGAAAAAATCGTGGTGCAGGAAGTAAGTCAGGCTCAGATAGACAAATGGTTTGGGCTTTCTCTCCTGTGCGGAAGCTAGATCTTTTTCTTTTTTTCTTTTTTTGTTGGTCATGGGGCCTGAACTCTGGGCCTGGGCGCTGTCTCTCAGCCCTTCAGCTCAAGGCGAGCACTCTACCACCTGAGCCACAGTGCCACTTCCAGCTTTTCCTGCTGATGTGGTGCTGAGGAATCGAACCCAGGGCCTCATGCATGCAAGGCAAGCACTCTACCACTGAGCCACCTTCCCAGCCACCTTCCCAGTCCTGGAAGCTAGATCTTAGAACACACACAGGAAAGTACACGCTGGGTTCCGTGCACATGTATGCACACATGCACATAACACACACGTGTATCTGTGCACATACATTCACTCTCACGTATACACATGCACGCACACACACACACACACAAGCTCACTCTGACCCAGCTCCCGAGGGGAAGTGGATGAAGACGGAGCGGATGGCTGGGCCTGCGGTGCTGGCTCTTTGGCGTTGCTCACCCCAACCCAGAGCTGAGGCTGCAGGACTGAGGCTGGGGCTGCAGCCTCTGCGGCCTGCCCTGGAGGGGTGGCTGGTTTGGGGCCAGCTCTGCACTGCCCCTGCCGCCCTCCGCCCTCCCCTCCATGCCAGGGCCCGCCCCAGCCCGCACACGCACCTCCCAATCAGGGCCGTGGGGGAAGCCGGAATTCCCTGGCCGAGGCTCTCTCAGCTGTGCGACCCGTGAGTGGCGCGAGGCTCAGGGCTGGTGTGAGCCCCCCTTCCCCCCCTGGCCTTCAGGTGGCCATGGTGGGTCACCCGTGGGGGGACCAGGGTGGCCACGGGACCAAAGCTGCACTGACACTGTGGGTGAAGGGAGAAGCCCAAGTCCACGTTGCCAGGGGAGGAGGCGGTGGGGACGCCCTTGGACTGCGGGCCGGGCCGGGCAGCACCCGCCACTCCCCCCACCCCCGCCGGTGAACAGGGCCGACTCCCCACACACACACAGAACTGTGAGACGCAGCCCCTCCCCACTCAGGAAATGTGCTGCTTCCTGAGCAGAATCTAGAAGAATCTAAAAGAATGGCCAAGACCTGCAGTGTAAAGTCTCAGAGCCGGAGCGGGTACAGTGTGTCTGCCAGGGTGGGCTGGAGGCCTGGGGTTGGAGGCCGGGGTGGGGCTGGATGGAGGAGCCCTGGATTCAGACGGCCACCCGCAGGGCCAGCACATGGCCAGCAGAGGGCAGCAGAGTGCCCCGGGACAGCGGCGGGCTGGACCCCGCCTCCCCCCCACACCCCCCCAGCAGGGATGAGCTCCTTGCTCTAAGAGGAAGCCTGTGATGCAGATCTGACGCACATGTGAGTCAGCCCTCCCCCACCCCCGCCGGCACGTCCCGCAACCTCCAACCTCCGTGGGCACGCCAACCCCAGCCACACCAGGGACCCGCACGGGCAATCTATTGGACGCGTAAACTCTCCGTGCTGCTGCCAATGAGCTAAGGGCAGAGGGCACCCCTGGCCTCCCTGTGCTACGCCCGGACGGATAAAGATCTGTACGAGGGAGGCTGGGCCCCCGGAAGGAGCAGCAGATGCTCACAGGACAGCTCACGACAATTTCCATGACCACCGGCACATCACCTCCGTGATGGCGGTGATAAGGCCCCGGAACCCAGGAGAACCAGAACTGGGAGGCTGAGCCACCGGGCCACGCCCGAGATCCGGACCCTTACACTCTCCCCCTCCGTCCCGGGCCCGAATTCCTCTTCCAGAATCCCCTGCTCTGCCTGCGCCCTGGAGATGGCTGGAGGGGGCTGGAGCCAGGCCACGCCCTTACCCTCGCCCACCCTGCAGCCTTTCCTAGACACCTCCCGCCACGCCCGCCACGCCCCCCAGGTGCCTGAATCCTCTCGTGGCTGACACAAGAAGTGCGTTAGATGAGCTCCTACCGGAGGAGGCGTTGGCTTGTTCTGATGGTTTTCTCTATAAATATCAGGATACACAGGCAAACACACCTGTAGCTACTTACTAAATCCATCTGTATACAAATTCACACACTGCATTTAGGAAGGGAAAGGGAAAGAGAATTTGTTTTATGAAATCAGCTCAGGCCGGGCGCCAGTGGCTCATGCCTGTCATCCTAGCCACTCAGGAGGCTGAGATCTAAGGATCATGGTTCAAAGCCAGCCTGGGCAGAAACAGCTGTGAAACTCTTATCTCTAGTAAACTACTCAATAAAAGCCAGAAGTGCTGCTTTGGCTCAAGTGGTAGAACACTAGTCTTGAGCAGGGACACTGCCCAGGCCCTGAGTTCAAGCCCCATGAAAAAAAAGTCAGCTCAGGCCGTGGAAGTGGGCAGGTTGGGAATTCGGGGAGCTGCCAGCAGGCCGGGGCACCTGCAGAGCTTGGTGTTGGGGTCTTGAATCTGAAGACGAAATGACTCCCTTCTCAGGAACGTTGTTTTTTTTGTTGCTTTTGGTCCAGTCGTGGGGCCTGAACTCTGGGCCTGGGCGCTGTCCCTCAGCTCTTCAGCTCAAGGCTAGCGCTCTACTACTTGAGCCACAGCACCACTTCCAGCTTTTTTCTTTTTGCTTATGTGGTGCTGAGGAATCAAATCCAGGGCCTCAGGCATGCAAGGCAAGCGCTCTACCACTGAGCCACCTTCCCAGCCCACGTTGGTATTTTTCTACTAAGACTGTTGGCGGACTCATGTCTCAAAGACCAGCAGCCTTGAATGCAGCTAGCACAAAGCTTATATAGGCCAAAACCACGTAAGGTGTGAGGAATTAAACTTAACAAAAAAGTGTTTTATACACGCAAAGCAAACCAGATGAGGACTCTTAAACCTAATAGAAAAGCAAACCATCTAGGGAAACAATCAGGGGAAATCAAGGGCCGGTTCTTGGGGAAGCATAGACCAGTCTCCTTCCTTCAGTGGTGGGGAGAGTGACTCCGAGGTGGGCCTTCTGGACAAGGCTGAGTGATGATCGGACCCGGGGCTACATGTCCCAGCTTCCCCAGAGACCCCACGCCCCACCGCCCAAGAGCCCACCTCTTCTTCCCTGGGCCTCTCCCCTTTGGGGCCTTCGGTTGGCTTTTTCCTTGCAGCTCTGGCCTGGGCTGGAAGGAGCTGCACCATTCTTACCCTGGAGGCTGCTGCTGAGCTTTGGGGGTCTGGGGGCAGGCCCAGGCCCCGCCTTCACCCGGCAGGGCGGTGTTAGCTGGGCCGGCCGTGGAGGAAGGCTCAGTGCTCACTGTGGGGATGCTGTTTCAATCACACACTCGTGAGGAATGAGGGCCAGGCGTGGGGACCCGCAGCTCGCCGGCCTTCATTCGTGGGGTCTGCACGTGGCTGTGGCTTCCGCCAGTCCTGTCCTGGACCTGGCCTTTCTGTCCTGCCTCTCTGAGGCTGCACGTGCTGCCCGATGAGGCACAGCTGCGGGTGCTTTGTAAAGAGATTTGAGGAGCCTCGCTGTCTTTCTCCTGGAGCACGTGGATGGCTCGATTGGCCTCTGCAGTGAAAACAAAACTCACACAAGGCACTGGGCTCAGAAAGGTCAAAACCGTGGCCCCTGGCTGCAGTGAGGCAGAGCCGCCACCAGGGGGCACTGTTGGATAGCAAAAGGAAATGGGCTCCGCAGGTGGGGGGCAGACCCTGGCGGGGACAGGTGAGGCTGGGCGGGGGTTGGGCAAACCCAGAGCCGCAGGCAGAGCCGGTGGGCAGCTGCATGGACGCTGCCGTCCTGCAGGCGGCTGCAAAGGCCTTGACCCGGGCTCAGTGCCGGCCTCTGTGTGCAGGCCTCGGTAGCCACCTCAGGAAGAGCCTACCGGGCCTCTCTTGTCCCCCAATTATGCAGGCAGTCTGGGGGGTCCCTGTACCCCTCCCAGGTCTCCATGGCCAGGCCGGTGTCAGACACCGGGTGGGGGGCTTGGCAGGAAACGCCGCCGAGGGCCCAGCCTAGGTAGGGTGACAGGACACTGGGGCACCTCCCCGGCCGCAGGATGGACATGGCATGCAGGAAAGGCCTGGTGGTCCTTGGCCTGGGTTCCTGCCATTGTCTGAGCCACAGCCCGGGGGGCTGGGCCCCGGGCGCTGGGCCCCGGGCTGGAACAACGCTGGGACGGGCCTTCCTGTTTGCTAACTTAGGGCTCAGAGCAGGTGGGCCCAGTGTCCTTTCCCACGACACAGACACAGGGGAGGGTCGCCAGAGGAAAACCGAACAAAGGAAATTCCTCTGGGGGCCTCCATACCCCCCTACTCCGCTCCCCAGGGTCAGGGCCCTGGGGGGCCCTGGGGGGTTTCAGCGGCCCAGCTGACTCCCGCTGGAGAGTGGCCCTTCCCCGGCCACGAGGGGCCAGCACGGAGGAAGTAGACATGGGGTAACCCAGCCCGGGCTGCTTCGTTTTCAGGTGGAGAACCGTCTGCTCCTCAGCATTTTATCTGCTCAATTATTTTTTAAAAGTCTGGCCAGGGGCCTGGGAAGGTGGCTCAGTGGTAGAGCGCTTGCCTTGCATGCATGAGGCCCTGGGTTTGATTCCTCAGCACCACATAAGCAAAAAGAAAAAAGCCAGAACTGGCGCTGTGGCTCAAGTGGTAGAGTGTTAGCCTTGAGCTGAAGAGCTGAGGGACAGCGCCCAGGCCCAGAGTTCAGGCCCCACAACCGGACCCAAAAAAAAAAAAAAAAGTCTGGCCAGGTGCTGGTGGCCTTCACCAGTCTCCCTCCTCCCATGGGACACTGAGGCAGGGAAACTGAGGCAGGCCTCCGGCCATCCAGCCCAGCCAGGACAGCAGCAAAAACAGAGACATGGAGTAAAGGTCAGGACCAGTACCCGGGCCCTGAGTTCAAGCTCCAGCACTGCACACTAAGACATAAGAGTCCAACAAGCGGCCTCCTGCCCTCGGAACGCGCCGCGTCACCCCGCGTCCGTGTCCCCGCCTCTGTGGAGGTGTCTCGGCCCCTGGCGTGGGTGTCAGGCTGCCGTGCCCCTGGGGAGGGGGCTTCCAGGTGCTTTCTGGGGGTGGCTCTGGGGGTCCCCAGCCCTCCCTGGCCCGTGTGTCCCCCCTCACTGAGCCAGGCCCCCTGCAGGCCAGCAGGGCCCCAAGGCCTGCCTGGGTCAGAGGCCCCAACGCCCGAAGCCTGTGTCTGGAGTGCTGCACAATGGCCCAGAACCTTCCGGAACTACAGCAGGGTCTCACAAGGGGTCCCCAGAAAAACTGTCTCCAATGACTATTCCAACCTGCTAAGCGGCTGGGTGGGTGTTGTGAGGTTCACCCTGCAGGCCAGGGGTTCTGGGGGGCCTGGGGGGGCTGTGACAGAGGGCGCAGGTCACCAGAGCTCAGGGTGGCATCGCCTCTGGCGGGCCAGCCACTGCCCCTTCTCACCTCTCCCTGTCTGCCTCTGCCCCCCTCCTCCCTGCACGCTGAGCGTGAAGGCCCCCCAAACCGTGACGCCTCCTGGGGAAGGGCAGGCGCCGGGCGGGGGCAGGGGCAGCACCCCCCGCCCCCCCTGGGGGACACTGCCCTCAGGGCTGGGGGACCAGGCCCGGCTGGGCCTGGGGTCTCACAGCCACGCAGTGTCCTGTGAACCAGGGTTTGCTCATGGGAGCTGAACCCAGGACCTTGGGTAGGTCCAGCTAGAGCTCTGCCCCTCCCTCCCTTCCTCAGCCCTCCCGCCCTCCCCCCCCCTTTCTTTCTGGTAGAGTTCTACAACCTGAATCACACACAGCCTTTTATGTTATTTTTTGGAATAAGCTCTTGTCTCCCCTTCCCCCTCCCCCCCCCCAGCCTGGACGCCAATCCTCCTGCTGGTGCCTTCAGCGCAGCGGGCTGGCCCCTCTCACGGGCTGAGATGGGGTCTCTCAGACTGCACCGCCTGGCTGGCCAAGCTCAGCAAGTCCAGGGCCTTGGGTTCAAACCCCAGCGTGGCCCGGAGAAACAGAACAACAGAACTCAAGGCTCAGCCTGCTGCGCGCATGCGGACTCCCTTGTCACCACTGTGGCTGGTGGCGGGGCGGGCCGGTTGAGGAAACCGTGAGGTGCTCGTGGGGATGGGGGGCGGGGGATGGCGTGGCCCCAGTTGGGCAGTTCAGTGAATCGCCCACCACATCCGGGCATGCTGAGTGTGGTCTGGTCGCCCGGCTCCTCGGGTGGGAGGGCCGGGGCCCAGGGCTTTGGGCCAAACTGCAGTGGACGCTCAGCCACCAGGTGACGTGGCCACCGCTGTGACCTGGCACACCTGCTGCCCCCTCATTGGCTCCAGACAGGGAGACGGGCAGGGGAGAGCATAAGGCCCTGAGTTCAGCTCCCTGTACCAGTGCACACGCACACACACGTGCACACACGTACACACATGCATGCACACATGTATACACATACACACACGCACACACACATGCACACACGTACACACGTGCATGCACACGTGCACACACACATGTACACACATGCACACACGTGTATACACACGTGTACACATGCGCACACATGCATGCACACGTGTACACACACGCACACATGTGATGTGCACACACATGTACACATATGCATACACATACACACAATAGGGACACTGTAAGCAAAGTTGTTAGCATAATCAACTTTTACAAAGAAAGAGTATTAAAAGGAACAGAACATGAGTTGAAAAAGAACAAAAGAAAGGAAGCGAGGGCGGGAGGGAGGGAGGGAGGACGCCAGAAGAGTCTGGTGTGTGACAGGGCCCTGGCCGCAGGCGGGAGGGAGGGAAGCCGAGGCGTGGACGTGGGTTGCGGGGTGAGGCTGTGTGGGGAAGGAGCAGCCCATGGGCAGCACGGCCGTGTTCACCTGGGGAGCCTCAGCTAGACAAGGCAAATACACAAAGCCGCCAGGCTCGCTGGGGATTTCCAAGGCCACAGACACAGAGCTGGATAATCAGGAGTGAATTAAACAAAGGAGGTTTACATCCACAGGCAATAAACAACAGAATTGAATTAACCAGCTTTATTTCATAACAGAACACCTGGGCGGGCGGGGAGCGGGTGGCGGCGGCGGCCTGGGTGTCTGTCTGAGTAGACGGGCCCACTTCCCTGCTGTCCCTGTGTCCTGAGGCTGTCGGCTGGGGTGGGGGTGCAGGAGGGCGCGAGCACCCGCCAGGCCTGCTCCAGGATGACTGGTGGTCAGAGGGCGGGGGGCACGGCGGTAATGAACCCGGGACGGCCAGGTTCCCGTGGCTCTGTCCGCGGCTGCGGGGTTGGGCACTGGCCGGGAGGCCTTTGGCTGTGGGAAAATCACAGAACAGGGTACCAAACCCGCTGAACCCCCCTCTCCCCAGACCCCTCCCCGTCCTCAGGTGAGGGGTGCGGCCAGCGTGGCCCAGACCCAGCGGCCCAGGCCCAGCAGCTCCCGGCCAGGTCCGCTGGCTGGTCAGCCCCGGTGTGGAGGGGGCAGAACCGCAGCACAGCTGACCTACGGGGGTGCCCCCCAGCCAGGCGCGGTGAGTGCACCCAGCAGGGCGGCGCCCCTCCAGCCTCCCGGTTCCGCCATGCGGGATGCGGTCTGGATGCGTGGGGAACCCAAGGCCCGAGCAGCGGAGGAGTTCACGGGCATGTGAAACAGTCACTGACTAGACACCCGAGCGCCAGGGTCAGGGCCCAGACACGCCGGACGCGGCCACGCACCCACACCCACCACAAAGCCCGGTGCAACACAACTGGCCAGATGTGAAATGACCACCGACACAGGGAAAGGGGAGAGGGAAGAGGAAGGAGAGGGAAGAGGAAGGAGAGGAAAGATTAAAACACATGAGGAAATAGGAAGGAAGGAAGGGAGGGAGGGAGGAAGGAAGGAAGGAAGGGAGGGAGGAAGGAAGGAAGGAAGGAAGGAAGGAAGGAAGGAAGGGAGGGAGGAAGGAAGGAAGGAAGGGAGAGAGGGAGGGAGAAGGAAGGAAGGGAGGGAGGGAGGAAGGAAGGAAGGAAGGGAGGGAGGAAGGAAGGAAGGAAGGAAGGAAGGAAGGAAGGAAGGGAGGGAGGAAGGAAGGAAGGAAGGGAGAGAGGGAGGGAGGAAGGAAGGAAGGGAAGGAGGGGAAGGGAGGGGAAGAAAGGGAGAGAGGGAGACAGTATAGACGAAGGGAGGGAAGGAAGGAAGGAGGGAGAGAGGGAAGGAAGGACGGGGAGAAGAGGAAAGAGGTGAGGAAGGAAGGAAGATAAGGAAATAGGGAAGAAAAGAAGAAAGAAAGAAGCAAGAAAGGGAGGAAGGAAGGAAATAAGGACAAAAAGGAAGGAAAGAAAAGGAACAAAGGAGAAAGGAAGGGAAGGGAGGAAAGGAAGGAAGGAAGGGGAAAAGGAGGAAAGGAGAAGAAGGAGGAGGAAGGGAAGAAGAAGGAAAGTATGAAGAAATGGAAAAAGGAAGGGAAGAAGGAGGAAAAAAGAACAGAAGAATAGGAAGAGAGGGGGAAGGGAGGGAGGAAGGAAGAAAGGAGGAAGAAAGTGGAGAAGGAAGAAAGGGAAGAAGGCAGAAGGAGGAAGGAAAGAAAGGCAGAAAGAGGAAGGAGGAAGGAGGTAGGAAGAAGAAATAAAGAAGGAAGGAAGGCAGAAAGGAGGAAGAAAGTGAGAAAGGAAGGAAAGGAGGGAGGAAGGAGAAAGGAGGATGGAGGAAGGAAGAAGGCAAAAGGAGGAAGGAGGAAGGAAAAAAGGAAGGAAAGAAAGAGGAAGGAAGGGAGGAAGGAAGGAAGGAAAGAGGAAGGAAGGGAGGAAGGAGGGAAGGAAGGAAGAGAGCAGGGAAGATGGGAGGAAAGAAGGAAGGAAGA
>NW_012267270.1:41668-64724 GCF_000151885.1 Dipodomys ordii
AACTCGCTCCGTGTGGGTCGCACAGGGCCTGCTCACCCACCAGGACTCTCGGGACCTGTGTCCGCTCAGCCTCTGCTCTAGAACCCTCCAGAGGGTTCCTGGCTGGGCACTGCACTGAGTCTTCCTGTCCCCCGGGCCTGGGCCTGGGCCTGGCTGGCGCCCATGTGTCCCCCGTCCCCACCCGGATCCCACTCCTGCCCGGCTCCATGGCCAGTGCAAGCCAAGCTGCCCACCCGAGCCCTCAGGCCGGCCGGCCGGCACAGCGGGCTGCTCCCCCGGGCTCCTGGGGTCCCGGGCTCCCTCGCTGGCTCACGTGAGGGCACAGGCGGCCCACAGAGGCCCGAGCAGGCCTGCACAATGTTACAGCAGAATGAAAGGCAGGAGAGGAAGAGACAGATGTGTGTCCTGTAAACAGTCTGATTTCCCAATGCAAACCAGATTCCGGCCAAGGCCATCAGGTAAACATCTGCGTCAGAACCCCCGGCCCCCCGCCGCCCGGGAGGCCCCGGCTCTCAGTCCCCTACTCTGGGACCCGTCAGAGTCGCCGCCCAGACATTTCGTAATTAGACAAAATTAGGCCTCAGATTCCTTCCCTAAATCCCAAAGATCTCTGCAATTTCAGGTCTCCTCAAAAATGAAAACATTTGGTAATTAAAGGACACAAGTGAGAACACTCGAGAATGTTCTCTCAACTGGAAAATGCCAATTAAGGAAGTGCCTCTGCCTCCCGCCCACCTTGGCAGCCCCGCTCATCTTTCTGCTCTGCCTGACACCAGATTAACTGTGCCCTGGCTCTCGGGGGCCCGGGTGGAGCGGCGCGGGGCCCTCCTTGCCCCTGGGATTCAGGGATTTGGGTCCTCTGCCTACTCAGCACCCTGTGTGGGTCCCCAAGGACCGGCTGGGCCTGCACACCAGGGACACTGGCCTTGAAGGTCTATTTCATGTCTTTTTAGGAGATGAACCGCATAATTGAGTCTACCAGTCCCATTCGTGCTTCCTTCTCCCACCTGCATTGCCGCCCCGTTTATCTTCCTCTCCTGGCCTCCAAACCACCCGAAAACATGGTTTTTCAAAAGTTTTATCAGTGATTTTTTTGGGAATAGCAGGGTTAACGCTGGAGGCAATAGAACACCATTCTCTGTTGCCTGTGTCACAAGTGGCTGTTGGACACCTGGAAGTGTTTGAATCCCCGCTGGTCTGGAAGGGTTTGTGTCCAGGCTCACCCTGCCTCTAGGCGGCTCAGCCTTCATCTCTGCAGCCCGATCTGCCCAGCGTGCCCGGCTCTTCTGTGGTCCGCCGTGACTTCCTGAGCCGGTGTCTGTCCTCCAGACACGTCCAGGTCCTCAGGACAGAACCTGGGCTCTAACAACGTGTCTCCAGGGCCAGCAGGAGTTCTCTGGGAGAGCCCGGAGAATTGGCACCCAGCTCTCTACCCAGTGCCTCCCCCTCCTGCCCCATGCTGTCCCCACCCAGTGCCGGCCAGCAGCCCCGTCCCCTCCTGTGCTGCCCTTAGCCCTCAGACCCCCTGGGGTCGCGGTGATGGCAGCCCCACAGCCCCCCCCCCCCGCTCCTGAGCCAGGCAGGAGGTGAAGGAGGGCCCTGCGGTGTCACCAGCCATGGCAGGCCACGTCCTCCATGACTGCAGGGCTCCGGCCGGCTCTCTCATCTGGGCAGTGCCCCGGGGCTGTGGCCACCCGATCAGCCTTTGAGGGGATGTCCGTGCGGGGAAGGGCGGTGGAGAAGCCTTGCTGACAGAGGGGAGAGCGGCCTGGGTGGCCCCTTCCCACTGGAGAAGCCCCAGTACTAGAGAAGCAGCCCCACAGCCCCGTGCGGGAAGAGCATGGAGGCTAGCCCAGGCCGGGCTGCCCGGTGAGCATTGCAGGTTGACGGGTCAGCCCGGTCCGGCACCCAGGAGGGGCCCGCACGCATGGAGGTGGCTCCTCGCTGGGGGACAGTGTTCCCAGGGCATCAGCCCACAGCGGGGGCCCCACAGAGTGGGGTGCACACGGCACCCCCTGACTCCTCAAGCCCGCTGGCCATTTCCCCCTGTGCCTTCCATGGGTGCTGGACCCTGGGCCTCCACCCCATGGGGACCCCCAGGGGAGAGCTGCTCACCGCCTCTGAAACACTGTCCATAGTGTGTGTGTGCTTTGTGTGTGTGATGTGTGCATATGTGTGATGTGTGTGTATGTGCTTGAGTGCACACATGTTCAGGTACTCACACACACATGCACCAGTACTAGAATTGTAATTGAGGGCCTGGTGCTGTTCCTGAGCTGGCTTTTTGGCTCAAGGCTGGTGCTCTACCACTTGAGTCACTGCTCTACTTCTGGATTTTTGACAGTTAATAGGAAATTTTCATGGACTTTCCTCTCCAGGCTGTCTTTGAACCTCGATCCTCAGGTCTCAGCCTCCCAAGTAGGTAGACTTACTGGTGTGAGCCACCAGTTCCAGGCTTGCCCCAAGTTGAAACAAACACAAAGTCAGCTGCACAGAGGCTTGGCGTCGCCAGAGGTATCCCGATCGGGTTTTACGATGAGACATTCTGTGCGAAAGCTGGAAGCCTGAAGAGACACAGAGATGGCAAGAGACAGGGAGACATGGAGAGAGAGACACCGATGGAGGAAGGTAGGGTAGCCAGGGAGGAGGGAGGGGAGGGACGGCTCGAAATGTCTTCATTCTATGAAGAAGCCACCTGAGGAGAGACAATGCTTTTCTGCTTGAGTGGGCTGGCAGGCCCCAGGCCCACCCCGGGGACAGGTCGGGGCAGCGTGGGTGGGGCCAGGCCGCCAGGTGCGGAGTGTCTGGTCATCACCAGCTCAGGCCTCTCAGATGAACACCTGGGGATAGAATGTCTGACTCAGACACAAGGAGGGTTTAACCGCTTAAGAGACCACCGAGGGCTGGTGTAGTGTTTCCCGCCTGTAATCCCACCACTCAGGGCACCTGGGTGACATGGCCAGACGCTGTCACAGCACAATAAAAAGTAATTAGCCGGCGGTGTGCACACGGTGTCGAGGCTTTAGGAGAGGCGCCCGCGCAGCGCGGCGCACGCCGCCTGGCCCCGACCTGGGGCGTGTCACCTCCTCCGCTCGGCGTGGCCTCCGCACCTGGCGTGTGGGTGGCTTTCTCTTTAGTCAGAGTGAGAAAGCACTTGCCCCCGGGCAGAGAGGCTCTATCTGGAATGGAGACCGGGGCCTGGTCAAGGGATTCTTTGCATCTGGTGCTGTGCACGGGAACCGGGCGTCCACGGTGCGTCCGCGGTGCTGGTCCGGCGAGCCCGAGGGAAGCCCTGCATAGCTCTGTGTATTTTCCCTGCTGTGTGCAGCCTGTTGGGTCGGATCAGCCCCATTGCTGCCTCTGTGCTGTCCGGGCCACCACCGCTCGGTCCTCTGGGACGTCCTGTGTCACGGGCAGAGCTGGGACACGCTCGGGCTCTGGCAGCCTCAGGGAGCGTGCGGGGCAGGGCCTCACATGGCACTTCCAGACCGGGAGATGACCGAGAAGGGGAACGTGGCCCTGGGTGACCCACAGTCCACACCACGCCCGGGGAATCGAGACACACAACAGCCATGTCCGTGCACCGCCTCTGAAAAAGAGTTCCCTTAAAAACAAGGCATCCGGGCTGGGAAGGTGGCTCAGTGGTAGAGCGCTTGCCTCGCATGCACGACGCCCTGGGTTCGATTCCTCAGCACCACATAAGCAAAATAAGCCAGAAGTGGCGCTGTGGCTCAAGTGGTAGAGCGCTAGCCTTGAGCTGAAGAGCTGAGGGACAGCGCCCAGGCCCAGAGTTCAGGCCCCATGACCGACACACACAAACACAGAAACAAAAACAACCAAGGCATCTATGCCCCGTACACCCCAACCACTGGGCTCCTGGGTGTTTATGCCAGGACAGAGGAACACGTGTGCACACACAGGCTTCGCACGCCCCACGCTGGCAGTGATCAGGCCCCGCGGCCTGTGTGGCTGGAAGGACGGCTGCTGAGCGAGGCCTGGGAGGGCCGAGGCACACAGGGGCCGGGGCAGCGTGCAGACACAGGCCGGGGCTGGGGGCAGGAGTGCTCAGAGAGGACATTTTCCCTCAGTGGCCCAGGCTGAACGTCCACACCGAGCTCAGAGCTGTATACACGGCAGCACGAATGCTGGCTGACTTGGTTCTGACATTGATTCATAGTAACATTAGACATCGAGGGGAAATGGTGGCAAGGCTCACGGTCCCCTGCCCAGAGTCTGCGATTGCATAAACTAAAACAGGTAAGAATGAGTGAACCGGACCTGGCGCCCCGCGGCTGCAAGCCCAGCCGCCCGGGAGGCAGGAAGACAGTGACTTTGAGGCCGACGAGGGGGAGGCAGCAGGAGAGCCTCCAAATTAACAAAATTAAAAAGGGCAGCGGGCAGTAGGTGCTCAGGCACCTGGCCTGGACGGGCCTGGGCTGAGTCCAAGAACTACAGAACAAAATCCCATCACAGCCACAAAATCTACCCCTGAACACCCGGCAGAGATGGCGGCCACCTTCCCGTTGGGGAATCGATTCCTCAGGGAGCTTTGCAGTCAGGACAGGGTTGAACTCACGGGGAAGAAGAGCTTTGACGTGGGCAGACATTGTTATATATATCATATCTCATAAAAATGAAATAAAATAGAAGAAAGGGTAGGGCCATTGGGAGTAACTGAACCAGAAGCACCCAGGGGAAGCTAAAGTTGAGGATCTGGGGGTTCATCGACCAAGACTCTGTGTCCCAGAACAGAAGGGTCTAGGATGCACAAAGTTTCAAGGCCCAGGCTGACCTGGCCAGATTCAAGGCCAGTGTCACTGGTGTGCGGGCCCAGCCGGTCCTTGGGGACCCACACAGGGTGCTGAGTAGGCAGAGGACCCAAATCCCTGAATCCCAGGGGCAAGGAGGGCCCCGCGCCGCTCCACCCGGGCCCCCGAGAGCCAGGGCACAGTTAATCTGGTGTCAGGCAGAGCAGAAAGATGAGCGGGGCTGCCAAGGTGGGCGGGAGGCAGAGGCACTTCCTTAATTGGCATTTTCCAGTTGAGAGAACATTCTCGAGTGTTCTCACTTGTGTCCTTTAATTACCAAATGTTTTCATTTTTGAGGAGACCTGAAATTGCAGAGATCTTTGGGATTTAGGGAAGGAATCCGAGGCCTAATTTTGTCTAATTACGAAATGTCTGGGCGGCGACTCTGACGGGTCCCAGAGTAGGGGACTGAGAGCCGGGGCCTCCCGGGCGGCGGGGGGCCGGGGGTTCTGACGCAGATGTTTACCTGATGGCCTTGGCCGGAATCTGGTTTGCATTGGGAAATCAGACTGTTTACAGGACACACATCTGTCTCTTCCTCTCCCGCCTTTCATTCTGCTGTAACATTGTGCAGGCCTGCTCGGGCCTCTGTGGGCCGCCTGTGCCCTCACGTGAGCCAGCGAGGGAGCCCGGGACCCCAGGAGCCCGGGGGAGCAGCCCGCTGTGCCGGCCGGCCGGCCTGAGGGCTCGGGTGGGCAGCTTGGCTTGCACTGGCCATGGAGCCGGGCAGGAGTGGGATCCGGGTGGGGACGGGGGACACATGGGCGCCAGCCAGGCCCAGGCCCAGGCCCGGGGGACAGGAAGACTCAGTGCAGTGCCCAGCCAGGAACCCTCTGGAGGGTTCTAGAGCAGAGGCTGAGCGGACACAGGTCCCGAGAGTCCTGGTGGGTGAGCAGGCCCTGTGCGACCCACACAGAGCGAGTTCGCACCTCATCATGGGCCAGCTGGACTGGGTGGGGTTCTGTCCCCACGTGACTGTGGGCTCGGGTCCCCTTCCTGGGCGGGGGACGCCTCTTCCAGCAGGTTCTGGAAGAAATGGGGCTCCGGCCCGGCAGCGGAGGCCATGGCAGGCTCCCGGGAACCACTGAGCCCAGCTGGCCACGGCGACCGAGGGCCTGGCCGCCCGTCTGCCACCGTGCGCGGCACCGGCCAGGAGGGCGCGGGCGGGCTGAGCATTCTCACTGGGGCCCGGCCGCTCCTGTGGCTCCCAGCAAGAGAAGAGGCGCCATGCAGCCCTAGGCCTGCGCACCCTGCCCTCCTCCGCCTCCTCTGCCCGCCGGCCGCTCCATCCCTCCCTTTCTGCCTGGGCTCTCCCAGCCTCCCCTCTGTGCCCTCTCTCTGCTTCTTCCTCGTGTCGCTGGGTGTCCAGTGTGACCCTGGACGCCCGTCCTGGTCACGCTCAGGCCCGAAGGCAGAGGCGGGGTGCACAGCCCCAGCACCACTGTCCCCTGGAGTCTTTGTGCCTAGAACGGATCACAGACCCAGAAGCACCGAGGCCCCAGCCCAGCGCCGGCCCGGAGCCCGGCCCCTGCGGACCTCCGGGTCCCCTGGGTGGCGAGTGCTGGCTGCCTGCGTTGGGACAGGACTGTGTCATGAGCACCAGGCCTCTGAGCCACGCTCACGGTGCTGGGTGCCCGCACTGCCGTCCTCTGAGGCTGCACGGGAGCCCTGGGCACAGAGCCCCCTGGTCCTGCGCCCTCTGCCCGTGGGCTTGGGGCCGGGCCCCCCGCTACGCTGTGGAGGTCAGGGAGCATGATGGTGCCAACGTCTCCTCCAGGCCTCTGCTCACCAGGAACGGGGCCGGGAGGGGCCCTGTGACTGGCAACGCGAGCCTAACGCCCACGGGAGGCAGCCTGCTGGACAGGGACCCTCCTGTCCTGTCCTCGTCCTGACGTCCGTTTCTGACAGGCTGATGACAGGGCGGGTGCTCTGCAGCCTTCTGGAACCATGCAGCTGGTTCCTCAGGATTGGCCCTGACTTTACTCTGGGCCTGCAGAACCTCCATCCCCCTGTTCCCGCATCTGCATGAGATGCTCTACTGAGTCAGGAAAAAGGCCTCCGGCTGGTCTGAGTGTTGTGTGTCACCTGGACTCTGAGCTAACCACCAGCTCCACGGTCATGAGAGCCATGCCTCCGGCCCCCGGCAGACAAGATGGAGCGGCCCAGGCTGCCCACAGTGTCCAGAAGGCCTGTGGGGCGCGTGCTCCCCGCCTTCTCCCCCAGCCCAGCCTCCACTCAGCCCTGGGCCCCAAGGGCCCCCTTGCTGCTTCCCATGGCCGGACCCCGTCCCCAGAGCAGGGCTTTGATCCTTAGAGCCATTCCCGTGGGAGGCAGGCCGGCGCCTGCCCCGGGATCCTCAGCAAAGCCCCTAAGTCGCTGCTGACGCCGGGTAGATAACCGGCCGGAGCGGGGTCTGGAGAAGGGCACAGATCCCATCAGCTATCTCCAGAATGTCTCCCAGGGCCGCACAGAAGGGCACAGCTGGAGCCCCCACCAGGGCCTGGGGACCGCCCGCCCCCCCAGGGCCCGGGCGCCCCGTGCTGTGCGCTGCGTGGAGGCCCGCTGCCTGGTCCCTGTCCTTCCTTCCTCAGTCCTTCCTTCCTTCCTTCCTCCCTTCCTTCCTCTCTTCTTCCTTCCTTCTTTCCTCCCATCTTCCCTGCTCTCTTCCTTCCTTCCCTCCTTCCTCCCTTCCTTCCTCTTTCCTTCCTTCCTTCCTCCCTTCATTCCTCTCTTCTTCCTTCCTTCTTTCCTCCCATCTTCCCTGCTCTCTTCCTTCCTTCATTCTTTCCTCCCTTCCTTCCTTCCTCCATCCCTTACTTCTGTCTCCTTCAGCCTTCTTCCTTCTTTGATCCTCCTTCCTCCCTTCCTCCCTTCCTTCCTTTCTTCCTTCCTTCTCCCTCCCTTCTGTTCTTCCTTCCTTCCTTCTTCCGTGTGGCCTGTCCTGCTTCCCAGCCTGGCCTGGTGTCAGGGAAGCCGCCGGCCGGCCTTCTCCTGCCCATGGCTGCAGTGGGGTGTGGTCCCCAGTGTGTCCGTTCCTGACACTGAGCCCTCTGGCGCTGTCTCCGTGTGCCCACATGCTCACATGCTCACAGGGCACACCGTCTGGCTGCTGTGTGGCTTCTTTCCTGGGTTTGCTCCCTGCTGTTCCCTTGCCTGGATGTCTGCAGTTTGTACTGCCCTGCTCCTCTGGGACGTGGGGTCAAATCTCTGCAGAATCCCTTTCTGCTATGTCGGGTGCATCACTGTTCTCGTGTCTGAGTCTGACATCCATGATGCACCGGGGCCCGGTACAGAGGAGAGTCCCACCCATGATGCACTGGGGCCCAGCATGGAGGAGAGTCTCCTCCCATGACGCACTGGGGCCCAGCATGGAGGAGAGTCCCACCCATGATACACTGGCTTGGAGGAATGCTCCTGCAGACACTGCCTGCCTGGGTCACCCACAGCCCGTCATGATGTCTGGTGAGGTCAGAGGGCAGCGGGCAGCAGTTGTGGGTCTGGGTGGCCTCAGCGCTTTCAGGCTCCGAGGAGTCCCTGGCCTTACCTATGCATTTCGGGGGATCTCTCTGGGTTCTGATGTTGGGGTGTATGTCTGCAGACTTGCTGTCTGGTTGGTTCTGAGATGGTCCCCCACCCCACTGTGTCTTCCTGCTCTTCTGACAGCAGACACTGCACATGGGGGCAGCAGTGGTCAGCAGGCCCCTAGTATCCTTCCCTCCTACAACCTTCCTCCTCCCTAGGCCTCCGTGGTCTCCTGAGATGACCTCCACATCCACCTGAGCTGACCTCCACATCCTCCTGAGATGACCTCTATGTCCACCTAAGATGACCTGAGATGTCCACCTCAGATGACCTCTAGTCCACCTAAGATGACCTCCACGTCCTCCCGAGCCGACCTCCCCCTTTTCCAGAGCTCGCTGGGTCACCCGTGGGTGGACCTCGCTGCAGGGACTTGGGGGACCAGGCCCTCAGACGCCTGGGGCCTGCTGGGTGAGGCTGGGCAGGGTTAGCGAGCACTCTGCAGCGAGGACAGACGCAGCGCAGGACCCATGCTGCTGCAGGGGTCTCCAGGACCCCTGCTCTCCGCCGGAGCCCTGAGCTGAGGTCCGGGTGGGCGGGTGGGAAGGGATCCCTGGCAGGACCAGGGAGGTGAGTGGGAGTCTGCGCCCACGGCGCCATCCTGGCTTGGACGGCTGGAGCCAGGGCTCCGGGTGGCGCAGGGAGCAACGGGCAGGAGGCGCCCTCCGGGAAGGGGAGGCCAGCCAGAACTCAGGGGCGGCGGACGCCGAGGACGCAGTGGGGACGGCGGAGCCCACGTGGGGACAGGTGACTCCGTCCTGGGTGATCTACCCCTCCGGGGCTCCTGGACTCGGGAGAGGAGGGCAGTCCATTCCACTCCTCCAGGGCCAGGCGGTCCCCTGCCTCCTCCACCTGACAGCAACGCCTCCCCCAGGGGCTCAGGGGCTCCACCACCCGCCTGCGTCCCCCTGGCCTGCTGCAGTCCCCCGGACCCGAGGGCTGAGGGGTCCGAGGAGATGGGAGCCCAGCGCGAGCCTGTGGAGGGAGAAGGGAAGGGGTGGAGCCATCTTGACTTAATACCAGCACCTGGCACCACAGGTAGCCCACGGGTGGTGCTGGCCCCGACCCCAGGCTCTCGCTGTCCTCTCCGAACAGGACAGCGTTCGGGCAGGGAGCCTTTTCTTCCCACAGGAGACGGACGCCTGTGTTGCTTCCTTTGCCACCAGGTGGCGCGGGCGAGGCCCGGCTTAGCTTCTGCACGTGGCATCTCCGGCGGCCGGGCCTGGTCGGGTCCTAGCAGGGGCCAGGCCTCAGGCCCGCCGCCCACCGGGGAAAGGGGTGTGTTGTCTTTGGGAGTTTTTTCATGATACTGGCCCCCAAAGCCTGCTAAGCAGAGACTGCCATTGTGCCACAGCCCCGCCTCGTATTCCTGCATTGGTTCTTTGGCCATGGGGTCTTGCTTTGGGCCCCAGACTGTGACTGGACCCCCACCCCCTTCCTCCCCCCTCACTGAAATGACAGGTGCACATCACCGTGTGCAACTTCTTCTGTGGAGATGGGGTCTTGCAAACATTTGGGGGTGCAGTCCTCCCAGAAGCCTGGGGTGCCAGGCACACCCACAGCCCCCAGCCCGCTGGCTGAGGAAGCCTGTGGCAGAGATCTTTGCCTGAGGCTGCTTGGCACTGTGATCCTCTTGACTCCAGTCTTTGAAGTGAGGATGGAGACAGATGAGAAACGCAGGTGCCCGGCACGGACAGACAACTGGAGCAAAGTTGTGACAAAGGTCAGCGCTCACCAAGACAGGGAGGAGGAGGGTCAGCACTCACCCAGAGCACAAGATCGGGAGTTCCTGACGGGGACAGGGTGTGGCACGGGGGCCTGGGAGAAAAGAATGCAAAGGGAACAGGGACCAGAGACTGCGGAGAGCCCCACAGAGGCTGTGGGCCCGAGAGGCCAGGCCAGTGGACCGGTGCTGGGCAGGACACAGGAGGGACGGGCCAGGGACGCAGCAGGTCCCCAACCTCCTGGCACAGGACAAGAAGAGCCGGTCTTTCCTGGCGCGTCAGGCTCGGGGCATGCTGCCACCAGAGGGCACTGGTGCGCCGACTAGAACCTCCACAGGAGCACCCGCTGGGGAGGATCCACTGCTGTGGCCGCTCGCTAGGGACCCAGGCCTGGGGGCTGAGATGGCCCAGCGGCCCAGACAATGACAGCCCGGCTTCCCACAGACCTCTGGCTGCCAATCCCATTTTGTAGAAGAAACCGAGGGCTGGGGTAGTTCTGTGATAGCAGAGTCCCCTGGGGGAGGAGGGCAGGGTCACCGCGGGGGGTGGGGTTCGGGGACGGGGACCCCTGTCCCACGGCACAGCCCGGCCTGGGAGGAGGAGGGGGGCATGCAGCCTTGCTCTGTGGCCGAGCAGTCACTGGGGTGGGGGGGTGAGTGTGGAGGAGAGAGGGTCACACAGGAGAGCAGAGGGGAGGGCAGGGGTGAGGATGTCACCACAGGAGAGTGGTGTGCGCCCACTCCTGTCTGTGAACAGCCCCCCCCACCCCTGCACCGACATCTGGCCTTGCCGGCCGCACTGACCCGTGGAGCTCCATCTTGGAAACCTTGGTCTCCTGACCGGGACACTGGCTTTGTCTGGTGTTTTGCTCTGGACAGGGAGAGGCCTAAGCCTGCATCAGTGTGGCCCTGGCCGAGGGGTCTCTGGGGTCCGGATGGTCCTCGCCCCTCACCCCCTCCAGCTTCCCTCCCCTCCCTCTGGGAGGACGTGGGCAGGACTGGAGGCCACTCTCCAGGTGTTTGCTAGTCCACTGTGCATGGCAGCACTCCGAGGCTGCAGCCCACGCGATGACATGCCCTGAAGGCCACAGCCGTGCCACCGTGGCCCTCAGAGGTCCACGGCCCGTGCCACGGCAGGCCTCTGAAGGCCACAGCCTGCTGACTCTCACAGTGGTGGCTGTCAGACTTGTGGTCACCGCCACCTGCCAGCCAGGCCAAGCTGAAGGCAGCACTGTCCTCTGAGGCATAGGTACCTGTGCATGCTTCCGAAGCACGTCCAGGTCTGACAGCGCAGCTGGACTGTGGCCATGACACCCCATGCTGGATGTGTAAGTTAGCCCAACCCACCCAGGAGAGACAACCCGAGAGGGCCATGCCTCCTGGGACTGTGGTTAGAGCCCATTTCCAACCAAGGGACCCCGCATCTCAGTACCCTAAGCTCTGCTCTGATCCTGAATCCTCTCCTTACCCTGAGTCCTGCCCTGACCCTGAGTCCTGCCCTGACCCTGAGTCTTGCCCTGATCCTGAGTCCTGTCCTGACCCTGATTCCTGCCTCAATCCTGAGTCCTGCCCTGACTCTGAGTCCTGTCCTGACCCTGAGTCCTGCCCTGATCCTGAGTCCTGCCCTGACCCTGAGTCCTGCCCTGACCCTGAGTCCTGCCCTGATCCTGAGTCCTGCCCTGATCCTGAGTCCTGCCCTGATTCTGATTCCTCCCCTGATCCTGAGTCCTGATCTGATCCTGAGTCCTGGTCTGATCCTGAGTCCTGCTCTGATCCTGAGTCTTGCCTTGACCCTGATTTCTGATCTGATCCTGAATCCTGCCCTGACTCTGATTCCTGCCATGATCCTGAGTCCTGCCCTGACCCTGAGACCTGCTCTGATCCTGAGTCCTGTCCTAATCCAGAGTCCTGCCCTGACCCTGAGTCCTGATCTGATCCTGGATCCTATCCTGATCCTGGGTTCTTGCTCCCTCTGTTTCTGTCCTCAGCATGGGTCCCACTGTCTCTTGAGCCCTGTGCTGCCCGCAGTTAACAGCCTGGGATGTGAGGGATTGTCTTTGCTGGTATTCCCCTGAACATCTCCCTGTGTCTCCGTGAACACATCCTGGGAGGGCCTGCTGGTGAACAGTGCTACCCATCAAGCATCCTGGAACGCTGGCCATGGCCTTGCAGATGAAACCTCACTAACACAAGGCGGCTGGATCACAGTGCCCCAATCCACTCACCCATGTCCTTATAGGGGAGGGGGAGCTGAGATCCAGGCCTGGAAGAGGAAGCTGGGTAAGGATGAAGGCGGAGCCTGCAGTGACATCAGCCAACCAGAGCACCCCAACCTAATATGGCCAGGAGCTGGAGGGGGCGGGCCCTTCAGAGGGGCATGGTCCTCAGGAGGCCCGCCTTCAGTGGGGTCTGGCCGTGGCCCTGGTTGGTGGCTTCTGGTGTCCGCCCAGTGGTGGGATGGTGTGAGTCGGATGCTTTATGTACCTTGTCTGCGGGCGTTTATTACAGCAGCCCCGGACACAACAGGTGGTGAACACAAAGCTCAGCTCTGAGCCTTTGCCCACCCGCCTAGAAAACATGTGCCCAGCCTGGCAAAGGAAAGGAAAATAACAACACGAAGACAAGGGATATTTTGAGATTAAAAAGATAAACTGAATTTCTCTGGGGAGATGGCACAAGCAGGACCAGGAAATGACCTCGTGTCCAGCCCACACCTGACCCCGCAGGGACATAAAGGCCAGGCCAGGAGGCCCCACACCACTCACCTCTCTCTCCACCTGCTCCTCTCACCTCCTCCACCCTCCACCACCACAACCATGAGCTGCTGTGTGCCAGCCTGCTCCTGCTCCTGCTCCAGCTGTGGCTCCTGCGGGGGCTGCAAGGGGAGCTGTGGCTCCTGCGGGGGCTGCAAGGAAGGCTGTGGCTCCTGTGGGGGCTGCAAGGGGGGATGTGGTTCTTGTGGGGGCTGCAAGGGAGGCTGTGGTTCTTGTGGGGGCTGCAAGTCCAGCTGTTGCAAGCCCTGCTGCTGTCAGTCGGCTGTTGCAAGCCCTGCTGCTGAGAGTCCGGCTGTTGCAAACCCTGCTGCTGCCAGTCCAGCTGTAGTGCCCCTGTGTGCTGCCAGTGTAAGGTCTGAGGCTCTGCTCCAGGCCTCAGGCACATCCTTTCCTTTGTGTGACCATCCTTAGAAAGTGATCATTATCCTGTCACAGTTCTGATCTGCACTACCGACGCAGGAGCCACCGCTCTGTGTCCTGAGGACGTGACGCCCATTCCAGGTCTAGCCTGTCCTGCAACTCCTTTCCCATCACTCTCCCAAGCTCCCCACCTGACACCAGCTGCCTGCTCCCTGAACCTAGTTCTTCTCAGAGCCCCTTGTCAGGGCAACCTGGGATGGGCTCTCTCTTCCAGCCGCCCCCACCTTTCCAAGCCCCCAAAGCCTAGACCGGGCCTCACAAGGCCCTCACCCCGTCCTGCCCTGGAGGTGGGCCTTCTTCCCAGCCTGAGTCTGAGGGACCCAAAGCTCCTCAATAAACACACGCCAGTCAGCCTGCTCTCCTGTGCTTTCCTCCTGTGCCCACTGTCCGGCTGGCCTGTCTCTCCTGAGGTCCAGCCCAGTTTCCATCTCCCTTCTCCGAGCCCACAGTCTCTAACTGCACCTCATCCAGAGAGCTCTGCTGAGCCAGAGAACACAGCACTGACAGAAGCCAGAGCCCCGGAGCCCAGGCCTGGACAGCCTTGCCCCTGCTGCCCTGTCCCAGGGAGGGGAGCCTGCCCCGGGTAAGGCTGAGGGAGTGGCCCACATCTCAGGTCCTGTACGAGGTCCCTGGTGGTGGGTGCAGGCTTGACTCCATTCTGTGAGCTGCAGGCTACCAGCCTGTGGGGGACGCTGCTGGCACAGGCCAGGCATGAGGATGGAGGCCCAGGAGCAGCCTCTCAACTACTAGAGGTTTCCACCATGGGTCCCAGGCCTCAGACTTCCCAGTCCCGCCCTGGAGACTCAGCCCAAGACCCAGCCTTATCTACCTACTGGCAGTGCAATTCTTAGGTAGAATTCACCACCAAAAGCACAGTGATGTGGTATCCTCAGATTGCTGGCTACACACACACACACAGGCACACACAGGCACACATATTGCAGGCTAAGGAGAACTTCTGAGACAAGAACGTGGGGCTCACAACAGAAGCCACAAAACCCACAAGCAAAGCGGGACCCCCTCGTGAGGCAGGGACGTCTGAGATGCGTGGGCAGCAAGACCATATAGTTGGCATCATGATACAAGATGCCAGTTCCACTTCCTAGATAAGGTCCCCACCTCTACCCCAGCTCCGCCGCCCGCTTGGAGTTCCAGTGACACGTGCAGGCCATGGTACGACATTCTCTTTGAATGTGTCTAATGGTGTAAACAAAAGTGGCACAACCTGGCTGGGGGCTCACGCCGGTCATCCTAGCTGCGCAGGGGGCTGAGATCTGAGGATCCTGGTTCAAAGCCAGCCTGGGCAGGAAAGTCCATGAGACTCTTGTCTCCATTTAACCAGCTAAAGCCAGATGTGGAGCAGTGGCTCATGTAGTTAAGCACCAGTCTTGAGTGGAAGAGCTAAGCAAGAGTACAAGTACACCTCCCCCCACCCCACAATTAATGTTTACTTGTAACAGCCAAAAGCCAGATTCCCGCTATCACCTCCTCAGTGCATGAACCAGGGTTTCTCTGCAAGGAAAACCATGTGGTACGACTCAGGGACCAAACCCATGTCATGGAAAGAATCACCAACGCTTCCATTCTATGAGACACAGAGGCAGACTTAAGGCTTCCATGTTGGGTGATGTGACACAGGAGCTAGGGCACCGGGTGGGGGGGAGGGGGAAGGGGAGGGGCGGGGAAGGTCCACCCCAGAAGGGCCAGGGACAACCTGGGCTGAGTCACATGACTACATATTGGCCAGAAGCCTGGCACGCGCTAGGGCCTGGGGTCCATTCCCAGCAAAAACATGCACACATATTTGTGCATGCACACACATGCATATGCACACGCACACCCCCTGCTCTTAAAATTGCAAATGCTGCTGTAAGTTGTACTTCATTATTACTTTTTATGGGAAAATGTTATCAGTCTCCAGAGCATAGCCCTGGCTCTTTGTTTTACATAACGAGTAATTCTTGTGGCTCCTCCTCCTCCTCTATTTTTCTGCTCTATGGGAGCTTGAGCTCAGGGCGTTGTACTTTTTTCTGGTTAATTGTAGAGATAAGATTCACAGACTTTGCTGTCTGGGCTAACTTTGAGCCATGATCCTCAGCTCTCCGCCTCCTGAGTAGCTGGGATGACAGGCGTGAGCCACCAGTGCCCATTCAGGTCTCTTTAGGTGGGTCTCCTGTGTCCCCAGATGGCAGACCCTTGGTCCTAGTTACCTGGGAGTTGGTGACAAGACAGGGCCCAGCTGTCGGGTGTGAGCAGTTTCTGACGCCCTTTGCAGCGTGGGGACGCGGGACCCATGGGCGGGCCGCCCGCCTGGGCGTCCAGAGCACCCGGTGGGCGAGGCTTTGCACACCCGGTCCCCTCTCCTCTGCCCCAGGTTTTCCCTGCCAGAACCCTCACCGGGGCCGTGGCTCACACGTAAAGCAGCAGCCTTGAGTGGAGAAAGCCAAGCCAGAGCATGAGGCCCTGAGTTCAAGCGCTTTGGCCCGGCAGAGCCCTCTCCTCACTGAGTGCCGGCCAGCCCTGCTGTCCAGCCTATGGATCACGTCTGGCTGTCCACGCTCCACGCAGCGGTGCCGGCATGCACTCAGGCCATGTCCTGGCAGGGTGTTTGTCCCGCTCAGCGGCCCATGGCCGCCCGGGCCCCATCTGTACCTGACCCCTGAGTGAGGTGTGCTCAAAGGCTGGTTGCCCGGCCCCTGTCCCGGTCAGCATCGCGAGTCCCAGGCCTGGCTCCGGTGTCGGTGACCAACATGGCCCCTTCCTCCACTCCAGGCGCTGCTTCTCGGTCCTGAGACGGTCACCCACTCTGTGGACAGCGTCCTTCCAGAGGGTCGCCAGCAGGACCACATCCAAGCTGAGGATTTTCCTGGGGTGAGTCCTGCCTAGGAAAGTGGGGTGCAGCCCCGGAGGGTGGGGGAAGAAGGCAGAGAGCAGCACCGGGCTCTGTGTGGAGGAGGAGGGGCCGTCGGGTCCAGGGTCTCTCAGAGCACGGGCCACAGGGCTGTGGCTCCTGGGGTCGGAGTTCAGAGCCCAGATCTGGGACCCCGGGTTTTGTGGTGGCCATAGATAACGTCCCAGGCACACAACATCACGATCAATAAGCTTGGCCCACAAGCTACTCAAAGAGTCCAGACGACATTGTAGCCGTATCCGCCCACAGCCTCCCCCCCTCCCCACCCCACCCCGCCCCCCGGATATTTGACACATTAACGAAAGATTGACCATAAAATATGTGTTGAAACATTTTAAAAGATTGAAAGCAGAGAGGAAATGTTTTCTGATCACCACACAATTATCCTGTAGTTCCATGACAAAAGCATTAACTAAAAACCCATGTAAGTTGGGTTATTAGGGGATGTCATTATAAACATTATTGTAATAAAAAGCCACAATGGAACATGGGAAGCATATTTAGCAGAACTTCTGGACTAAGCATATGGAATTGCTCGTGTCTGGCTGGTTTTACTTATGAATGTAGCGGTCCAAGGCAGTTCAACCAACAGAAGGAAAACACTACACGGCAACTAGGGAAATGACACGGAGGAGAACTAAAGAAAAAACACATGAGACCTACCTAGATTCAACAAGAACACAGAGTCCATCCTGAATTTTTTTTTTAACCAGAAATCCTGCAATGAGTGACACATTAGTAGCCAAAGTAATATTTGCATTCTTTTTTTTGTCAGTCATGGGACTTGAACTCAGGGCCTCGGTGTTATTCTTGAGCTTCTTCTCTCCAGGCTAGTGCTCTATCACTTTGAGCCACAGTGCGACTGGTGGTTGGTTGGAGATGAGGCCCATGGGGACTTTCCTGCCTGGGCTGGCTTTGAACCACGATCCTCAGATCTCAGCCTCTTGAGTAGCTAGGATGACAGCTGTGAGCCCCTCGTATGCAGCTTCCATTAGCTTTTTTGCTGTTGTTCTAGTACTAGGGTTTGAACTCAAAACCTGGGGGCTGTCCCTGTACTTTTTCACTCATGGCTAGGGCTCTACCACTTGAGCCATAGCTCCACTTCCAGCTTTTTGGTGGTTAACTAGAGGTAAATGTTAACAAAATGAGTCCCTTCCCATAGCTTAGTCCACTCCGTCCCTTCCCCACAGCTTGGCACGCTCCCTTCCCAGGAAGCACCGGGCCCCTGTAGTAAAGGCAGTAAATCATCAGCCTCCAACCCCCGTTCCTTGGGATGGCACTTCTCTGGGGCAGCTACCACCACGGAAGGCAACAAGAGCCCCTCAGAGTGACCTCAGGTCTGGGCAGCTGCAGGACCCTTATCTACCACTTGGACAGCAGCCATCAATCCTAGTCTGCCATGATGAAGCCCCTGGCCTACACGTCCACACCAGGGTCTCCGCCTCCTAGCCCCTCCTAGCCTCAGTAGGTGATATAGGTCACCTCAGATAATACTGGCGCTTCTTCTCACCTCTCTTGTGGGAAGGTGTCTTGCCAGCCCCCTTTCCCAGCAATAAACCTTTCTTTGTTCTCTGTACCTGCGTGTCTGCGTGGTTCTCTGGCAAAGTCTAAGTAATCTAACTGAGCTATCAGTAAGAGTCTCACAGACTTTGTTGTTCTGACTGGCTTCAAACTATGATCCTCAGATCTCTGTTTCCTGATTATCTAGGATTATAGGCCTGAGCCACTGGTACCCAGCTTACATTAATTTATTTTTTGCTGGTCCTGGGGATTGAACTCAGCTGTCCCTGAGCCTCTTTGTGCTCTAGGCTTAGTGCTCTACCACTTGAGCCACAGTGCCACTTCTACTTTTTTCTGAGAACTTTATTAGAGATCAGAGTCTCACTGACTTTCCTGTCTGGGCAGGCTTTGAACCATCATCCTCAGATCCTGAGTAGTTAGGATTACAAATGTGAGCCACTAGTCCCTGGCTACATTAACTTTTAACGTGAAAATATAGTGTGCTCCATATAAGACCAGTATTACCAAAACTATTTTAATATCTTTTTTTTTTGTCAGTCCTGGAGCTTGAACTCTGGGCCTGGGTGCTGTCCCTGAGCTCTTCAGCCAAAGGTGAACATTCTACCACTTGAGCCATAGCACCACTTCTGGTTTTTTGGTGGTTCATTGGAGATAAGAGTCTTACTCACTTTTCTGCTCAGGCTGGCTTTGAACCATGATCCTCAGATCTCATCCTCCTGAGTAGCTAGGATTACAGGCATGAGCCACTGGCACCTGGCTCCAAAAGTATTTTAATAAACAACAATAAAAATGAAAACATTTGGAATTGACTAGCTAGTGGGTAAAATATAATGTTATTTTTCTATGCCATTTTCTTCATCGGTTTGTTTACCAACAAATTTGATAGCAGTTTTTGTTTTGTGTATGTACCTGTACTGAGACCTGAACTCAGGACCTCATATTCTCACTTGGCTTTCTCGCTCAAGGCTGACACCCCAGTACAGAGCCACAGCTCCACTTCCCCACTGGTTCCTCAAATTTCCATCAGTAAAATTATAGTACAAGCCAAGCAATAGTGGCTTATGGCCACAATCCTAGGAGGCTGAGACCTGAAGATTGTGGTTCAAAGCTACCCAGGGGAAAAAAAGTCTGAGACACTTACCTCCAATTTATGTCAATAGAGATGCAGCTCAAGTGGTAGCGTGTTAGCTTTGAGTGAAAAAGCTAAGGGACAGAGTCCTGCCCCAACATAAACAATCAATTAATTAAATGAAAGTCTCTTTGCTTGAAACCCAAGGCCAAACCATCCCTTCTGTGGTAGTCACATCTCCATTGTCAGACAGACACCCAGGAAATTAGAAAAGCACACTCCTGGGTGTGTCTCTAAGGGCGTTTCCAGAGATGATTGACACATAGGACAGCGGCTGAGGGGAAAGACCAGCCCTGAATGTAAACAGCACTGTCCAATAGGCTGTGAGTCCAGATGGAGGAAGGAGGGAGGAGGAAGGCCCGGGTCCTGCCCTTCCTGGGGGAGTGGTCTAAGGATGCTGCCAGCCCTTTGCCTCCAGACTCTGACTTCCTCAGCCTCCCCTCACTCCAGCTACCCTGGAAGCCCCCAGGCCCTGGGCCTCCTTCCTCTGCGGCTGAGCAGCTGCTGGGTTGTGGCTCTGCAGGCTGCAGATGCCATTGCTAGACTGCTCAGCCCCAGTGCCGTGAGCCAATCCCATAACCTTTATTTATGTGTGTGTACATTTATTTCCTATTTATTATTATTATTGTTGTTGTTGTTGTGTGGGCCTGGGCGCTGTCCCTCAGCACTTCAGCTCAAGGTGAGCGCTCTACCGCTTGAGCCACAGTGCCACTTCCATGTATTTATTTATTTCATCGTTCTTCATTTTTAAAAAAATCTAGGTGCTGGTTAGTCCTGGCGCTTGACCTCAGGGCCTGGGTGCTGTCCTCGAGCTTTGTTGCTCAAAGCTGATGCTCAACCACTTGAGTCGCTGCTCGACTTCCACCTTTTTGGTGCTGAATTGGAGATGAGAGTCTATCTGGGCTTTGAGCCATGAGCCTCAGATCTCAGCTTCCTGAGTAGTTAGAATTACAGATGTGAGCTACCAGAGCCCAGCTCCAGTCCCTTTATTAAATTATAAATGTATTTATTTGTTTCTGCCTTCTGACTAGCCATGAGTAACACCGCGTCCTACATTTGTTATGCCTGTGTTAGAAAATAAGATAAAAATTGGCGAGTTAAATATGCAAGGCAAGATTTTGGAGATGGGAATAACTAACAAGAAGAATCAGGATAATGATAACTCTTAAAGGAACTGAGACTAAATTAAGCCTCCTACAAAGGAAACTGCAGGGCACATGGCTGCCCAGCTGCAGCAGCGTCGCCCGGTACCGAGGTCATGTGCAGTCACACGCAAGTCTGCGCGCATGCTCGCCGGTCTCACACTCCTCTGCATCTGGGAAAAGAAAACGCCACAAAAATAGAAGCGTCTTCAAAATGCGCATGCAAAGGGAACACTGGGGATTTGGATTATGTCGGCACGTACGGTTGGTGGCTGTTTTAAAATTAGAAAAAGTCACGGGGCATCAGTGGGCTAACATGTACCCCCACTCCCGGCAGGGGGGATGTGAGATTAGTCTGATCCTACTGCCAGGCCAGGCCAGGCCGAGAAGTTGGCAAGACCCCATCTCGACAGAAGCACGTTGGGCTTGGTAGTATGTGCCTGTCATCTCAGCCACAGTCAGAAGCCTAAAATAGGCATGCACCTGGGCAGGAAGTGAGACCTTACTGCAAGTATAACCAGCACCCAAAGGGCTGGAGGTGTGGCTCAGCAGTGGGGTGCTTGCCCAGGAAGCTGGAGGCCTTGTCCAAACCCCAGTACTGCTCACAAAACAAAACAAAAGGCGAGGGTGCCGGTGCCGGTGGCTCACGCCTGTCACCCTAGCTACTCGGGAGGCTGAGATCTGAGGATCACGGTTCAAAGCCAGCCCGGGCAGGAAAGTCCACAAGACTCTTATTGCCAATGAACCACCAGAAAACCGGAAGTGGCGCTGTGGCTCAAGTGGTAGAGCGCTCGCCTTGAGCTGAAGAACTGAGGGACAGCGCCCAGGCCCAGAGTTCAAGCCCCATGACCAGAAAAAAAAAGGGGGTGGGAGAGGATCTGTAATTTAACTCATTAATGGAGGAAGTCAGGTGAGGTCAGAGATGCACAAACCTGTGGCTGGCGGCCACGATCACACAGGGCATAACTGGAGGTGGAGGTGGTAGTGTGGGCAAGGCCCTACACACCAGAGCTGTCCCACACGGACCCCTCTCCCAGCGCAATCCAAGGGGCATTTCCTTTGAAGGAGGGAGAAAACGGAGAGTTCTGTGGAAGAGGATGTGGCTGATTTGGGGTTTCGTGTTGTTGCTGCAGTGCTGGGAGTGGAACCAGGGCCCTGCGCAGGCAAGCACGGGACCAGCGAGCCAGCCTCCAGCCTCCAGCCTCCTTCACAGCTGGCCTGGCATTGCCAGAGCTGCGCAAGGCTCCTCGGGAAGCTGTCTGGGGACTGAAAGTCCAAATGGAGAAGCCAAGACCTCCTCTCCCCGGCCCAGACCACACCACCCCACAGCTGGCATTGGAACCTGGCAACTTTAGAACCCAGAGCTTCAAGGAGCTGCTTGTAGAGAGCCCTGTTAGAACCAGGATAAATTAAAACAGTATTTATTAGACCCAGGAAAAATGGAATTTAACTGGGACAAACAAGTCGCAGGTAACCTGAGAAACATAAATATAGACCCGAGGAGCGGAACAAGCGGAGGCCTGGCATTTACTGAAATCTGCAAAGTGAGGAGGAATAGAGCCAAGCTGGAAGGCAGGATCTCCCTGCAGAGAAAGACTCCAGGAGAGGTGGTAAGGTTTTAGGCAAGAAAAGGACCACGCAGAGAGGAATAAAAAGATTGACAGGAAAGTTTACTGGGGTACGCTCCGGTGAACTCCCTGGTTGGGTTCAGAGAGGTGGCACTGAGTGCAGTTGCAGCAGAGCTTTTACAGGCTTTTCCAGTAAAAGCAGCGCTATGTGAGTGGGGACGTGGGGCACGTAGCTGTGCGGCCCGTTTGAGCGGTCTTAGGCCAGTGCACTCCAAGAATGGTTGACTCAGACGGTGTTTGGAGGGGACATGGTCATTCTCAGCAGCAACCTGTTTTCCCAGTGGCCTGGTATTTTTCCCCAGCTGCCTATTTCCTCCAGTGACCTGACATAGTCATTAAAAGGTTTTCAAAGACAAAGATGTGAAATAAACTGTGAGTTAAACAGCAGGTTACTGGAATTTGGTAACAGTAAAACTCAGAAAGAGCCAGAAAACCTGGAAGGAGGCGTGATTTTCGGGTGTGACAAGAAATCTGGAATGCGTTTTTGCTTTGAGGACTTATTGTTTTGTGTATAGAGACTGTGATTGCCGTTTCACTCACTAGCTTCTCTGATGGGGAGATTTGGGCTAAGGACTTTGCCCTGTGACGCGTGGCCTTGGTTATTGGAATGACTGGAATTGTAATCACCGTTCTGTAGTTGCTCAATGCTAGCTCTGCTTCTGTAACTGCTGCTTTTTTTTTTTTTTTTTGTCAGTCATAGGGCTTGCACTCTGGGCCTGGGTGCTGTCCCTCAGCTCTTCAGCTCAAGGCGAGCATTCTATCGCTGGAGCCACAGTGCCACTTCCGGTTTTCTAGCGGTTTATTGGAGATAAGAATCTTACAGAGTTTCCTTCCCGGGCTGGCTTTGAACCATGAGCCACAGATCTCAGCCTCCTGAGTAGCTAGGATGACAGGTGTGAGCCACCAGTGCCCAGCTGTAATTCGTTTCTTTGCCAATCAGGAAACTACCACTGGCCCCCTGTGAGTGCCCCCCCACCCCGGCCCCCATGGATCTTGCCTTTAAATATCCTGAGTACTTGACTTCACTGTCTTAGTATGGTGAGGGCAGCGGCGGTAATAAAGACTCCTAGCCTAATTGACCGAGTGTTGGGGAGTCTTGTTGGGAAATCAGGGTACTACAAGTCCCAGAGCCCAGCACCAGTGGCCCACGCCTGTCACCCCAGCCACTCAGGAAGCTGAGATCTGAAAGCCAGCTTGGGTAGACAAATCCACAAGATCTTATCCCCAAGAATCCAGCAAAAAGCCAGAAGTGAAACTATGACTCAAGAAGTAGAATGTCGGGCTGGGAAGGTGGCTCAGTGGTAGAGCGCTTGCCTTGCATGCCTGAGGCCCTGGGTTCGATTCCTCAGCACCACATAAGCAAAAAGAAAAGAGCCGGAAGTGGTGCTGTGGCTTAAGTGGTAAAGCGCTAGCCTTGAGCT
>NW_012267270.1:64774-67359 GCF_000151885.1 Dipodomys ordii
TGGCTCAGTGGTAGAGCGCTTGCCTTGCATGCCTGAGGCCCTGGGTTCGATTCCTCAGCACCACATAAGCAAAAAGAAAAAAACCGGAAGTGGCGCTGTGGCTCAAGTGGTAGAGCGCTAGACTTGAGCTAAAGAGCTGAGGGATAGCGCCCAGGCCCAGAGTTCAGGCCCCACGACCAGACCCCCCCCCCCAAAGTAGAATGTCCACCTTGAACAAAGAAGCTAAGGAACGATACCCAAAGGCTGAATCCAAGTCCCAGTACTGGCTTAGAAGAAAGAAGAGAGAAGAGAAAAGACCGAGGAAGAATGAGGAGGGGGAGGAGGAAGGGGAGAAGGGGAAGGGAGAAGAGGAGGAGGGGGAAGGAGGAGGAGGAGGGGGAGGAGGGAGAGGAGAGGAAGGAAGAAGAGGAGGAGGGGAAGGAGGAAAAGGAGGAGGGAGAGGAGGGGAAGGAAGAAGAGGAGGAGGAAGAAGGAGGAGGAGCCCACTGTGGGTGAGTAGCAGCCATGTTGAGGGCAGTGACATGGCGGATGGATTCTTGTCATTCAGCGCTCACAAAGTTCCTGGGACATGCATGTCTCTGTCCCTCAAATCCATTTTTTTTTTGGTTGGTCGTGGAGCCTGAACTCTGGGCCTGGGCGCTGTCCCTCGGCTCTACAGTTCAAGGCGAGCCCACCACCGCTTAACTTCTGGCTTTTTCTGCTTATGTGGTGCTGAGGAATCGCCCAGGGCCTCATGCATGCAAGGCAAGCGCTCTACCACTGAGCCACCTTCCCAGCCTTCAAATCCATGTTTTAGAACACACTTGTGCAGAACAGAATGCAAAGTCCTCCCTATTTGCTGTAGCAAAGAGGTCAGCAGTGGCGTATGTGAATAAGAGGGAAGTTCCCAGGGCCAACCACGCCATCCCGGAAGCCCGAGTCCAGACAAGGGTATTAAGGGCAGAGCCTGTACCAGGGAGGGTGTTGCACATTGTCGGTGAGAACTTAGGAAATGCAGTCAGTCACAATGAACGGGGAAGGAGCCACAGAGCCTCCCTGCCCCTACGTTCCTCACCAAGGTTGCTTGCGTCCATAATCCCAAGAAACGCACACTGTACTAGCAAGATGCTGAATGTGCCATTGATCTTTAAAACTCGTTTGGCTTCTTTGGGTCACCAACACTTGGAAAAGAACCATAGTCCCCACTTGGACCTTCACAGCAATGAACCATCTGAGAATAAATCTCACACACACTGCCTGTCTCTGCTTGAGGAAGGAGCTTAAATAACAGGCAGGAGAGAGTCCAGATTGGACCCTGCTGGGCAGATTCAACATCATAACAACGTAAATTCTCCCCAAACGTAGCCACAGACTTGATCAAAATCTCAGCAGGCTTCATACTTTTCTTTGTACTTGACAAATTGGCTCTAAAATTAGATGTAACTCAGGAGTAGAGTAGTCAGAAGGTTGATGGAAAAACAAAAGACACACATGAAGAGGCCTGCAGTGTTTAAGATTTTGGGGTACTGATGCCTGGCTAGGAGGCCAAATAGAGACTGGAGCTAGACCCCAAAATCTTGTCTGAACAACGCTCAAGCCAGAGGTAAAGATTAAGCTTGATCAGCTGGGCTGAGTTTCCCGTAACACAATGGCTAATTGTGTGGCTGACAGCACCCGACCACTCGGCCTTCTTTTCTGTTCTGGCTTTTCTGTTCGCTCCTGGGAGGTGAATTAACCTGGCCCACCTGGGAAGGTGTGGCTGAAGCCCTCACAGCCCTCCTGGTGGTCTCTAGAGTTGACCCTGGGAAGTGAGGAGGTAGAATAACTTTTCAGGAAAATACAGTGGAAGTAGAATAACTTTTCAGGAGAATGCAGAGGCAAGACTTGCCTCTCTCCACACACACGCGGATTTTGTGTGCCTAAATACAAAAGTCAAATCAACAAAGATCGACACAGAGCAGGCGGAGGTAAATCAAGAGCCTTTAGCTGGTAGAGTGGCACATGCCTTTAATTCCAGTGTTGAGTCGGACAGGGAGGAGGACTGAAGTCGGAGGCTGGGTCCTGGACAAAAGTACGAGACCCCATGCAAAAATAAACTAGAGCAATGCACGGCACCTGTCTAGCAAGCCTGAGGCCCTGAGTTCAAACCCCGGTACTGAACGTGGGGTGGAGTCCAAATTCCCCACATGAAAATCCAAGGAATGTGCAAAATGTAGAAAAGGAATTTGGTTTTCAGAGAGCAGTAGAACCCAGAGTCCTCTGGGGAAAGAAGGGGGGGCTTTACCACCAGCACCCCAGCTCTGAGTGGCCCTCTCTGTGATGAGGGCTCCCCGTGTATCACAAAACACGTAGATCACCCCTCCCCACCACGGTGTGTGTGTGTGGGGGGATCTGCAATCACAAGGGTCTGCCTGCCTGCCCCCCATCCCGGCCCCGAGCCCCTGGAGCCCAGCCGGGCTGCAGACCCTGGAGCCCAGCCGGGCTGCAGACCCTGGAGCCCAGCCGGGCTGCAGACCCTGGAGCCCAGCCGGGCTGCAGACCCTGGAGCCCAGCCGGCCTGCAGACCCTGGAGCCCAGCCGGCCTGCAGACCCTGGAGCCCAGCCGG
>NW_012267270.1:68009-70292 GCF_000151885.1 Dipodomys ordii
CGGCCTGCAGACCCTGGAGCCCAGCGGCCTGCAGACCCTGGAGCCCAGCCGGGCTGCAGACCCTGGAGCCCAGCGGGGCTGCAGACCCTGGAGCCCAGCGGCCTGCAGACCCTGGAGCCCAGCCGGCTGCAGAGTGCCTTCTGGAAGCTAAAATTAACAGGTAGTAGAAGGGCCGGCAGGCCTGAGCAACCCACTCGCTCTCACTGAAGCCGGGGATTTCAGAGCCAGGCCAAAGCCAGGAGTCCCTAGCTAGGTGAGGCTCCCCGCTCTCCCAGGCCAGGATGGGGAGGGGTGGCAGGCGGCTGCCCGCAGCCGTGGGAAGGTCAGTCCACCTTCGGGCGGGGCAGCGTGGGGGCAGGGGGAAGGGTCAGCGCGGGGAACACTGCCGGTCCCACGGAGGCCCAGCGGACTCGTGGCTGGAGCAGGCTGCCCGGCGGGGTGTGTCTGTGTCTCAGGCGCTGCCTTCTTTGGAAGACGCTGCGGTTGGAGGGCGGCTTGCCATCCGCACAGGCCCCATCCTTCCCAGAACTTCCTCCGGCCTCCCACCCAAGGCCCTGAAAAGCCATGGGAGACCAGAGAGTGGCTCGGGTCACTGCACGCACACCGCGCTGGGGGCTTCTAGCCAGGCTGGCATCAGCAGCTGGCTGGTGGTCCCCACGTCTCACCGGTGACCCCCGCCCCCATAGTTGTTAGGGAGCAAGAATTGGAGACTGGAAGTGAAGGATGGACTCCCGCCACAGTCCAAGCAAGACCGCAGTGCGCATGCACAGGCTGACCACGCCCTGTCCCCCGGCCGGTGATCCCAACCCCGGCCTGGCCCCACGTCCCCTCACCCGCCTGGCCCCATGTCCCCTCACCCCAGTGGGACTTTCCATCCTGGCCCTGGCCCCGGTCATCACAGCCTGAGTTTTACTCCTCTGGCTCCCGTTCAGACCCCTGTAAACCCAGCACCCGAATCTGGTCCCTCGTGCAGCTTCCGACCTGCGGGACGCCTGTGCCCCGGCCTTCCCCAATCATCGCCTCACCGCCGGCCATACGATCAGCCCGGCCTCTCCCTTCCCTTCTCCTCCATTTTCCTAACAGGAAGGAATCGGCCTCCACTGCTGCTCCTGGGTGATGTGGAAGGAGGCAAGCCCTTCAAGGCGGGTAGAGAGACAGAGCTGAGAGGTGAAGCTGGCCCGGGAACATTCTAGAGCCCCCTGCAGTCCTAGATCGCCTCTCTACCCTTACCCTCTACCCACCCAGAGCCACTGCTACAGAGTTGGGGCTTCTGGACACCCTGACAGCCTGCTCCCAGCGCCAACACACGGAGCCACAGAGGAGAGCCACAATTTGGGGTTTCTGCAAGGGGAGACATCGATGCTTCTTTCTCTTCTCTCCCTCTCCCTCCTCTCCATCTTCCTCCCTCTCTCTCTTTTTCTCTCTCCATCTCCCTCTCTTTCTCCATCTTCCTCCCTCTCTCTTTCTCTCTCTCCCTCTCTCTCTTTTTCTCTCTTCCTCTCCTCCCTCTCCCTCCCTCTGTCTCTCTTTCCCTCTCCCTCTCCCTCCCCCCCTCTCTTCAGTCTAGGGTCTTGAACTCAGGGCCTGGGCACTGTCCCGAAGCTCTTCAGCTCAAGGTTAGCGCTCAACCACTTTGAACCACAGCGCCACTTCCGGTTTTCTGGTGGTTCATTGGAGATAAGAGTCTCACAGACTTTCCTGCCTGGGCTGGCTTTGAACCGTGATCCTCAGAGCTCAGCCTCCTGAGTAGAGTAGCGAGGATGATGGGCATGAGCCACTGGCGCCTGGCTCACAAATACACTTACATAGGCTGAAAGCAGGCTGTCCACAGGGTGAGAAGCACGGATGGCGTTGGCGTTTAACCTGAGCCCTTACGGAGAGGCTGCCAGACCCAGCCTCCAGGGCTGAGGTCATCTGCGAAGTGGACAGTCCTAATGACGCGTGTCCTCAGATCTGTGAGCCCGTCCCCTGTGGCCTCCCGTGGCCTGCACTGGGCTGCTACCCCTCCACCGTCTGTAGACGGCATGTATGGACTTTACCCTCCGTGACTGAAAACTACTTGCTCCTTTCAAGGGTGCTTAGAAGTAGTTCCGGCCAAAGAGAAGTCTCAAAAGCTGCTCAAGGACCCGGACTCCCACCGTGTTGGCCACCTCTGTCCCTCGCTGTGTCCCAAAGCTGAGCTGCCTTCACTGGGTCAGGGTGGCCGCAGGGCTTAAAGGACCCGGCTGTGCCCAGTGACAGTTCTCCACAGAGCTGACTTGTGTGGGGTCTGAGATCTGGGGC
>NW_012267270.1:71032-78184 GCF_000151885.1 Dipodomys ordii
CCCCCTGTCCTCGTGACAGAACAAGCTGTCCCAATGCTCCCGAGCCCAGGTCTCCTGTCCCCCTTCTCCATGTGGGGTCTCAGTTTGCCTCTTCTCCCCTTCTTTGTCCACAGCCCTGTTGTGCCCTCAGCTGTCCAACCAACCCTGCCCGGCCCGGCCCTGCCAACTGCCTCTCCCCTGCCTCAACACCCTCACCCCAGCCTCTCCCCACTCCCATTCCCTCCCAGCCAGTCTCCATGAGCCAGAGGCCGACAGAGAACATGAGGCCACTGTGTGTGCTGCAGCCTCCGTCACTGCTTCTAGGCCCATGGTCTGCCTGCCTTTGTGTGAGGTAGAGATGCACCAGCCCGGCCTCCACCCCACAAGAGCCACGTGCCAGCCCGGCCTCTACCCCAGCCCGGCCTCCACCCCACAAGAGCCTCACGCCAGCCTGGCCTCCACCCCAGCCCAAGAGCCTCGCGCCAGCCCGGCCTCCACCCCGGCCTGGCCTCCATCCCACAAGAGCCTCTCACCAGCCCGGCCTCTGAGGTGACAGCTCTGTGCCCTCTGTCCCCTGGGGACAGTCCCCATAGGAGACTGTACTGAGGTTTGAACCCACGGCCTCGCGTGCACCTGGTTTTCCTGTTCCTGAAAAGCTGAGATTGCAGAAGTGTGCCATCACGCTGTCTAGCTTTCTGAACTTTCCGTTGGCTTTTTAATGACTGTGGGAAATGGAAGCCATTTCTTCTTTTACGGATGAGGAACTGGTCCGGCGCCGGCCGCGGCGCTGGGCACCTCCCCGGGCTGTCTGCCCGGCCTGGCTCTCACTCGCCGTCAGCGTGGCGTTCCTGCCACCACTTCCCCTCCTGCCCGCCAGCGCTGCCCACGCCTGGGCTCCTTCCACCCGCAGCCCCTCCATTCTCGTCCCCCCCACCCCTACACACACCCTGGTGTCAGGACACATCTGCACAGAGGAGCAAGCCTGCAAAATCCACAGCTGGGGTCAGCACCCTGGCCGGAAGCTGAGGGAGCCCCCAAACCTACAGAGCCCTCTATCCCTGCCCAGGCGTGGACGGAGGCCGGGTGAGCGGACAGGTGTTTTATTGACAGTCCAGATACAAGGGCTCTGAGCAGGGTCACAGCTTGGAGAGGAGGGGCAGAGGGAGGGGGTCCCAGATGCTGGCAGCCCCTATCCTGGGAGCTCCCACAAAAGCCCTTCTTGCTGGGTACCGGGTATGAGGGGTCCGGGAGTGCGGGCAGGGTGCGCGGGGCAGGTGGGGCAGCCGCTGGAAGCCAGGGCGACAGCATGGAACAAGCCCGGGGCCCCGGGACTGGCAGGGCGCGGTGGCGGGGACAGGCTTGGAGCTCTTGGGGGCACTCAGCTTCCCCTGGCATTGCGCCGGTCACGGCTGTGGGGTCCCCGGGTGGCGACCCCCCCTCGGGCCGGCCTCACGGGCTCCGCATCGCAGTGAGCGTCTCAGTAGTCGGTGAGCGGGTACCGCAGGAAGATGAAGATGAGGATGATGCAGGAGGCCGCCAGCGCAGAGCTGGTGATGTTGAAGAGCCGGGCGGTCTTGGCGTCCTCCACTGCTCCGTTCAGGTCATTCAGGAGTTTCTTGTCTCGAACCTGTGGCCGGGGGAGGCGGCAGGACAGAGGTCAGCGGGGGGCGGTTGGAGACCGTGGCCCGATCTCCAGCCAGTTTTCTGGTTGTGACCACCACAGGGTTGTTGGGAAGCGTGAGACTTTCCCGGGAAGCGTTTAGTGTGTTATTCCAAAACCCCCCCTCCCATGTGGTCACGCGGAATTCTGCAAGGCGAGGAAGCATGGGGCACTGCCCTGCTTCTAGTGGATGTGGGGGACTGGCGTGGCCCTCACTGAATTTTGTCTTCCGTGTGTGTGTGTGTGTATGTGTCTGTCTGTCTGTCTGTCTGTGTCATGAGGCTTAAACTCAGGACCTGGGCCCTGTGCTTCTGTGTTTTGCTCAAGGCTGGCACTCTACACCTGAGCCACAGCTTCATTTCCAGCTTTTTTGCTGGTTAATTGGAGGTAAGAGTCTTATGGACTTTCCTGTCTAGGCTGGCTTTGAACCTTGATCCTCAGATCTCAGCATCCTGAGGTGCTAGGAGGATTCTAGGTATGAGCAGCTGAGGCCTGGCCTGTCCATCTTCCTTTCTGAGAAAAAGGTGTGTCACCACTATTTGAAATCTCCTCTAGCTGGGCACTGGTGGCTCTCACCTACAATCCCAGCCACTCAGGAGGCTGAGATCTGAGGATCACAGTTTGAAGCCAACCCAGACAGGAATGTCTGTGAGATTCTTATTTCCAATTAAGCACCAAAAATCTCCACAAAACAAAAAACTGGAAGTGGAGTGGTGGCTCAAATGATAGAGCGCTAGCCTTGAGCCAAAAACGTCAGGGACAGCACCCAGGCCCTGAGTTCAAGCCCAAGGACCAGAACACACACACATACAAACTAACCTGGAATTAACCTAAAATGTCCTCTAAGTTCCGCAGTCCTCTCCAGAGAGGTTGAGTCCACCTTCGATTGGATTAGTTTTAATTGTTAGTAAAACCCTGTTTCCCTCTGGCGCTTGGAATGAGTCCTGCAGTAGACGCTGCCCACTAATTGCTCACATCACTATTTCACCAGCTGTTCTCCACAACAAATCAGCGTGAACCGGCAGCGGCCAGCGTGGAGTGACGATGTGCAGGCCGAGGCCCACCGGCCGGTCCTGGGGGCTGTTCTGTGGCACAGGGGCAGCCTCACCTCAGACAAGCTCTCCACAGGACAGCCCTGCCTGCCAGGCCTGGGGAAGGACTTTGTGAGCTACTGGCTCTATAGTGCTGTCACTGGCACAGCGTCTGTTCCAGAGAAGCTTCTAGAATCGTCTAGAATAGCAGAGGTGAAAATGAACAGCCTTCTCTCACCCTTTGGTCTTAAAAAAAAAAAAAAAAGAACCTGAAGTAAAACAGTTGATCCACAGAGGGTGAGTGGGGGAGAGAAAGCACTAGAGAAAGTTGTTCTGATGAAAAGATCACATGGTGGCTCACGCCTGTATTCTTAACTACTCAGGAGGCTGAGATGGGAGGATCTTAGTTCAAAGCCAGCCTGGGCAGGAAAGTCCATGAAACTCTTAGCTCCAGTAAACCACCAGAAAACCAGAAATGGTGCTGTGGCTCAAGTGGTAGAGTGCTCACTTTGAGCTGAAGAGCTGAGGGACAGCCCAGGCCCAGAGTTCAACCTCCATAATCATCATCAGCATCATCATCAACAACAACAAAGGCTAAAGACAAGTATTTCAACTGGGCTGGGAAGGTGGCTCAGTGGTAGAGTGCTTGCCTTGCATGCATGAAGCCCTAGGTTCAATTCCTCAGCATCACATAAGCTGGAAATGGGCCTGTGGCACAAGTGGTAGAGCGCTAGCCTTGAGCTGAAGAGCTGAGGGACAGCGCCCAGGCCCAGAGTTCAAGCCCCATGACCAGGAAAAAAAAAAAAAAAAAGGTGTCAGCAAGGCCAGGTTTCCTCTGAAAGCCTTCCTGGAGCATCTCTTGTTTCTTCCTGGATCCTTGGGGCAGGAAGGATCTGATTAAGTTAATCATATTAGTTGCATACAAGAATGGGTTTTCTGATGACATTTTCATGTGTGCACAGACTGCACATTGGTGTGCTCACCCTCCTCATGTCTCCTCTGCCCACTTGCCTGCTTCCTCTCCCCAGTTAGCCCCCACTTCTATTCATCCCTGACCTAAATGGTTGCCACAAGCCATAACGTTCATGAGGGTCCTGTGGAGGGGGTGTAAATGCTCCTGGTCTTTCCGTCAAGCCGCTCTGCCCTGCTGGCTTAACCTTTGCCTAGGACATCTTGGCCGGACCCTTGGGATACGGGAAGGAGCGATGGAGGCTCTGGATGTTCAGAGTGGATGGAGCAGAGAGAAGAAGCCAGAGCATGTCCGGGTATCGAGTGGATGCAGATGGTGGTGGGCGATGATGCAGACTAGGGGAAGGGACACTCTGGAGGCCGCTGGACTGGAAGGAGTGTGTGATCTGTGCGTGGGACAGAAGGGTGGACGGGGGAATGAACCCAGGGAGGGGGAGAGCTGAGCAGATTTGTGGGTTCGCACTGGAGGAGTAGAACCGGTGTTCCACTGGCCAGGGGGGTAGGGTAGCCACCTAGGTGGGACTGGCAAATAGGAGGATGTGCCAGACGGTGGTAGATGTCTGAACAGGCATTAGATGGACCCAGAGATGCCCAGCAGATGAGCAGAAGAGGACCTTCAGGAGCTCTGCTGAGTAGTCCTAGGACAGGTGGACAGCAGGGGAGCGTGGGGGGCATGCTGGCTGAGTGGGCAGTGGGCATGGCCTGTGGCGGGGGGGACAGGGCATGCTGGCTGAGTGGGCAGTGGGCATGGCGTGTGGCAGGGGGGCGTGGGGGGCATGCTGGCTGAGTGGGCAGGGCAGGTGGGTGGCAGGGGGGCGTGGGGGCATGCTGGCTGAGTGGGCAGTGGGCGGGGCATGTAGGGCACACACAGAACGGGACAGGAGAGGGTGGGTACATACTGCATGCCTGTTCTGTGGGGCCTGTGGGCAGATGAAGGTAGAACCTGAAAGCGCAGGCGGGATGGATGGAGGCTGGTGTGCTGTGCATGCGCACTGCTGCACTGTAGGGCAGTACCTGTGGACAGCAGGTCAATCAATTGATGACGGCATGCGGGAAGGGTGAATGGGTGAATGGAAGGGGTGCTGGGTAAGTCAGGGTTTGGCCCCATGGCAGGTAGATGGATACAGATTGGTGAGCTCATCAACTGAAGGCCAGGCACTGAGATCTAAGGATCATAGTTCAAAGCCAGCCAGGGCAGGAAAATCTGTGAGACTCTTATTTCCAAATAGCCAACGAAAAGCTGGCCGTGGAGTTGTGGCTCAAGTGGCTAGCTCAGCAGAGAGCTCCCTGGTCCTGATTTCCGCTCTAGTCCCTGCACAAACACCAAACGAAAGCCTTGAAGGGGTGAGGGGAAAGAGTGCGGTGGGGTGCCCCTGTGGTTGGGGAAGCCCTACTGAGTGGATGTTTGAATAAAGACAAAGGCAGAGCTCAGTGTGGTCCTATGCCACACAAGAGGTGTCACAGGGGGCCGAGGGGACTGTGTACCCCCAGACCACGCGGAGCTTCTCAGAGTGACTGAGGGTGGCAAAGAACGGGGGATCGGACAAGTTGTCACAGCGATTCTAGCTGCCAGATAAGGCCACACTGACAGGCAAGCAGAGTCCAGCTAAGAGTGAAGAGACCAGCTTAGCAGTTCTGCACGGCTTGGCCCGGCATAGCAGCAAGCAAGGGAGACAGATCCCTGTCTGGAGCCACATTAGACACACAGCCACAGAAAGAATGAGATTTGATATGGCTTCAAGGATTTGGGTTTGATCAATAGAACAGCCGTTGCTGGAGATTGTGGGGTGGGCAGATTTGGGATACTGCACAGCTTGTGGTCACACAAGAATGGAGGGCGGGTGGGCAGATGGTGCATGGTGCTCATGCGCGGGGTCAAAAGGTGACACAGGGCATGGCTGAGGAAGAGGGGACGGGTACTGGAGGTGTGGCCATGCGAGTCCAAGCAAAGATGGAAAGAAGACAAAGACACCGGATGAGAGGGCAGGTAGATGAGTAGATGGACTCGTCTTTCACAAATGTGTGTAGCTGTTGGATGGATGGATGGTAAACATCTGGAAGGGATCGAGGGAGGATGCCACGGGGTGGGCGGGTTGATTAGGCCACACCAGTGAACAAAACAGGTCACTGGAAGAAAAAGATCGAGGAAAGAAAGGCATCTGAATGGATAACAGGAAATGCCAGTCTCCGGAAGCTTACACGTAGAATCCTGGCCCCAGGTGGTGGGAGGAGGTGGGACCTTGGAAGGTGATTTGAGAAGTAAAGCCTTGGTGAATGGGGACGATGTCTTTATCAAGGAGCCCTGGAGGGACCCCTTCCCCAGCAGTCTTGGGAAGACACACCGGGAGGTCAGCCTACAGCCAGAAGGGGGCAGATCCCCGCCAGAACCAGACCACCATGACTTGTATTTCCAGGCCCCAAACCTGTGAGGGGTGAGGAGTGAGCTCATAGTGTCTGTGGTCGCTGGTGAGAGCCGCCCAGGCAGACTAACATGGACAACTCAGGCGGGAGTGCGGAGAAACAGACGCAGTGGGAGGAGAGGAGGTGCTGGGCAGTCAGATGGGAAACCAGTTGGTGTGGGAAAGGGGGAGAAAAGGATGGCTGAATAGGAGCTTTAGGGGCCAGTGATTACATACACTGGAGAACATTTAGGTGGACAGGACATGGCCAGAAAGGAAGGCTTAGTTGAATGGTATTTGAATGACACCAATAGATTTGTGTCTTGATGAATGGATGCCCAAGAAGTAGAAAGGACTATGGGAAGACAAAACATGGATAAGGACAGTAGGTGATTAGCTGGCTGGATTGGTCTAGTGTAGAAATAATTAGAAGGGAAGAGTAGGAAGAAGGGTAGCTTATGAAGAGGTCAGTAGAGTGGGCTTATAAGTGATATGTTGAGTACAAGTAATGACGTGGTGTGTTGGTGGATGGTATTTGGGGGTTAATAGAAAAAACAAGGAAGGAAGATAGGTTGGTGCATTGGAAGATGGACAAATGGACAGATGGATTAATGACAGAAAGAATGGGTGAACAGGTAGGACAAATGAAAGTCATGGATATAGTGAGGATGGATGGGTGGATGGATGATGGATGAATGATTGGATGGACGAGTGGATGGATGGTGGATGGATGAGTGGATGAACGGTGAATGGATGGGTGGATGACTGGTGGATGGATGGATGAATGGCAGATAGATGGGTGAATAAATGATGGATGGATAGGTGGATGGATGGTGGACAGATGGGTGAGTGGATGATGGATAGTAGATGGGTGAGTGGATGGGTGAATGGATGGTAGACAGATGGGTGGATGGATGATGGACAAATGGGTATGCAGATGGGTAGATGGATGATGGATGGATGGGTGAATGGATGGTGGATGGATAATGGGAAGATGGGTGGATGGGAAAGAATGACATTGCTCCATTTGTTAGGAAATGGAAAGACTTGGAAAAAATTATATTAAGTGAAGTAAGCCAGGCCCAAAGAAACATAGGTCCCATGGTTTCCCTTA
>NW_012267270.1:79539-79853 GCF_000151885.1 Dipodomys ordii
TACGAATGAAGATGGCCAAGACATCAGGAGGCCAGGCAGTCTTTAACAGACCCATTGTTATATATGTACACTGTAGTTGACTACAGGGTGGGGGGGTGGGTAGATGGATGGGTGGGTGGGTAGATAGTTGGGTGGATGGTTGGGTGGGTAAATGGTTGGTTGGATGGGTAGGTGGATGGATGTATGGTTGGGTGGATGCTTGGGTGGGTGAATAGTTGGGTGGGTGGGTAGGTAGATGAATGCATGGTTGGGTGGGTGAATGGTTGGGTGGATGGGTAGGTGGATGAGTGGTTGGATGGTTGGGTGGGTAGGTG
>NW_012267270.1:80412-84185 GCF_000151885.1 Dipodomys ordii
GTGGTTGGATGGATGGGCGGGTGGGCAGACGGGTGGATAGGCAATGCTGATACTGAGAATGGAAAGCTTGGGCTGGTGTGTACAATATGAGAGCCAACACAGTACCCTCCTGCTCATCTGTTCTTTCTGACTTCTCTGTCGCTGGACAGTCTCCCAGTGTCCTGAACTCGGACCAAGCAGCCACCGCACCTGCTGCCTCTCCTGCTTTCCACACTTCCTTTGCTGCTCCCACACAAGACAGGGCAGGGGTTGTTGACCCCCAATGGCCCACCTCATGTCTCGCTTTTGTTCTCTCCTCTATTGGAGAGCCTTTCCCCACCCCTGTCCTTCCAGGCCCAGGGGGAATGGTGCCTCCTCCCTGTGGCTGCCAGGCCACATGATCCAGCCCAACACTGCCCTCTGCCCATCACCCACTCACCCAGCATCCTTTCACCCCGACACTGGGCGCCCTGCCTTGGACAAGCGAGCCATGACCCAGACCCCATGAGAGAGAAGGAAGGACGTGTGTGACCTGCAGTGCTGCCTGGGAATGGCAGGAGGGGACGTTCGGAGAGGGCAGGCTAAGGAGTGGAAAGGGGCGGAGGGGTGACTTCCTGGGTCCCCACCTGCCCAACGTTGGCTGCGCAGGCCCATGCTGTGGCCTCCCCGTGGCTGAGCAGCCTGTGTGGAGCTGGCCGTGGCCACAAGGGCAGAGGGTGCCGGGCAGGGCAGCCGGCGGGAACACGGCACCGCCACGCTGCTCCCTGCTAGCCCCCACCTGCTCGCGCTGGCCTGAATGCCATTTTGTTTCCATTTATGTGCAGCTGAAAGACCCAGGGTTCAGTGAGGCGGGAGGGCTGGTCAGTTCCCGGAGCTGGGGTGTCAGCCAAGCCCTCCCGACTCGGGTCTGCGGCGTGCCTACAATGGGCGGCATGAGGGGTCAGTGCAGCGGGCAGGCGGCCAGCTGGAGGACAGGCAGGCTGGCTTCCAGGTGCCCAGGCCAGGGCCAGCTCCTCGATGCGTGCCTTGCATGCCCTTCCCCGGGAGACCCAAAGCCTCTCCGGTGCCTGGTGGGAAGGATGGCAGGGGGCGGGGGGAGTGAGCCCCATCGACCCTCCGGGACGCCAGCCTCCGGTCACCCCACCCAGCGCAACCAGCACCGTCCTGAAATGCCTGACCTACCTACAGCCGCAGCAGATGGGCCGCCTGCACCCGCCGGCCGGCGGCAGCCTCGGCCAGGCACCAGGGGAGGATCCGGACAGGAGCACGGGCAGCCGGGCCGGGGCCTGAGGGCCCCAGCAGCCCAGGCAAGGCCGGGCTGCGCCAGCTGTGGCCCCAGCTGTCCCCGTGGGTGGCGGTGCCCTCTGCTTGGCATTGGCCTGGACACCGGGTAGGGGAGCACAGTTCCCGGCATCCTGTTCTCTAGCACATGTGCACACACACGCACATACATACATTCACACTCTCAGGGATCCACACATGTGCACACACAGATGAGAACATGTATGTGCATGCCCACACGCACATGTAGGCACATGTGCTCTTACCCATCCAGGTACTGGACACATGCAGCCACACAAATTTTGTACTCACAAGCACACATGCATACAATAACACATCCACACATAGGCACATCTCCACACTTGTCCCCAGGTAAACGTACTCAAGGACTCACAATACTCTTGTAGTTATGTCCATGCAATGCCATGCATTTTACCTGTTCATGTACACCATGCACACACACATCGAGCCCACAGGTGCACTTACACACGTGATTCACACACCGTGGGCATACGTAGTGGGTCACACATGCACATCCACGCACGTATACACAATCATATATTACACATACACACACAACAGACACACATGCATACACACACACTCATGCACATCCACACACTTACGCATAGGTCCCGTGGGGAGCCCAGGGCGGGTCACGGGGGCCTGGGCCTGAGCTGTCAGGAGGGGATGGAGAGCCAGGTGGCCGGGCCTGGGGCTTCTGTGTACAGATGGCCAGAGGCGGCACTGCCCAGGGTCCTTCCCACCCCCAGACCCTCCAAAGCTGTGCTCCCCCTACGGCCCCTGCTCCCCTCCTCTCCACGCCCCCCTCCTCTCCAGGTGGCTGCAGGTGGTGCACTGGCTCAGGCTCTAGGGAGTGCTGATTTGGCTAACCACGTGCCAGGCTTTCCTGGAGGGGTGGGGCGGGAGAGGGGACCGAGTCCGTCTCCCTGCACCCTGCCTGAGAAGGGGGTGCCGCCCTTCCTTGGACACGGGGCCCCCAGCCGAAGGGTCTTCCACGCCTTTCCTGAGTCTGTGTCCTCCTCCCGCTTTGCCCTTGGGGGTAGGGAGTCCCCACGGCCTGCCCCCAGTTCTTCCCCGCACCCAGGGCTCTGGGCGTGGTGCCACACTGGCTGCAGGGCGAGGAGGAAGAGCCTGTCACCAGTCCTTGGCCACCGGGCTGGGGGCCTCGGGCCTGGGTCAGGGTCCCAGGGGGGAGGCCTAACAGGGTCTGTGACGTCACCCCTCGCACAGGACCCCAGGACCTCCCCCATGCTGCCCCTGCCTATGTGCCCAGGGGGTCCGCTGACCAGGTGAGACCCCATGCTGCTGTCCAGAAGATAAGGCCCTGCCTGGGCCCTAAAAGGCCCTGCTGCCCGAGGCTCTGCTGAGCCACGGTTTCTCAGCTGGGCACGGAGACGGCGGCCACTCCGTGCCAGCCCAGACCTGGCCGAGGCCTGGTCCTGGAATCCACACAAGCTCTGCCCAGGAGCTGCCCTGAGCGCCGAGGTGGGGGGCCCATCCTCCCCGCCCCCCCCGTCCCCCCGCCGCCCAGCTCACTTTGAGGGAGTAGGCCAAGGCGATGAAGCCGAGGCAGCAGAAGTTGAGGTAGACGAAGTTGAAGATGGACCACAGGTAGTAGTCGTTCACCTCCGTGGTGTCGGGGTACACCTCGATCACGGTCGCGGGATTCGTCATGGTCTTCTTCTCGGCCGAGTGCTTGCAGGCTGGGCCGCCCCCAGCGGCACGCACGCTGTCCGTCTTGCTGCTCTTGGACTCCATGGGGAACAGGGTGGGCGCCATGGGGGGTGAAGCAGCGGGCTCGGGGGCCGCGGGGGCCTGCAGGGCGGGGGGCTTGGACACACAGGCGAAGCAGCCCTTGGGCGAGCCTGCCGGGGGCCTGGGAACCCAGAAGGCCCCGTCCAGGGGCACCCGGGCTTCCTGGGCGCCGTCCGTGGTGCTGGCCGGGACTCCCAGCGGGGCTGGGCACTGGCTGGGGCCCTGGGCCTGCAGGGGGAGCGAGAGTGAGGAGGAGCCCTGCCCGGCAGCACCCCCTGAACACCCTGCAGCAGCACCCCCCCCCGCAGCCTCATAAACAGCCCTGGCTGGCAGAGCCGGAAACCCCCGCCGGGCGGCCAGCTGCCGCCCCCCCCCCCAGCCCTCCGGCCGCGGCCCGTGCCAGAGCCCCTCTCGGCCTCGCTGGCACGCCACGGCTTTTCATTACTTCGCCATCTGCGCACCGCCACCCGCCGACAGGCACACACCACAGCACCCCAGCCCCAACAAACACACCCACCCCACTCTGGCTGGCACCCTGCTGCCCGCAGTGGAGCCCCCAGCCCCGATTCCCTCCTGCCACCCCCAGTGCACCGGGCAGGCAGACCACAGTGACCCTGCCCGGCCCAGACACCTGCGCGCAGACACGCGCAGACACAAGCAGGTAAACAACCGGCCGGACACACGCAGCGACCCCGACGGGCCTAGCGCCCCTCCCACCCTGAGAGCGCGCACCA
>NW_012267270.1:84640-97128 GCF_000151885.1 Dipodomys ordii
ACCCCACCGCCGCCCCTTCCTAGGCCCCCGGGGCCAGCAGCCTGGAAGCATTCCCCACCCACCTGCACCCCAAAGACCCCTTCCTCCCGCCCCCTCCTCCTCCTCCCTCCCAGAGCCTGCCTCTCAGAGCCCCCTTCCCTCGGGGCCTGAGGCCCGACGCCCGCCCGCCACCCCTTCCATGCCCCGCTCACAAAGTCCACTCCCAAGATTGTCCCCCTTGCTATGCCCCCTCCCCACCCCGTCCCCTTCGCTACACCACTCCCTACCCTGTCTGGACCTCTGACCCTGAATGGTCCAAGTCCCCAGAGCCCCCAGACTTCACAGTCACAGCAAGGTGGGGGGTGCGTTGACACACCCCGACCCCAGTGTCCACCTGTACATAATTCCAGCTCGACAGGCCCCCACCCTGGAGATCCCAGCCCCGAAGTTCCATCCCTTCCCTCCCGAACCCCCAAGTTCCATCCCGTCCCTCCCGAGCCCCCAAGTTCAGGCCCTCCCCTCCACATTCCTCCACGAGTCCAGCTCGGTGGCGTCTGTCTGCCGGCCTTCCCACCCACCTCACAGCACCAAGCCCAGCCCCTTCGAGTTCACACAAGTCAGCCCTGGAGCCTGTGGGCACTCACAGATGGCCCACCCCCCACCCCCGTGTCCCTCAGCCCTTGGTGCCCTCTGGGACAGGTGTCCTGCTCCAAGGCCTTGGCCTCTGGTCCCTCAGAGACCTCAACCCTTGTCTCCGAGGAGCTGGGTGTGCCCACCAGCCTGAGCTGTCCCATGACAATCGGGCCAGTCATCTGGGAATGCCCCATCTCCACCCAGCCCGCCCCCCAAGCTTGCTGCTCTGAGCCCCTCTACCCGCACTCCCATTGTCTTGGCCACTTGTCCCCAGCTGCTTTCCCAGCCTCAGAAAAGAGGGTCCTGGGGCTGGGAAGGTGGCTCAGCGGTAGAGTGCTGGCCTAGCATGCGTGAAGCCCTGGGTTTGATGCCTCGGTACCACATACACAGAAAAGGCCAGAAGTGGTGCTGTGGCTCCAGTGGTAGAGCGCCTGCCTTAGCAAAGGAAGCTCAGAGGCAGCGCCCAGGCCTGAGCTCAAAAGAAAGAGGGGCCTGCATCTCTGGGGCTCCACCCACCACACAGGGGCCTTCCCGGGGTGCCGGCCCCTGCCCCGCATCCCCCCGAAGCCTCGCCCCTGTGCAGCGCCTGTTTCCATCCTCTCCACTGCCCAGGTCCCCTCCGTCCCATTTTCTCATTGGCCTCTCACAGCCAGCCCTCCCCCTTCCTCCAGAGTGCCCACCCGCCCTGACCTGAACCCCTCCCCGGTCCTCGGAACCCCCTTCTCTCCACGGATCTGTGTGCTCTGAGAAACCCTGTCCCTAGGCAAGCCCTCCACGCCCCCCAGAGCACAGGCCCCAGCCCCGCCCAGTGACCCCTGGCACAGCCTAACCAGTGCCTGTCCGGGCCCCACGGTGCTTGGCACATCTCGAACGTTGGTAAACCCCTTGGCCAGAGGGGGCAGTGATGCCCAGACACAAGGGGCTTGACTGGCCTCTCCCCAGCAGACCTAGCCATACCCTGGCGGAGCTCAGCCTCGGCGTACACCCCACGCAGGGGTGGGTTGACAGATCCTGGCAGGCAGCCAAGCTCCATGCCCCACTGATGGCCCTTTTGACTGCCCAGGGCTTCAAGCCAGGGACCCCCCCAGACCCTTGTTCTCCAGACTTCCCAGGGCTGGGCCTGGCTGAACACCATGTCAGCCTACGGGGGGCTGCACGCTATGCTTGTCTTCTAGGGGCTGTCCCACCCTCAATGCCTCCCCCCCCCCACCTTGTTATCTAGCTTTAGCCTATGGTTGCTCTAGCAGGTTTGGGGACAGCCCAGAAGCCAGCTCTGCGCCCCTCAGACAAGAGTGAAGCCAGGGCCCACTTCCGAGTATCTGCTTTGGGGGAGACCTTAGGTACCTCTGGGCAGATGAGTGAAGGGCTGGCCTCTGGTGGAGATAAGAGCCTCACATCTGCCAAGCAAGGAGGGTCCTGTTTCCTCCACACCCCAGAGCCAGGGCCCTGAGGCGGCCGCTGGCCTGGCCAGCCTCCTGCGGCGGTGCCCGGCAGTGGCAGAGCAGGCTGCACAGGTTGGGGAGGAGCAGCAGCAGCCTGCAGGAGGGAGGAGGGGCTGCGGGCTTCTGGAATGTGCCTTTGATGACACTGGTCTCCCCGGAAACTCTGCCGGGGCCCTGCTGAGCTCTGCCCAGCACCACTCAGGTTTCAGGCGCACAGAGCACTGGGCACGCGCTTACCAGCCTCAGCAGCTCCGGGAGAACCTTCCCCAGAGCAGCTGCCTGCTGGGGGTACCAGGGACCCAGAGCCTGAGCCCCAGACGGCCCAGGATCATGCCGGGACTGGGAGGGGATCATCTGCACTGCACCTGCTGGGTGGGGCTCCTGACCCAGAAGAGAACCCTTGCCCACAGACTCCTACTTGATGCCCAAAGCCCTCTGGCTGATGCCCTGGTCTCTCCCTCCCCAAGGCCATCTGAGGGATCCCATCAAACCAGAATGACTCCTGCTGCTCAGTAGAGGACCTCTGACCCCTGACCCAATGACCCCAGGTGGGTGCAGCAGCACCGGCTTGGCACAGGCAAGCACAGGCTACTTCCGGGACCTGGCGAGGCGGGCCGGGCTAGGAGGGGCAGGCTGCCCATACCACCCACGGCCATGGGCCACCCAGGCCATGCAAGTGCCTGCTCTGCCCAGGCCCCAAGAGGGGCACACGCGGGGCCAGAGGCCCCACCTGTTTCCTCCCAGGGCAGGGGCGAGGCTGGACCACCGCTCTGGAGACAGAACCTCCGGGTGGGCACCCACACCAAGACTGCGCCAGGCCGCATCTGCTGGTTGCGGCGCACGTCTCCAAGCGGCCAGCTCTTCCCAGCCACATCTCGTCCGCAAGGCAGGGCAGCAAGTTCGTGCCTGGGTCGCCTGGAAGCCAGGCTGGGGTGTCAGCCCCCACCAAGCTCACCAGCACCCTTCCCAGGCCTTACACAGAACACAAAGCACACGGACACCAACAGAGGCCCAAACAACTGTATTTGCCCGTGGGCTTTGGTTCTTGGCCGCTGGGAGGAGTGCAGCCACAGAGCGCCAGCCAGGCCCCGCTTCCAGCCCTTTCCACAGGCCAGGGCACGCGCTGGGTGGCCCCGCTTTGTCCCCTTGCTCCTTCCTGCTCCACTTGAGGCTCAGTGGCCAGGATCCTTGGATGGGTGGGGGTGGGAGGCACGGTCCAGGCCGCTGCCCCAGGCTGGGCAGCGCAGGTTCCTGAGGACTGCTGCCACCGGGTGCGGAGGACCTTGTGTCCAAGGGTGGCAGGGCTGGGGGGGGGGGGGGGGGGTCCGGGGATGCTTAAACCCAGCAGCTGCCAAGCCTGGGCCAAGTCTTCTAAGGCAGTGAAACGGATCAGGGTGCTGGACTGGCCTCCGCCCCACCCCAGACAGACAGACAAGCAGCGCATCTGAGGCCCAGGAGGGCAAACCACAGAACAGGACAAGGAGACCAGCTCAGCCCTGCCTCCCGGGGTGGGGGAACAGGCAGCGAGTGTGTGTGTGTGTGTGTGTGTGTGTACGCGCACGCGTGTGAGTGGGGAGGGGAAGCACAGGACAAGGCCTGGCCAGCCCCTCCCACTGGACCGTGGTCGCGCCGGCTAGAGCCGGGTGGCTTTGGCAAAGCCCACTCTGTTGCTGTCGCGGTCGAACACCGTGTAGTAGCTGCCGATGAAGACGTCACCCAGGATCCAGAGCGGCCCGCTGGGTGGAGGGATGTCCATGCCCATGAAGCCGCTCAGGCAGATGCTCTTCCCGGCCTGGGACACCTGCGGGGCACAGAGGACGGGAGGCTGTCACCCGCCCAGCACCCCGCCCGGAGCCCGGCCCGCGGCCCCCCTGGCCATGCCACTCACCTTGAGAATGTAGTCATCGGCAGTCAGCGTGTAGTCTTTGCCCCCGAGGTTCAGGGTGACGGAGGGCAGGCTGGACACCTTCTCACAGGGGACGATGTACTGGACAACAGAGGGGCACATCAGCATGCAAGCTCCCCACTCACCCACCAGCCCGCCCGCTGGCCACCGCCTGCCCCGCAGCTCACAGAGCCCCAACCAGCCCGCCAGCCTGCTCCCCAGCTCAGAGCCCCAACCGCCTGCCAGCCTGCCCCCCAGCTCAGAGCCCCAACCGGCCTGCCCCCCAGCTCACAGAGCCCCAATTGACCTGCCCACCCCCAGCTCACAGAGCCCCAACTGACCTGCTCACCCCCAACCGGCCCGCCAGCCTGCCCCCCAGCTCACAGCTCACCTCGCCCTGGATCAGGGGCACCGCGCCAATGGCCTTCTGCAGCGCCTTCACCTCCTCCACCGGGCCCACCAGGAGGGAGGTGCCCGTGTCCACAATGGCCTCACAGCCCCCCTGGCACAGGGTCAGCTCCTCGCCCACAGACAACCTGGAGGTGGGTGCAGGTGTGGCCGGTATGGGGTGGGGCTGGCCCCAGGGTGTGTGTGTGCCCGCCCGCCCGCCTGCTGGGACACCCCGACTCACTGGTCCATGTGCACCTGCCAGTAGGCCTTGCGGGTGACATTCAGGTAGGACAAGTCGCCCTGGTAGTACTTGGAGTCCGTGCCCCCGAGCATCAGCTCCCCTCCGGGCTGCCCGCTGGGGTTCCTGGGTGGAAAGGGGAGCATGCCTCAGTGCCCCAGCACGGGACGGGGCTGCACACAGTGCCACAAGACCCGGGGGCCAGGTCAGGGGCGGGCAGCCCCACCAAGGACGGCTTTGCTGCTGAGGGACTTCCTGGTCCCACGGGACGGGGTGCCCTGAGGGAGCGTGGAGGGCTGCTTCCCCGCCCTGCACACACTGCTCACAGAGCCTGCTGGGCTCTCAGGACCCAGGGGTCTGCCTAGGACCAGAGACTCAGCCACAGCTGGCCAAGGCCCAGGTTGAGAGGAACACAAGGCAGGGAGCAAGTGCCAAGACCAAGGTGGGGGCTGGGAAGGAGACAGGGAGCGAGCACCAAGAGCCCAAGGAGAGAAAACCCGCCAGCAGGCTCCTGGGAGGTAAGGCCCAACTTGAGAAGCTGAGCCAGCTCAGCCTCCCTGGGCCTTTGCACGTCCCCACCTTCGTGACTTCTCCAGCTCCTGGCTCCCCCACCTGTGCTCCCTTCCCCTGTGGTCTCACGCAGATGCCACCCCCGGTGCCCGTGGCCCGTGGCAGGACACGGAGGGCTGCGTCAGGCTGCTCGCTCTGAAGCTCCGCCCTCCGCGGGTGTCCCCAGCAGGGCTGGCCCCCTCCTGCCGGTGCCCATCCCCGGAAGCCCGGGCCTGATGCTGTCCTCCCACCAGAGCTCCACCCTGCTCCCGCTCCCGCCTCGGCCTCCTGTCACCCCTTTTGAAACTCCAGGTGTGCAAACATGACAGGTGCATGCCTCTCCTCGACTTGCTCACGTCTGGCCCAACAAGCCTGTTCGGAAGCCGTGGCCCTTCACCCGCTTGCTTCACCCCAGCCCAGCCCCACAGTTGGACCTGTGGGTCTTGTCTGGGACCTTGCTGGAAGAGGGGCCACCCCGCCCCACACCACGGCCTCCCTGCACAGACTAGGAAGGGATGGAGGAAAGTGTGCTGAGGGCAGGTGGGAAGCTGGGGGAACAAGAGCAGAACAATTTGAGCCAGGATTCTGCCAGAAGTGCCCCCAGGGCCAAGGGTCAAGTGAGGGCCAGGCCTGGAGAAGGACTCTCAGCACCGAGCACTGTGGTCCTGGAAGAGGCCGCTGGCATCAGGCCGGGCTCTGGCCGCCAGGGCCTCACAGACACCTGCCTGTGCCCCGGGGCGCAGCGGGCCTGAGCCAAGATGGCACAGGGCCCCAGTAACCCAGCCCCCCCTTCCAGCCTGACCTCCCACCAGTGCCTGCCGCACTGGCCTCAGGACCAAAGCGTGAGGCCTGCGGGGTCACCCGTGCCAGGGCAGCGGCTTGCCTATGCCCGCAGGGAGGGCCCAGGGGCCACGCTCCACGCAGGACCCGGGGCCCTGAGTCTTCCCCACGTGGCATACGTCTCTGATATCCCTTCCTGGTCCTGGGGCATCTCGAGAAGCTTCATCCCCCAGGTCCTAGCATAGACTGAGGCTCACAGGAGGGAAGCCTTGGCCACGGCCAGAACAACCTGTCACTGGGCTCAGGGAGCATGGGAGACTCCACACAGTCACTCAGGTTGTGACTGGGAGCAGTCAGGACCCTGGGCCTGTCAGACGGCCTTGCCTGTCCGGCAGAACCTGACCCTGAGATCAGAGTTCAGGCTGCAGCCCTGACCCCACTGCCTGTATTTCAGCACCTCAGAGCCCAGGAGGTCCGGCGCTGAATGAAGACAGAGAGCACTAGAGCCTGGCCCTCCCTCACACCTGGTCAGGTGCACCACGTGCTCACCTGTTCAGGTAGAAGGAGAAGATGTTTTTGTCAACGAGTTTCTGCTCCATCAGGTTGTCGAAGACCGGCAGCACGTTTTTGACAGAGATGTAGGGGTAGCCCATGCCCAGGATGCCATCGAACTTGGCTGCGATAAAGGTGATGCCAGGCTGGCTGGTGGCTTCGCCGAAGACCTGCCTCTCCACCTGGATGCTGGCAGTGGACGAGGACTTGCAGGGCACCTGTGGTCAGATCATGTGCAGGGCAGAGGTCAGCAGGACGCACGCCCGGCCACGCCCTCACACCTGTCCCCACCCACAGCGCAGCCCAGCTCTGCGACACCCCTGCATCTCGCAGGACCAGCAGAGGAGGGAGGCCGTGTGTGTGTGCAAACTGCAGGCCCAGGGCAGAGGGTGTGGCAGGGACGGGTTGGCACCTCTCCTGGTAGAGCTGGCAGGACTTCATTTTCACGAAGTACCTTCTAAACCGTCGTTATAAAGGTGGTGTACGGGGGATCCAGTTGCGCGAGTCAGGTAACGAGCGCGTTTCCATTTGGATGGTGCCCCCTCTTTCCTTGCTCTCGCCCAGTTCTTCCCTCCCGACCCACCCCCTGGCTCCATGGCCCCTTCTCCTCGTAGGAGTCCGGTGGGGACCACCGCTGCCTTTGCAAGGGCTTCGTTTTAAACCATGTTGGAGGGTGGGAGGGAGCACAGAGCATCGGACCCTGCTTTCAGCCCCTCCTCTCAGGCCACTTGTGCTCCTGTCCTAGGCTGTGGGGACACGCTACCCAGCCAGGCCTACAGCTGGGGCCCCATCCCTGGCCCCACCTGGGCTGTGGCTGCGGAGATAAGAGGCCAAGGCGGGATGGGAGGGGCTGGCTGGACCACATCCTGCTCACCGAGGGACCCCAGCCGGCAGTGTGGGGCACAGAGCCCCAAGGCCGCGCTGCGGCAGCACCCTTGGGATGAGAGGGTGCTGCTGGCTCTAGGCCTGACAAGCAGAGCCCAGGCCAGTCTGTCCCATCCCCCTGTCCAGGGCAGGGAGGGGTGGGGGACACCCTCTCCTCTTGTGGTCCCACATACGCAAATGGATCCACATCTCCCCCACCCATGCCTCTCCAAGATGACGTTTCTGACCGTGTACCTCTCATCCAGCTCCAGGGACCCGACCTCTCCCCAGGCTTGGCCCTGGGTACCTCCAGGCCGGTGGCTGGGAGCCTGGCTGGCTCTGCCTGGCCCCGCAGCTCCTCCTCCCTCCTCCATCCTTTACCACCAGGCACCGAGGCTGCTCTGGCCCTGGCGCGTAGCTCAAGCGGTGCCCCTCCCAGCAGGCCGCAGACCACGCCACTTCCTCCCCCACCAACGGCTGCTGTCAGCCGCCCACTGCGGGCAGCCGTCCCAGAGAGCTGGGCTCAGGCCAGGGTCACGGTGCCCTCGCCTCGAGCAGGTGCCCCGGGACAGGCCCCGGGCACTCACCGACACGGTGTCCTGGCTCAGGTACCCCGAGAGGCTGCCGGAGCCGTAGTGGATGTCGAAGGTCGTGCCGTTCTTCACATAGGTGTTGGACTTGGCACTGTTGTACTTGCGATGGATCCCTGCACAAGTGGGGGGCAGGGAAGGGGTGTCGGGCTACCACCACCCCTGCAGAGGGCCCTGGGCCTCCCCGCACAACTGCAGGGCCTACATCTGAGCTGACCTGGGCCCACACCCTGGAGCCCTGCCTTGCTCTGGGTGCCGTAAGTGGTAAGTGGCCTACGCTCTCCCCCAGCTTCCCCCCCCTCCCCTTGGTCCGTGCTTGGCCAGCTCAAGTGGCACGAGCGGATGCAAAAAGAAGACAAGTCCTAGGGGAGGGGGAGAGGTCAGCCTGTCTGACGGGGCTGAGTTGGGAGTGTGGCACTGCCTATGAGGTGAACTTCACCAGGCCACCCCCAGCATGCACCCCTCCCCGCCCCCCTGGCCTATCCCAGGAAGCCAGACCCAGCCCCATTCCCAGCTCCCCAGAGGTGGCCCATGTGCAGGAAAAACGTGGTGCGTGCCCACTCCCCAGGGAACCCCACACCACGTCTCCACCTCCCTGTGCATTCCTGCAGTCCTAAGGGGGCAGAGGGCACGGGCCGTGCGGTGCCCGGGGCATTGACTCACAGCAGGCCAAGTCGAACATGTGGCAGTGGACAGAGGGGACCCACAGGTTGGAGGAGCCGGTGTCGAACACGACCGTGAAGCACTGCGGGGGCGTCCCGATGCCAATCTCACCATAGTACTGGGCCTGAGGGCAGCGAGGTCGGGGTGAGGGGAAGGTTCCAGAGCAGAGCTCCTGACCATCCAGGGAGCGGGGCCTGAATGTCCAGGCTGGAGGTGGGGGTGCCCGGAGTCCACTCTCATCTACAGACTCAGGCACGGGGTGGCCACGCCCCGGCCAGGTGGTGTGCGGTGGGGGCTGTGGAAGGGCAGTGGCCCTGGGAGGAAAGGCCCATGGTCAGGCCAGAGCGAGGCCAGCCGGCCTGCAGACCCCTAGGCTGTTGGGGTCCAAGAACCAGGCTCAGGCTCCAATTCTGAAGGCCTTCATTGAGCATGGGGAGGGCCCTGAGGCCAACAGCCACTGGCCAGGGCCTCGGCGCCCCATCTTTCCCAGGGCCAAGCCTGGATAAGGGGGTTCGTGCCCCGCTGAGGACACACCTCATGTCAGAGGTGGAGGCTGAGGGGCCTGGGAGCCTGGGAGCCAGATCTCCACAGGACACTGGCTCCAACCCCAACCGTCTCCACCACTTGTTTCCAGAAAGCAGCAGCTAGCATTAACTCCTGACATGAGAGAAGGGGACGGGGAAGGGAGGGGGAGTGAGGTGACTCAGCAGCTGTGCCCGCACGCGCGCGTGTGCACGTGTGCGTGTGCACTTGTACACTCTGATGGGATCAGGAACTGACCTGTGCAGCCCAGACAGGCGGCCCCTCGTGCCCCCGCCAGTCACATGCCTGGGCCTCAGGCTTCCTGTCACAGGGCAGAGGGCTCAGGCCAGACAGGCCGGAGGGTATGGTCTTCTCCCACCCCTGCCCTGTGAGCGGGGGGACAAGGACAGTCTAGGCAGTTGGTCCTGAGAGAGCCACAAGGGCTCAGGACCGAGCAGAGGCGCTGCCCCTGGCCTCCCCCAGGACAGGCAGAAGACAGAGGCTCCAGCCAACTATGCTAGGCAGGCCTGATGAGCCACGTTCAGAGATCGAAGGGCAGGCTGGGTCCTCCACCCCACAGCCTCCAGTCCGGCTAGGGTAGGGCTGGGTCCTCCACCCCACAGCCTCCAGGCAGGCTAGGGTGAGGCTGGGTCCTCTACCCCACAGCCTCCAGTCAGGCTAGAGTGAGGCTGGGTCCTCCACCCCACAGCCTCCAGTCAGGCTAGGGTGAGGCTGGGTCCTCTACTCCACAACTTCCAGTCAGGCTAGGGCGAGGCTGGGTACTCCACAACTTCCAGTCAGGCTAGGGCGAGGCTGGGTCCTCCACCCCACAGCCTCCAGTCAGGCTAGGGGGAGGCTGGGTCCTCCACCCCACAGCCTCCAGTCAGGCTAGGGTGAGGCTGGGTCCTCCACCCCACAGCCTCCAGTCAGGCTAGGGCGAGGCTGGGTCCTCTACCCACAGCCTCCAGTCAGGCTAGAGTGAGGCTGGGTCCTCCACCCCACAGCCTCCAGTCAGGCTAGGGGTGAGGCTGGGTCCTCTACTCTACAACCTCCAGTCAGGCTAGAGTGAGGCTGGGTCCTCCACCCCACAGCCTCCAGTCAGGCTAGGGTGAGGCTGGGTCCTCTACCCACAGCCTCCAGTCAGGCTAGAGTGAGGCTGGGTCCTCCACCCCACAGCCTCCAGTCAGGCTAGGGTGAGGCTGGGTCCTCCACCCCACAGCCTCCAGTCAGGCTAGTGGGAGGCTGGGTTTGACTCCAGGTCTCCTAGGCAGTCCTGCAAAATTAAACAGCTTTCAACTAGTGGTCAGTGTTCAAGACACACAGGGAGCTGGATACAATCCCTACAACTCCGGGGAATACAGAGTGAAGCCAGACTCAAGCAGAAAGTGTAAGATCCTACCTAAAAGGAACACCCAAGAAAAACAAGTGCCAGTGGCTCATACCTGCCATCCTAGATACTTAGGAGGCTGCAGAAGATTCCATCTAAACCAACAACCAAAGCATCCACAACAAACAGGGCTGAGGGTGGATGTGGGAGTGGCTCAAAGTGCAGACTCCCAGCCCAGCAGCCCGAGGCCTGAGTTCACACCCCAGGACCACACCAAGAGCAAAAGACACACACAGGCAAAGTGGTCTCCACAGTGCCAGTGCCAGAGGCCAGCCCAGCCTGGCAGCAGCAGGAGCTCAAACGGCTGGCAGGATGGGGTGGTGCTGACCAGGGACCGGCAGGCAGGAGCCGGAGGCCCCGCCCACCGAACAGGTGCAGATCCAGGGAGAAGGGCGCCCTGCCGCACGAGGCCCGGGTCCTGCCCACACTCACGTCCATGTAGTTCTTGAGTATCTCTGGGACGGGGCCCTTGGTCTCCTTGGCCTCCCCGGGTGACTGCAGGGAGTACTTGGTGATGGGACCCCGAAAGATCAGGTCTTCCACGGGGCCTCCCGCTTCCGTCATGGTCCGGCGGATGGAGGTGAACTTTTTCAGGGGGATTCTGTGAAGATGAAGCAAGGAGATGTCAGACCACACCCCTCCTATCCCAGGCAGCACCCTGCCCCTCCCCATGCTGAGAGCAACTGCCAGGAACCCCCACAGCTGCTTACCGGCCTGTTCACCTGGCCATGGCCTACGCAATGCTCCTGCCCAAACCTGCACGTTCCTAATCAGCATGGCGGCAACCCTACTACACTCCAGGCTGCTGAGGCCAAGCTCACGGGTGGTCCCATCTGAGCCAAAGGCCACTAATCACCCCTAAAGCCCCACTGGTCTCCAGCCCTCCCAGGACACCTGCTCTGGTCTGCTCTGGGGTGGCAGTCCATAGGTCTGTTTGGGGGTGCTGGTGGGCACTTGTGACCCTAGATGACTGACTTCAAGGCATCTCACTGCATCTGAACCTCACATCAAAGTGGCCCCCACCCCTGGCTGGCAGTGGCAGCAGTCTGCCTGACTTCTCCAGGGGTTTCTACCGTCTCATGAGGTAGATCTGAGAACATCTACACAGCCAGTCTCCACATGGCTCAGGCTGGGGCACCATGGCCACCAGGGGCAAACCCATGAGCTCAAGGTGCCAGAAGCTTCTGTGTCCTTGTGTATATACCCTATGACCTGCTGAGAGCAGGCTTGGCTTGCAGGGGGGTACTGGAGGTGGTGCTCGGGGTTCTGCTATGCCCGGAGCTGTACCCTGTCCGGACAGGTTGTGGACTGGTTGGCCTGGCCCCAGAGTCTCCGGCCTCCTATCTCATTTGGGCTAGTGGATGCTCCCAGGAGAGCTTGTGATCACTCAGAAGCAACTTCTTCCCTGCCCAGGAATTTAAGTCCAAGGTCAAAGCTGGCTTTTCCTGGCACGCCAAGGGCGTGCTCCAGGAAGACAGGATTCTTGCCCAAGAGTGGTGGGCTGGAAGCCTGGGCCAGGTCCTGGCCTGGAGGGATGGACCAGAGATAACTAAACAGATACCACAATCAGTCCCTAGACCCAGATTAGGAGAGAGGGGCTACGGCTCTGCCCACCCCTAGAGGACTGCTTCCCCACCCCCACCATCCAACCTTGACCTTCCCCAGAGAAGGGTGGGCGAGGGCAGAGTGGGCCTGGCGGGGGCAGGTTCCAGCCTGTGGCTGTCTACAAAGCTCCCACGGAGGCTGCACGGCCTTGGGCAAGGCTCAGAGCCACCCAGCCCCCTGCCCCCCTCACCCAACTGCCCATGGGGTAAACCTCAGCGCGGCGCGAAGGCCCCACGTCCACCGGGCAGGGGGCGGAGGGCAGAGTGTGTGTGTGGGGGGGATCCCCAAGGCCCCAGCTCGGATGAACCGTGCCATTCCCCACGCCTCCTCCGGGCCGGGCCTAGAGTCCCTGGGGTGCCCACGCCCAGTGCCCAGCAGGCTGGGGTGGGGGGGCTGGCCCGGCCCCAGC
>NW_012267270.1:99577-153946 GCF_000151885.1 Dipodomys ordii
CCCTTCGCCCTCGCAGCAAGGACCCCAGGTCAGCTTTGATGAGGCCCAGAGCCTCAGGGTTACCCACTGCCCCAGGGCTTGAACTCACGGCCTGAGTACGGCCGGTGTTCCAGCACTCGGGCCACAGCTCTGCTTCCCGCGTGTTTGCTTGAAGGAGGGAGGTTGTTGGGTACAGCTCTGGATCCTCAGACCCCAGCCTCTGTGGAACTGGGGTGCAGGGCAGGAGTCCCCTGCAGGGCTGGGGTTGGGGGGCAGGCTGAGCTCCTGCTGGCCTGAGCCCCCTGCGGGCCTGAGCCCCCGGCGCCCGAAGGGCTTGGAGTCAGAAACGGTGTTGTGCAGGAGGGAAGTAGGATCCACTGCTGGGCCCGCGGGGCTCCGCATCTGGATGCCCGAGCAGGGCCTCGGGTCCACCTCCAGCCCCACTCCACAGCACTGGAGCCACGTGGCCCCCAACGGCACCATCGGGTTCCCCATGGTTCCCTCCGCCGAGGAGGCCAGGCCCCTGGCCTCCCTTGCCTGTCACCTGCTGCTGGGTCAGGGCCACGTGTGGAGGACCACAGCTGGGCGTGGCTCCTGTATGTATGGGATGCCACTCCAGGTGGGATAATGGAGGCGGAGAGTGAGGCAGGCAAGCTGCTCACCTTGGAATCCGGGGCCCTGCTCCTGGTGGCAGGCAAGCCAGAGGCAGGACGTGGCACCTGACTGCCGGGCATCCGATGCACAGGCTGCTGGCAGGGGCAGGAAGTCCCCTGGGCACTGGGCAGTGGACAAAGAGGCTGTGTCAACATGCAGATGGAGGCATTTCTGAGAGACCCTGCGCACTGGAGAGAGTGGGCCGTGTGGAGGTGTGGCATGGGGGCCAGCTGTTGAGGGTGCATGGCTGAGCCAGGCTGAGAGGCCTGTGCTGGCCCTGGGAATGGTGGGGGGCCCAGAGGCTGGCTGTGGCCCACTCTGCAGAGGAGGCCTCCTTGGCCTCGCCCCTGGGTCTTCCCAACTTGCAGCAGAGCCCAGGCGTTCCATAATCGGTGTGGGACGGATCCCAGAGGGCCTGGTAGATGCAGGAGGGAAGGGGCAGGGGTGCAGCCCCTGGCCGGGGGAACGTCCCTCACCCCCCAAGTCCTGCCCACTCCTTTCACCTGCTGATCCCCTGAGGAGCCGATGTCGGTGCATGCCCAGCTCTGGCCCCAGGACTCTGGCACCTGCCAGCCTGCCTGCGGGAGGGAGCTTCCTCTTCTTTGTTGGGTTTCTGCCTGCCCCAAGCCACTCTGGCTGTGTGGCGAGTACCCAGTCTGAGAGGGAAGAGGCGGGAGGGGCGGGTCTGCTGAGCACCTGTGTGCAGGGTTCCCCCCAAACTCCCCCTGCAGCACCTCTGTCTTTGTGCAGGGGCTGGGATGGGGGTCTGTGGGGAGCGGGGTGAGGGATGTCTGCTGGGAGACAGGAGAGGAGCTTGGAAGCCAGGACCCCAGCATAGACCCCACCGGCCTCATGTGCCTCTTGTGCCCCCCCCCCCCAGCACCCGGCATCTATGCATTATCTTGATTCACTGCATTCACGACTACTGACCGCCTGCCACATGCCAGGCCCTGCTGTAGACGTGGGGAAACTGAGGCACGATGCAGGGTGTGTATTCTAGAGGAGGCTAGATAAAACACAGCAGCAGCCCATGTGGCCCAGAGCTGTGTGGTGACCGGGCCCAGGAGTGGCAGGGAGGGAACCAGAGTCTGCTTCCGCTTTTGTTTTTTGTGTTTTGGTCTTTTATAGTTCCTCCCCTGCCCCCCCACCCCCACCCCAGCCGAGGACCGAACCCAGGGCCTTGCACTTACCGGGCAAGTGCTCTTTGTCTTAGCTAAATCCCCAACCCTTTTTTTCCATCAACTTTAAAGGAGGTCCCAGAACTGGGCAAAACACACAGAGCACTGGGCACACATGAGCAGATGGCCCCAGGCATCTGCCCAGGGGACGGATCAGAGACGTATCTGGAAAGAGTAATTGTACCACGCTGCTCACACCTGCCACCCAGGATTTCCCTGGAGTGAGTGTGTGGAGGGCTCCCGAGTGTCTTCCTGGTGTGCATCTGCAGGCAGCTCTGGGGGTCCTGGGAGGTCACCCCAGCGGGGCTGTCGCTTGGGTTTGTGCATTCGGATGGGAAGGGAGCCTGTGTGACAGGCGGGCTGGCCGGGAGGTAGGGGCGGCTGTCCAGTCCGAGGGCAGCGCTGGCCGGGGGGCGTCTCCCGATGGCCCGGCACACGCTGCGTGAGAGGGCGGAGGTGGCTTCTTGTCTTTCCAGAACAGCAGGTGATTGGCAAGGAAGGGAACGGAAGCAGGAGGAAGGGACCTGCGGGGGCCGGCAGGAGCTCAGCTTTGCGTGTTTGGTGGAGATGCTGCCGTGGGTATGCGAGAGGCCCTGGAGCTGGGAGCTGGGAGACACGGCATGCATGCGGGGTCGCTGGAGGTGGCAGGGGCTGAGCACGCGCATGCACACGAGGTCCAGTGTGGAACCCTGGGGCTCCTGAACCCAGGAGGTCAGAGAAGAAAGGGGGATCCAGGCCAGGAGACTGGACTGGCACACAGAGGAGCCCAAGTCACCAAAGAACGTGTCTCCGGAAGGGGCGTGGCCTGGGGAGCCGGCGCCTCTCCAGAAAGACGGGTGGACGGAAGACACAGTCAAGCTGGAGACACTGGGTTTTGCAATCTGACCCGGACACGAGCTGTTGGGGTGAGGTTTCAGGGAGTGAGGGCTGTACTGGGTGATAAAGAAGTGCGGTGTGGGCGGAGAGGGGGTGTGGGCAGAGAGGGGGGATGGTCTCATGGGGTTCCCGGTGACAGAAATGAAGCGAGGGGACCGGCTTCTCGGGGCACTGGGGTCCACATACCCTGCAGGACCGCGACACCGGCACCGGGGAGGTCAGCTTCCTGGAGAGTCCACAGGAAGGCGAGGCCAGCCTCCTCCTGCCTGGCACCCAGCCGGACACTGGTGCCTCACGCCTGCCACCCTGGCTGCCTGGGAGGCTGAGATCCGAGGATCATGATTCTAAGCCAGACTGGGCAAGAAAGTCCATGACTCCTATCTCCAAAAAGCCAGATGTAGAGATATACCTCAAGTGGTAGAGCTCCAACCCTGAGGAAACAAAGCTCAGGGATGACATCCAGGCCCTGAGTTCAAGTCCCAAGGCTGGCACAAAAAACAAACAAATAAATAAAGGCACAAAAGCCAAAGAAAAAGATACCATGTAGGGAATGAACAGCCAAGCCAGAAATCAGGGGGAAAAACTTTTTTTTTGGGGGGGGGTCCAGTCATGGGGCCTGACCTCTGGGCCTGGGCGCTGTCCCTCAGCTCTTCAGCTCAAGGCTAGCGCTCTACCACTTGAGCCACAGCGCCACTTCCAGCTTTTTTCTTTTTGCTTATGTGGTGCTGAGGAATCGAACCCAGGGCCTCATGCATGCAAGGCAAGCACTCTACCACTGAGCCACCTTCCCAGCCCCGGGGAGAAAAACTTTTGCAAATGATTTATTTGACTCATATCTGAAACATAGGAAGAACCCACAAAGCTCAACAACAAGAAAACAAACAATCCAATTAAAAAATGGCCAAAGGGCCTCAACAGTCACCTGGCAGACAAGGGGGCTGGTGACACACAAGAAGAGCCGCCCGCCTGCCCGCTGACATCACTGGGAGTGACAGATGACAACAACTTTGAGACACCCCTGCAGCCACACCAGGTGTCCCAGACCCCAAACACCCAACAGCCCTCACCACATCCAGAGCCTGTGGGCCACCGGACAGCTCATCCGGTGCCTGGGAGCGCAGGATGGATCACACCTGTGATCCAAGCTACTCAGGAGGCTGAGATCTGAGGATCAAGGTTCGAAGCCACCCTGGGAAGGAAAGTCCATAAGACTCTTATCTCCAATGATGCACCAAAAAGCTAGAAGTGGAGCTGTGGCTTGAGTGGTAGAGCACCAGCCTTGAGCCAAAAAAAAAAGGCTCAGGAACAGCACCCAGACCCTGAGTTCAAGTCCCAGGACCAGCACAAAACAAACACTCCCAAACATTCTCCCATTGTAAGGCCCAGCAAGTTTTCTCCTTGCTATAACCCAAAGAAGTTGATTTGTTTTTTCCACACAGAAATGTGTTCACTGGTGTTTGGTGTTTATAGCGGCTTCCTTCACGGGGTTGGAGGTAGCCCTTGTAGGGAGAGCAGGCGGGCCCACAGCAGGACCCGGCCCCGCGGAGGGCTGGCCCACCTGACAAGCGAGGAGCTACCCGTCCTGACCACCTGCAGAGCAGACAGGTGCGCGATGGGAGAAGGAGCCCTCCTGCTTGCCACCTAGTTTTCCTGTGCTTGTAAAACGGTTCTGAAACGGAAACTATCCATAGAGGAAAAAAAAAAAGTCATCAATTAGCCATCGAAATGCTGGAAGTGGAGGTGAGGCTCAAGCAGAAGAGGCCAAGCCTTGGCTGAAGACACTGAGTGCTAGGCCCTGAGTCGAGTGCTAGGCCCTGAGTCGAGTGCTAGGCCCTGAGTCGAGTGCTAGGCCCTGAGTCGAGTGCTAGGCCCTGAGTCGAGTGCTTTCTGCTGAGAACGGGGTTCTTCCTCTCCCCGACAAAGCGTCTGAGCCCAAGGGAGAGGTAGGCCGGGTGAAAACAGCCCCAGGATGGGGTGTGGCCGGGCCGACTGGGAGCTCCAGTCTTCTTCCCAGTGGGTCTGGGAGAAGCTTCCAGAAGGTGTCAGCTCTGGTGTGGGTGGGGGCGGGGCACACCAGTCACAGCTCTGGCTGTCCTGAGCCTCCTGCTGTTCTCTTCCTTTGTGGGCCGTTTTGCCTTTTGTCACAGGTGGTTGTGTGGCTCTGCGGTGAGGGACCCTGGCCTCCAGTCGGGTCATGCTTGCTCGGCTGTGCCCTGGCCCTCAGAGAGCTGCAGCACCCCAGCCCACAGGGAGGAGGCTGCTGAGTGGGGCTTTATCCTGCTTGGAATTAATTCACGGGCCCCAGCAAGGCCTGCATGGTTCTTCTCCAAAGCTGGTTTTCAGCACCTTGCACGCCTGCCTCCTGTCCAGCCTGCCTGCACCTGCCTGCCGGGGGCCCTGCACCCTGCCGGAAGCTTCAGCCTCGGAGCGGAGCCGGGACCAGTGTGCAGCCTGGCGGAGCCGGCGCGGGCCAGCAGCCAGGCAGCTCCCAGCTCTCCTTCCTCCCTCCGCCCTCCGCAGGGTGAGGACCCTGCTCCCCAGCCTCCTTCCCCCTGCCCCAGCCTGGCTCGGGGCGTCAGGATGGGAGACCCCAGCCTCTCCTTGGAACTGGGGGCGAGCTGCCCCCCCCCTGCGTGGGCCGCCCGCAGGAGGCTGACAGGAAGTGCTGAGTCACCCCAGCCGCCCCTCCCCCTCGGGGCTGAGTCACCACCAGGTCACCCGGGCCCTGGGGGACAAGAGGACTCGGCTCCTTGGCACCGGCAAGGAGGTTTCCCCTGGGGCAGCCGAGGCCACTAGAGAGAATGAGCTAAGGGCAGCCGAGGAGGGGCCGGAGGTGGTAGGAGGTGGGAAGGGTGGGGCTGTGACTCTGGCAGAGCTGGGGAGGAACAGGTTCTAGACAGGTGGGGTGGGTGGGGGACCGAGGGAATGCCCAGACCCAAGGGAGAGAGGGGGAGGGGGGGAGAGACCCCAGTGTGTGTGGGGGGACAGCAGTCCTGGAGGGGAGGGGGCAGGAGAGGGGAAGGGGAGGGAAGGGCAGGAGAGGGAAGCTAACGTGCCTGACAGCCTCCCACCCTGGCCTCCGGCCTCCAGTGACAGCACAGCCTCTCACAGGGGGCCCAGAGGTGTCCTGCTGTGTCTAGAGGACCACCCTGAGGCCCTTCCTTGGGCCTTGACAGGAGCAGGCAGCTGGTCAGGCTTGTCTGGTGGGTGAGCAGGGCGTGTTTCAAGGCAATCGCAGGCTCTGCGGTGCCCTGAGCTCGGGGGTTCTGAGCGGAGCCTAGAACCAGTCCCCCAGGAGGCTCTGAGGCCCTCAGTGCCCACCGTGCGCGGGGCGGGCGCTGTGCTCAGCCCCAGAGACTGAGCTAAGGCTCGGGGCCCTGCCTGTCTTGTCTCATCACGAGGATCTAGGAGAAGCAGGTTCCTGTCCCTGGACCAGCCAGGCCCTCCCGGCACGTGGGAACCCGCCCTCTCCCTGGGCACAAGGTCCTGGCAGCAGCACTCCTGTGACAGGGTAGGGGACAGCGGGCCGGTGGCTGAGCAGAGAAAAGCAAGGCCCAGGGCACGCCCACCGCACACTGTCGCCGGAGACCTCGCCGTCTCGGAATAACAGCCAGCTGTGCCTCGCTGGCCGCCCAGAGGTCAGGGCCACGCGCGATCCCCCGCGCGGAAGGCAGACACCCGGCTGCGGCCACCCCAGGCCTCCATTCTCCCTCCTGCGTGGGAAGCAGAGAGTGCTCCTCTCTTCCTCTGTGTTAACCTTGACACACTAAAATAAATCCTTGGGCTGGGAAGGTGGCTCAGTGGTAGCGTGCTTGCCCTGCATGCCTGAGGCCCTGGGTTCGACTCCTCAGCACACCATAGGCAGAAAAAGCTGGAAGTGGCGCTGTGGCTCAAGTGGTAGAGCGCTCGCCTTGAGCTGAAGAGCTGGGGGACAGCGCCCAGGCCCAGAGTTCGGGCCCCACAACTGACCAAAAATAATAATTATTATTGTAAAATAAAATGAAATAACTCCTCGCTAAAGCTTTCCCCATCCTGAGACGCTTTCCACATGTGGATCTCAAGGGCCGGTGCTTTCGTGTGAACGCGGGGAGCTGAGGGGGGCCGGGGGGTGCTCTCTCTCACGTGGGGAGTGGTCACAGGTCCCCACAGGTCAGGTGAGGAGACCCGGTCCAGGCAGAGGAGGAGATGGCCTTGCCCGGCACCCTTACACCACATCACGACAGTGCGTCGCCCGCCGTCCACCATCTTTAGGTCCAGACATGTGCTCGAGGTGTCATAGGCTAAGAACCGGGAAAGACGGGGAGATGTCATGATCCAACAGCCCTGCTCAAAGCACGCTCCAGATTGCCACTGTTCCAGTATGTTCCGGAAAGGTCAGAGCTGTCACTCGGGGTGAGGACAAACCCGTCGTCTGCCCTGTCCATCTGTGGGCAGTGTCCCCAGGAGGAGGCCAGTCCTGCCTGCAGGGAGACACAGGGGAAATGGAGGAAGAGCTGCCACAGGTTTCCCGGGCTTCGGCTCGGTCATGGCTTGGTGGTGGCGGCCGGAATCACCTCTCACGTGGGGTCTTCGGGCCCAGCTCTGCTCACAGGCCTGCAACCCCGCTAGAAGTGACCGGGTAGGCGGCTTGCCGGCCCTCAGCTCGGCAAAGGGCCTTTTCTCCCACATTGGCTGGGCTGTGGATGCCAACCACGGCGCTGCCCGTGGGCAGGACAATGGGCCCCAAGCTCAGCCGGCGCTCAGTCAATAGGTACCATGGTTACAGATGCTAGCTTGGGGCTTTAAGGACTGAGGGGGTCCAGCCCCTGGGGGAGGAGGGCCAGCCTACGTGGGGGTAGCACAGACCCCAGGGGACATTCCGGAGGTGGCAGGGGCTGAGGAGGACGTGGAGAGGACCAGGCCGTGGGCCTGTGCTCAGCCTGGCTGTGGGAGGCTGGAGGCCAAGCTGCACCCCGCCTGGCTGAGGAGACAGGTGTTGGCGTGTGCTCGGTATCCTCTATGGGCTTCAGTCTCTCCTGTGTTCCAGTACCGGGGCTTATACTTAGAGCCTGTTGTTCTTGCTTAGCTTTTTCACTCAAGGCTGGAGCTCTGCCACTTGAACCACATCTCTACTTCTGGCTTTTTGCTGGTTAAAGACAAGAAGCTCTCAGATTTGTCCTCCCCGGAGCTGGTTTTGAACTGTGCTCCTCAGCGCTCTGCTTGCCTCCCGAGTAGCCAGGATGACAGGCGTGACCACCGGTGCCCTGTGGGGCCGCTGTATATTCCTAGCTACGCAGGAGGCTGAGATCTTGATCGTGGTTCGAAGCCAGCTCTGGCAGAACAGTCTCCAAAATAACTCAGACGAGAAGCTAGGCTGGAGGTATGGCTCAAATGACAGAGACAGATCAGGAAGCAAAGCAGAGCAATAGCCGTCCTGGGCCTCTGCCCCATACAGGAGGGGTCCCCAATCCTCTCCCCTCAGCCCCCCTCAGTCCCGCCAAGGTGGAGCAGAGCCACAGGGTGGGGGCAGGGCACAGGGTCCACGGGGAAGCATGCATGGGTCCCACGTGGACTCTGTTTCCGGAAAACCTGTCCTTCCAGGCAGGTCCAGTCTCCTGCAGGAAAGGCCTCTCTTATCTGTGCTAGCCGCTCCGCCGGCTGGTCCCAGGGTGGGGGAGGGGGTGCTGGCAGTCAGCGCCACTGGATTCCCGTGCCAGCTCTGGGGTGCCCGCCCCATCCAGGCAGCCGGATAAACGGGTCTGTGGCTGCCAAGCCCTCTGAAGGCTGTGACTCAGAGGGGCCGGCGGCCAGGTGGGCAGAGAACAGGGCAGGTGCGGCCATCCGTGAACCTGGCCGGGGGCAGCAGGGGACCTTGCCTGTGACCTGCCCCTGTGGTCCCTGCTTGGCCGTGCACAGGAAGCCAAAGCTCAGAGCACACGGGGAGGGAGCGTGTGGAGAGTGGGGACCAGGTTGAGGACCCAGGCAGGCCTGGGGGACAGCTAGGGGGGAGGGTACAGGAAAAGGGGCCCCATTCTGTACACAGACTGGCTGGAGCCAAAGGGCACAGGTACAGGGGTGCTAGTCCTGGAGTGGCCTCTCCTCCCAGCGAGAGACTCAGCAGGAGAAACTCATTCATCTAATCAACATTTTTCTCGACTTGGAGCCTTCAGAAATGAAGACCAAGTGTCACCGTCTTTTTTCGTGATTTCTTGGCAGTACCGGGATTTGAACTCAGGGCCTCACACTTGCTAGGGGGCGCTTTATCTCTTGAGCCACACACGCAGCACTTTTCGCTTTGTTTTATTTTTCAGCTAGGGTGTCCCTCTTGCCGGAGTGTGGGGTGGGGTGGGGGGCCTTGGACCACGAGCCTCCTGCCTCTGCCTCCTGAGTGGCCAGCTGAGTTTTCAGTGGGGTCTTAGGTCTTCACTTTTTGCCCAGACTGGCCTCGGACCAGATGATCCTCCCTTCTCTGCCTCCTGGGAAACTGTCCATTTTTATTTCCATGCCTGTTGAATGTAGATGTGTAGACTGGACGAAGCTTTGTGGCCACGCCCATCTGCTCTGAGTCTCCAGACCCTGTGTGTGGCCTGGCCCTCTGAAGGGAGAGCCTTTTATAGCCTCTCCTCCTGCGTGCATAGCAGGCCTGGGGAAGGCTGGGCAATTTTGAGGGGTTTTGTTTGTCCGTTTGCCTGTTTGTCTGAGTGCAGGTTCCGGGGCCTGAGCTCAGGACCTGGGCACTGGCGCTGAGCTTTCCTGCTCCAGGCTGGTGCTTTATCATGGGAACCACGCTTCCATTTCTGCCTTTGTGCTGGCTAATTAGAGACGAGCGCGAGAGCGAGATTTCTGCCAGGGCCGGCTCTGAACCCTCATTCTCAGATCTCAGCCTCCTGAGGCAGATCTCAGGCCTGTATTCCTAGTATCAAGGATGCTTTAGGTGTGTCTTGTCTCGGTCCAGCCCGGCAGCCTGGCCCTGAGCTTCATACTGTGCTGGAGCACACGTACCCCTCAGAGGAGGATGGGGAGGGCCGTACTCCCCGGCAGGCAGAGCCAGCAGATGGGGGGAAGGGGACAAGCCGCGGTCCGCCCCTGCAGGGTGGCTCACGCCTGTCATCCCAGCTACTCAGGAGGCTGAGATCTGAGGAGCATGGTTTAAAGCCAGCCCCAGCAGGAAAGTCTGTGAGATTATCTCCAATGAACCACCAAAAAAAATCCAGAAGTGGAGCCATGGCTCAAGTAGTAAGAGCGCCAGGCTTGAGTATAACAGGCCAGGCCCCAAGTTTAAACCCCAGGTCTGGAACAACAGAAAAGGGTGTGAAGGTAGGAGATGGGCAGGCAGGGCAGGGGCAGCAGGGCGGGGGGGGCAGCGGACCCTTGGCCCTGGCCTGCAGGCGACCCCCAGGTCTGCTGACCTCTGCACACATGACAACGCCGACCTTCCTGCTGTCCTCAGACTGCCGCAGCTTCCTTCCCTTTCCTGAAGGGACACTGTCCTCCTGTGTGGACAGCTGCCCCCAGCCCCCCCCCAGACAGACACGTCTAGGCTGTGCCCCAGGCCGACCCTGGCCTCCATCCTCCACAGAGACCAGTGGGGCGGACCAGGTCGCCACGGAAAGCAGGGAGCGGTGGCCACACTGAGGGACCCTCCGACAGGACAGAGCAGGGTGGGCCCACTGGACAGTCAGTGGGGAAGAACCCGGGCCTGGCCGGGGCCTCAGGCACCAAGGTGAGCATGGGCAGTGGGCGGTCACCAGGCCCCAGCCCGTCCTGTGCCACCCTGGCTGGGGAGCGAGGCCTGGGCCCCTGACCCCCTCAGCACGTGGGGTGCCCACAGCAGGAAGTTGCTCAAGGACTGTGCGTCTCCTGCTCTGGGTGTTTTGCCACCGTGGCAGTTTTGCAGCCCATACTGACCCCACGATCCCCGAGAGTAAGGTCCTCTGTGGCCGGCCAGCCCCCCCGCACCCGGGGCTGCACACCCGGAGAACACCTGCTGGGCTTCCGGGCCTCAGACCGGAGAGACCCCAGCTGTCAGGGGCGCTGGGACCGCACCGAAGGCCGTGAGAGGGGCCATTGTCCCCGGCCAGGCCCGGGTGCCTGCCCCGGGCGGGGTCAGGCTGCCCGGCCACCAAGGAGCCACGCGCCTCCCAGTGCTGTTCTTTGAGCCCCTCAGTGGCCTCTGCCTGTGCTCAGGGTTCATCCTGCCTGGTTATCTGTCCCCCACCTAGGCTGAAATCCACCCCAGAGTGGGCAGGTCTCGGTACCGGCACCTGCGTGGCAGGCCTGCCTGGAACACAGACCTCCGGCCGGCTCAGCCCGCGCTGCGGTCAGCGTGGCCGCTTTGTGGGCAGCATAGCGGGTAGCAGAGGGTCCTGTGTGCTGGACTCGCAGCGGGGCCCGGCCTGAGAGCAGGCTCAGAGCTGGGCGCCAGGACTCACATCTGTAGTCCTGGAGTACAGGAGGCAAAAAATAAAAGTAAAATGAAAGCCCATGAGACTCCATCTACAAAATAACCAGCAGAAAGCTGGGGTGTTGCAAGATGGGGTCCGGCCCTGCATGACCCCCAGTCTGCCGCTGTGGGTTAGCAGGCCTGACTGCACACGCACAAGGACTCTCCATTCCTCAGTGCCCAGTCCGGCAGTGGGGGCTGGCGGGGTTCCCCGAGCCCGGCCTGGCACTCAACACTCCCAGACACCTCCCAGCACCCGAGGGCCAATGGGCCCTACAACCTCAGCTGCATAGGAGGCTCAGGTCTGAGGGCTAGTTTGAAGCCAGCTCCAGCTGCTCAGACAAGAAGAAGACAGGAAACCTCTTACCTTTAATCAGCAAAAGCTAGAAGTGTAGCTGTGGCTCAAGTGGTAGAATGCCAGCTAAGAGGAAACCCCAGGCCCGGAGTTCAAGCCCCACTACCAGAACACACACACACACACACACACACACACACACACACACACACTCCCTTGTGTCCTGGCCCTTCCCTCCTTTTCTTCAGTCCCCACTGGCTGCACAGCCTTTCACTGCCTCTGTAGTCCATTCTTTTCCCAACTATCTCAGGGTGGAGTCACACTGGGGTTTTTAAAGTCATAACAGGCACTCAAGATTCCTCTCTCTCTCTCTCTCTCTCTTTCTGCTGTTAGTAGGGATTAAACCCATGGCCTTTTGCTCAAAGCTGGTGCTCTACACTTGAGCCACAGCTCTACTTCTGGCTTTTTGCTGCTTAATTGGAGATAAGTCTCATGGACTTTCTTGCCCAGGCTGGTTTTGAACCACCATCCTCAGATCTCCCCTTCCTCAGTAGCTGGGATGACGGGTACAAGCCACCTGCAGCATCAAATACTTGCTACCATATTGTTTCTTTGATTTCCGTGTGGTCCTCTGCTTCTTGGTTCTGAGGTCTGCCTGAGGAAGGGCGTCTGTGTGCCTAGAAGGTGGCCATAGAAAACAAAGCTGCTGGGAGTATTCAGTGGTGAGACCACGAGAAGAGTCCACCGCGCCCTGACCACACTCGGTGGCCGGACTCCACACGCGCGTCCACTGCGCCCTGACCACACTCGGTGGCCGGACTCCACATGCATCCACCGTGCCCTGACCACACTCGGTGGCCGGACTCCACAAGGACATTTTCAAGAAGGGGTCCACTGAGTTCCGGCCGCTGGCCGTGTGCATCTCTGTGGCCGTGGGGGCCGTGGCTCTGTGCTGGCTGCCGGGCGGCTGGGTGAGCTCACCACTCTAGATGGCTGTCATTTCCCCGGGCGTGGCAGGGAGCTCCCGATGCTTCTTCACAGAGGTTCCCAGTGACGCAGACTCCCAGCCTGGCGACCTGTGTCTGTGTCACCTCAGTATCTTGATGGAAGGCATCCATGCACACCAGTGCCTATTTTTAATTTATATATAGGTATGAGATGTACATAAAGTATATTACATGGCGATGCACACAGCATATGCAAATTATGTTATTGTGACTTTAATACAGTATGACACATATAATTTATATATTAAATCTGTATATTAAACTTACAGTACAAATATTAGCCAGATGTTGGTGGCTCACACCTGTAACCTTATCTAGTCAGGAGGCTAAGATCTGGAGGATCACAGTTTGAGGCCAGCCTAGGCAGAAAAGTCTTTGAGACTCTATCTCCAATTAAGCAGCAAAAAGTTGAACTGGAGGCATGGCTCAAGTGGTAGAGAGCTAGCTGTGAGCAAATGTGAGGTTCTGAGTTAAAACTTAAGTACAGGAAGAAAAAATATACAGTAAAATATTAATAAACTATATTGTTATAATTTATACTATAATATATGACACAGCCTTCTTCTTCTTATTATTATTATTATTACTACTAGTAGTAGTGTTTTGTCAGTCCTGGGGCTTGAACTCTGGGCCTGGGTATTGTCCCTGAGCCCCTTTTGCTCAAGGCTAGTGTTCTACCTCTTGAGTCACAACACCACTTCTGGCTTTTCCTGTGATTAATTGGAGATAAGAGCCTCACAGACTTTCCTGCCTGGGTTAACTTTGAACTGTGATCCTCAGATCTCAGACTCCAAGTAGCTAAGATTATAGGCATGAGTCAATGGGGCCGGCTTGCCTGTGGCTCTTGTGAGCCTTCTGATAGGTATTTATTTGTTATCAGCATACATTAATTGTGTAAAGGGGCTTTCCCTGTACAGCTTCCACCCATACACACAACACACCCATCAACTTTACTTCTATCACTCTTCCTTAATCCCTCTTCCTCCTTAAAACAATGTCCACTGTTTTCATTGATTGGTTTTCGTCTATGCATATGAAGTACAAGTTTATTTGTTTTTAGTGTTGGGCCGGGGACGTGGCTCAGTGTGCAGCGCATGGTTGGCAAGCACAGGCCTTCTGGGGTTCAAGCCCCAGAAACTCCTCCCCTCCCATTTTACTTTTCTTTTGCTGGTCCTGGGGCAACTCAAGGCTTGGGCCCTGTTCCTAAGCTTTTATTTATTTATTTTTCTCAAGGCGAGCACTTTACCACTTGAGCCACAGCACTACTTCAGGCTTTTTTTTTTGAGTAGTTTATTGGAGATAAGAGTCTCACGAAGTTCCCTGTCTGGGCTGACTTTGAACTGAGATCCTCAGATCTGAGCCTCCTGAGTAGCTAGGATGACAGGATGGGCGGTTATTCTGCTCATTTTTCTGACTTAACAAACCTGCTCTTTCAGGTGCTTGGAAAACCCTGTGCTTCAGATGTTTTCACGTCTCCTGAGTTCTGAATTCTCTCACTTCTGAGTCTGTTTATTCTTTGTCTTGCAGCTACTTTAGATCTATCTTTGCTCCCTGTTTAAGAATGTATCTTGCCAGACACTGGTAGTTCATACCTATAATCCTGGCCATTCAGGAGGCTGAGATTTGAGGACTGAAGTCTGAAGCCAGCCAGGAAAGAAAAGTCTATGAGAGACAGCTCTTACCTCTAATTAACCATCAGAAAGCCAGAAGTGGAGGCGGTTCAAGTGTTAGAGAATCAGCCTCGAGCAAAAAAGCTAAGGGACAGACAGCACCCAGGCCTTGAGTTCAAGCCTAGTTATCACCACACACACAAAAGAAAGGAATAATAAAGAAAGTAGAAAATATTTGTTCTGAATAAAATAAAAGTGCCTATGTCCCAATTGATTAGGGGCAGGAATAAAATGTCTGGCTTTAAATAATGCCATTAGTAAAGAATCATTATAAAACTTTCCATCCAGCGAAGCTAAGAAATAGCGAACTACCCTGAGCAGGTGCCCGCAGCGCCAGCAGAGGAAAGCGGCATTCACCCGAAGGACAGACACTGGTGCGCCCGCAGCCAGAAAAAACAGCAGGATAATTAACAGATTGTGAACCTCCCCCCCACCCCCCAAAAAAAAAACTTAGAGAAAGAAGTAAGTGGAAGGCAGTTCTCTGAGGCATGTACGGAGAGAGGTGCTGGGGCCACCCCAGAAGGGGTCCCCACCACCCACCCCACCAGCCGCCCAGCAAGCCAAGAGAAAGGCCCTTCTGGCCTTCAGGCTGTGGCTCAAAAGAGGGGACACTCTCAGAGAGACAAAGGCCTTATCTCCCAAAGCCTTGCAGGTCCCGCTGACCTCATTAACTCTTATCTTTTAATCCTTCTCTGCAGTTCCCCTGCTTCCTCCCAGTGCTTTGTCCACTGCCGGCCACACTGGACTGGCCTCTGCCGGCTTTGTGAGTCACCTGACCTCCCAGCTCCCTGTCCCCCCACCCCCAAGCTGCGTAAATACAATTGCAGGCTTCTTTCGGGTTAATCTGCCCCTGCGAGTTCCGGGATCCCTGGGGGACGGGGTGGGGTGGGCTCCACTGGCCGGGCCAGGGCCCAGGGGCAACACTGGGGGTCAGGGCAGCACAGAGCTCCCTATAAAACCCTGGTCCTCCTCACAGCGCCCCCTCTGAGCTGTCCCGCACCGTCCTGGGCTAGGGCTCCAGGCTCAGCTGGCTGGGAGGGTGTGTGCTATGTCCCCAGGGGTCTCTGCTGCCCCTCGGAAGGGAAGGAGGGCCAGGGAGGGCAGCAGAGATGACCCCCCCAGCAGTGCGGGGGGCCAGCGGTGCATGCACGACCCTCTGGAGCCCAAACCCCGGCAGGAGCCTGGAGCCAGGAGCTGAGGACACACACTTGGAATCCAAGATACTCAGCTGTGGGGATCTGAGGACAGAGGTTCAAAGCCAGCCCAGGCAGAAAAGTGTGTGAGACTCTGCTGTATTCACTTCACCAGCCACAGACTCCCAGTGGAGCTGTGGCTTCAGTGGCAGAGTGTCAGCCTGGAGCAAAGCAGCTCAGGCGCAGTGTCCAAGCCCTGAGTTCAAGCCCGAATCACATGTGATAATGGATTTGTATGGAGCGCCAGGGTCCCTGGGGGGAATTCTCAGAATCTAACAAGATGCAAGCTATGAAGCTGAGGGCTAAGGGGGAGCTGGGGGTGGGGGGAGTGGGGTCTGTGGGGGCTCGGGGAGCCTCCCTGTGGCAGGCGTGAGCGCTGGCCCTGAGAAAGTCCAGGAGGCCACCAGAACCTTCAAGAAGCCCACAGCAGTTACAAATTGGGGCCGAGCAGGTGCAGGGAGGCGGGGCCTGCTCCTCCCGCCCACTGCTGGGGAATGGGGTGGCGTTCACCCCTCCGGCATCCATGCGGGGTGACCTGTGAGCACACCTGACCCGAGTGCTCACCGCGGCCTGCTCACGACCAGGAAGCGTGTCCTCCACACAGCCCGAGGTCCATCCTTGCGGTGGAAAGGATGGCAGCGGGCCGCCATCTCACCCCTGGCACACGCTGTCTGTCGGGTGCTGGGAGCCGTGCGGTGGACGCGGTGGACCCAGCGTTCCCTTCCTCTTGTGAGTGCGTCCAGGAGCAGCACCCCGGGGCGAAGGGCAACTCTTATGCCTGTGGGGGCACCGCCAGCTGCGTGCCGCGTTTGGACCACTGGAGGGGGCCGCAGGGGCCGGTCAGGGCCCGCCCCAACCCCACCCGCTCCTCACGGTCCCTTTTGTGTTTATGGACCATTGGACCATTTGCATCTCCATCCTGAGGAATGACTGGTTTGAATATTTTCTGTGTTTCCTTTTACAGCAGTGCTGGGGCTTGAACTCAAGGCCTCGTGCGATCTCATTGGCTCACCTTTCCTTCCTTCCTTCCTTTCTTTCTCTCTCTCTCTTTTTTTTTTTTTTGTCAGTCGTGGGTCTTGAACTCTGGGCCTGGGCGCTGTCCCTGTGCTCTTCAGCTCAAGGAGAGCACGCTACTGCTTGAGCCACCGCGCCACTTCCGGGTTTCTGGTGGTTCATTGGAGATAAGTCTCACCGACTTTCCTGCCCAGGCTGACTTTGAACTGCGATCCTCAGATCTCAACCTCCTGAGTAGCTAGGATGACAGGTGTGAGCCATGGGTGCCCGGCTCCTTGGCTTTTTCATTGAAGGCTGATGCTCTACCACTTGGGCCACAGCTTCACTTCTGGATATTGGTGGTTAACTGGAGAGAAAATCTCTTGACCTTGCCTGGCTGGGCTGACTTTGAACGGCAATCCTCCATTCTCGCTCTCTGGAGTAACTGGGATTTATTATAGATGTGAGCCACCGCACTGGGCTGTGCACTGTTGATGTCTTGTCTGTCTTCCCAGGGGCTTGAGTTTTTTAGTAACAGCACTGTCCCTTCGTTTTCCCCAGGTGCTTCAGCGCACTGTCCGACGGGACGCTGTCCGGCTGGGCTGCTCTGCCCCTGCCACTGTGGTTGGTTGGTTGGATAGTTTGTTTAGAAGTGTTTATACCTAGGGTCTTGCATTCCCTCAGTTAGCAGGTGCTCTACCACCTGAGCCACACCGCCACCTCTGCTTTTTGCGGGTTATTTTGAAGGTGGCATCTCAAGGACTCTTCAGCCTAGGCTGACCCCAAACCTTGATTCTCTGAGTCTCAGCCTTCTGATTAGCTAGGATAACAGGATTGCGGATGTGACGATGTGAGGGTTTTGGGTTTTTTTGAAGACCGGGTCTCTGGGTATGCAGCCCAGGGTTGGCTTTAGATTCACGACCCTCCAGCGTCAGCAAGGGCGGGGATACCAGGCTGTGTGGCCAGGGCTGGCTGATGTGTCTCCGCCTTCATCCACCTTCCTCACAGCTCCCTCACTCTGTCCCAGTGACTGTCCTTTAGCGCCAGCACACCGCTGTTCAAACACGAGCTTTGCGTTCCCTTCTGCTTTGTCAGTGACCTGGATCTCGGGCGCTTTTAATGCCCTGCTATCTGATTGGGCAGCGCTCCAGGCTTCCGGGCTCTGTGTGTCTCCGCACTCACTGCCCGCATTCTCAGACGCCCGGGGCGGGGGGGGGGGGAGCCCTAGCCCTCCGTGGGCCGCTGTGGGGACAGCTGTCCCGCACGGGTCACGTCCGGATTGTGTAGGTGGGACAGGCAGGCGTGGGCATGGTGGAGTTGCACAGGTTGAGTTAGACACAGGGCAGCGCGGACAGTGCTGGGCATTTCCTAGAGTGGTGCAGGAGCCCAGGCACCACCAGCGTCCCGGCCGCCCGCGCTTCCCATCCTCAGAGGTGGAGGTGGTGTTCGGCCTCTTGGACAGTGCTGATTTATTCCTCTCGTAATTCACATCTGCCCAGGCACGTGGGAGTCCTGCGTGGCACGGGGCGAGTCATTTTGTGAATCACCGCACAGTCCCTGCCCACTCCCTGCCTCCTGTCCCCCCCCATCTCAGTAGCCTTCTTTCTTGGGGACTGGGACTTGAACTCAGGACCTCATACTCTCATTTATTCAGTCAAGGCTGGTGTTCTGCTGCGTGAGCTGCAGCTCCACTTCTGACTTTTTCATGATTAATTGGAGAGAAGAGTCACACGGACTTTTCTGGCCAGGCTGGCTTTGATCTGCATTCCCCAGATCTCAACCTCCTGAGCAGCTAGGATGACAGGGCTGAGCCTTGGAGCCTGGCTTTCCTGCTTCTCCTCCTCCTCTTCCCTTCTCCACGTCTTTTCCTCCTCCTCTTTCCACTTCCTCTCCTTCCTCACTCTTCCTTTCCTTCTTCCTTCTGGGGCCTTAGATGCTGTCCAGGCTGGTCTTCAACTCCTGGGGTCCACTGATCCTCATGCCTCGGGCTTCTGCGTAGCTCTAGTGTTACAAGTATGCAACCCCCCTGCCCGCTCTGGGTTTGCATGACTCACATATTACACGCTGAGTCACGTAGATTGTGCAAGCGATGACGGGTGAGGCACATGCATGGTCCGGTGAGCGTGTGCTGGACAGGGGGCCTTGCTGCACAGCCCGCCTGGCTTCCCGAGACGCTGGACGCCCTGCCCTGGGATGCCCACTTGGTGTGGAAGGGCCAGTGGCCTGGATGGGACTTCCGTAGGCCCCTGTGAGGGAGGAGCAGAGGCCTGGCTCTCTAGGCAGGAGGCCAGGAGGAGCACTGGAGGTCAGGTGAAGGACATCAGGACAGGGGCTGTGGATGACCGGGGAGCAGGCCTCAGTGTGAGGGTTCTGGGTGTCGCAGACAGAGGCTGCTGGAAGACAGCAGAGCCGCCGCGTGCGCCAGCTGCCGGGCCTGGCACGGGGGAGGGGAGGGGACTGGCCACAGGGACAGGGAGGCGGGGGAGAGGCCGCAGGCCACGCGGGCATCCCTCCAGTCCTCATCCATAGCAGTAAACCTCATCCACACACCTCTCACACACTCACAGGACAGCAGGCTGGGCACCGGCAGCGATGCACGAAGACAGGAGGGTGGAGAGGCCCAGATGGAGGCTGAGGCCGAAGCTGGAGGGTGGAGAGGCCCAGGCGGAGGCTGAGGCTGAGGCTGGAGGGTGGAGAGGCCCAGACGGAGGCTGGGGCTGGAGGGTGGAGAGGCCCAGGCGGAGGCTGAGGCCGAGGCTGGAGGGTGGAGAGGCCCAGGCAGAGGCCGAGGCCGAGGCCGAGGCTGGAGGGTAGAGAGGCCCAGATGGAGGCTGGAGGGTAGAGAGGCCCAGACAGAGGCTGAGGCAGAGGCTGGAGGCCGGGGCTGGGGTAGTCCTGACAGGCAGGAACATCTCTGCGGGGGACGTGTTAAACTCTGTGGACGGCACAGGTTGAGGCAGCTGTTCAGGTGTGTCCCTCTGAGGTACAGTGTCTGTCACAGGCGGAGCCGGGCGGCTTCTGCCCCGGGCCCAGCCAACAGGGTCTCCTTTTTGAGTCCGAGGAGGGAGAGTTTCACCCGGCGACTTTGATGAACTCCTGGCTGTTGGGTGTCTCATTCGATGCATGTGTACGTGCAAGGACTGCGGCTTGAACTCGGGGCCTGTCCCTGAGCTTACTCCAGACTTGGTGCTCTGCCACTTGAGCCACAGCTCTACTTCTGGCTCGTTGCTGGGAGAGGAGTCTCATGGGCTTTTCTGTCCTGGGCTGGCTTTGAACTGGGATCCTCAGCCTCCTGAGTACCTAGGATGTCAGGCGTGAGTCTATGATCCACAGTGCCCGGTAGATTCAATCTGCGGTATTTGTAGGAGTCGTTCTTCGTTTGTGCATTTGCTTTGTCAGCCTGTGCCTCCGTGCTGGCTGACGGCGGCTGCTCACTGGTGTGAACGAGATGTGGAGTCGCTCTGGGTCGGCATTCAGCCCCCCAACGCTGTGTCCCAGCCTTACAAACACAGTCAGCAGAGTCCGGAGAGGCCCAGACAGGAGCAGACACAGCCTTCTCTCCCAGACAAACCCGCCAGCCCAACCCCGGCCGGGCCCTGCTGGGAAGTTCACACTACCAGCCGCAAGGCAGCCCTGCGCCCCAGCACCGCACTGCTCCTGGGGTCCCAGCCCATGGGCCGCCGGCCAGGGAGCCTCCAAGAAGGTGGGGAGTCAGGAGGGCACCGTGCAGGTGCAGGCCCCAGCACCCAGAGTGCGGGAGGACAGGGGGAGGGGCTGTGGGACGGGGAAAGGCATCCCATCTCCCAGGGGCACTGGGATGTAATTAGTTCTGTGACCAAGGCAGATGCTGGCCTGTGCTCCCTACAGCGGAGACCACAGGTGAGGAGGAGGAGGACGCAGGTACCCCTTCTCTCTCCTGGGACCCCAGGGCCGCTGGGTCTCCCCTCCACGACCCCAGCTCTATGTGGTGAGGGACACAGCCTGGGCGCTGCCGGGAGGTGAGGAGTCAGCGAGGTGCCCCCACCCCCGCCCACAGCCATGGGGACAGCCATGGGACACGCCTAGCCCCTCATCGACGACCTCAGGCTTGGGCAGGAGGGGTTGGGGATGAGGGGGATTAGAGTGGAGAGAGGCGGCAGCAAGGCGGGGAGGGAGGACAGGAGCCGGATCAGGGCAGGGAGTCCGTTGCTGACGGACAGCCACAGATGCTGGCCATGGGGCAGCGCCGGCCACCGCCAGAGGAAGAGCCCTGCAGCCACACACAGCAGGCGGCTCCCGCAAGTGCCACCCGCACTGGGGGCTTCTCCCACCCCCCACACCGGCTCCCCGGGGACCTGGGGACCTGGGGCTTCTCCTGCTCCCCACACCCCCTTCCTGGGGACCTGGGGCTTCTCCCACTCCCCACACCCCCTCCCTGGGGACCTGGGGCTTCTCCTGCTCCCCACACCCCCTCCCTGGGGACCTGGGGCTTCTCCTGCTCCCCACACCCCCTCCCTGGGGACCTGGGGCTTCTCCTGCTTCCCCACACCCCCTCCCTGGAGACCTGGGGACCTGGTGCTTCTCCCGCTCCCCCACAACCCCTCCCTGTGGACCTGGGGCTTCTCCCGCTCCCCACACCCCCTTCCTGGGGACCTGGGGCTTCTCCTGCTCCCCCCACACCCCCTCCCTGGGGACCTGGGGCTTCTCCTGCTCCCCACACCCCCTCCCTGGGGACCGGGGGCTTCTCCCACCCCCCACACCGGCTCCCTGGGGACCTGGGGCTTCTCCCACCCCCCACACCCCCTCCCTGGGGACCTGGGGCTTCTCCTGCTCCCACCACACCCCTCCCTCTCCTGCCTCTGCCCCCCTGAGGGGGACAGAGCTTCTTCCTTCCTCCCCACCTTCCTCTTCCTCTCTCCTCCTCCTTCTCTCACCTCCTTTCTTCTCCCTCCCACCTCCCTCCTTCTCCCTCCTTCCTCCCACTTTCCTCCTCCTCCTTCCCCTCCTCCTTCCCCTCCTCCTTCCTCTTCCTTCCTCCTCCCACCTTCTTCCTACTACTTCCTCCTCCTCCCACCTTGCTCCTCCTCCCTCCTCCCTCCCACCTTCCTTCCCTAATCTTTCCTCCCTCTTGCCTTTCTTCCCTCCCTCCTTTCTTCTTTTCCTTATTTCATCCATTTCTCCCTCCTCCCTATTTTCTTTCCCTTTTTTTCTGCCTTTCTTCTCCCCTTCTTTCCCTCCCTCCCTCCTGCCCTTCCTTTCTTCCTTCCTTCCTTCCACTCCTTCCTCCTTCTTCCTTTTTATCTTTTCCCACCTTGTCCCCTGTGCTGATGACTCCATGTTGACAGCTGTGTGCCTGAGCTGTCCTGGTGCTCTCCAGAGCCTCCCCTCCCCCTCCCAGCACTGCCTCCAGATCCAGCCCCTCCCCCTCCCAGCACGGCCTCCAGATCCAGCCCCTCCCCCTCCCAGCACGGCCTCCAGATCCAGCCCCTCCCCCTCCCAGCACAGCCTCCAGAGCCTGCCCTTCCCAGCACTGAGTCTGTGCATGGGAGGGAAGAGGAAGTTAGAGGCCAGCCCACTTTCAATAGAAGCATTATACACAGATACCCCTCGATATTGCTCTTTTCTCAGTAACTGCGTGCGGGTCTGGTTCAGGATCTCCTGCGGTGGCTGCCCTGGCCCTCTGGAGGGGTCCCGTTTGCCCTCGAGCAGGAGCTCTTGGTTGACAGCTGTGTGGGCCCTGCCCCTTCCTCCTCCCTGGCACACACAGGTGGAGTGTGGGACCAGCTGCTTCACTCAGCGCCCAGGCTCACATCTGAACCACACCCGGTGCTCGAGCGCCCCGGGGTGGGAGCCCGTGTAACGCCGCAGCACAGGCAGCAGCACAGCAGCCCGGCCTCCACGCTGGAGCACAGATGAGGTGGAGGAGTCGGGCCGGGGCCCTCCTCCCGCACCGCTCCTGGCCGGCTCCTCCCTGGCTTGCTGCTGGCCACCATGGCATGCTCGCTCCGGGACGTGTCCTCTTACGGGGCAGAGTCATATGGTTAGGACCAGCCTATGACCATGCTTCCTCAGTTGCTGCGTGCACATGTGCATGTGTGTGCGCGTGTGCATGTGTGTGTGTGCGTGTGCATGTGTGTGTGTGCGTGTGCATGTGGGTGTACCGGGGATTGAACTCAGGGTCTTGTGTTCTCACATGGCTTCTTCCACTCAAGGTGGTACTCTACCAGGTGAGGCATACCTCTCCTGCTGGTGATTAATTGCAGTCGAAACTCTCCTGGGGGGGGGGGCGGCTGGGAAGGTGGCTCAAATGGTAGAGCGCTAGCCTTGAGCTGAAGAGCTGAGGGACAGCACCCAGGCCCAGAGTTCAGGCCACATGACCGGACCCCCCCCAAAAAAAAAAGAAAGGGAAAGAAACTCTCCTGGGCTTTGCTGCTGGGGCTGGCTTCAAATCACGACTCAGACCTCAGCCTCCAGAGTCGCGAGGATGACAGGCGTGAGCCACCTGCTCCCAGCTCCCGGTTGTCCCCTCAAAGACCACCTCCGCTGAGGGCCCGTCCTCTTCCATGTGGATTTGGGGTACGGACCTTACAGGACTGTTTGATACACACCGAGGGGTGCAGGGCCCGCGGGGCCCCATGCAGGCAGCGCTGTGCCCACTCCCAGCACCCCAGGCTGTGGCCAGGAGGAGACAAACCGGCCCACCAGCAGCTCCACACCTCTCCAGCTCCGGCGAAGCCCCAGGAAGAGGAGGCGAAAGGGGCAGGTGTATGTGGGGGAGTCTGGGAAGGCTGTGTGTTTACAAGCCTGGGAGCCCCCCCCCGCCGCCCACCATCCAGCCCTGCCAGGCCCCGGCCCCGGCCCCTTCCCCAGCTTCTTGGGAGCGGCCCTGTGTGGGGGACCTGCGGCAGGGAGGGGAGGAGGAGATGGCAGACAGGACTGAGCAGGCCCCTGGGGCCCCTGTGCTGTATTGTCACTTGCACAGCCCATGGCCAGGTTGTGACGACGAGGCTGTGGGGTGGCCCGGGGTGCTGTCACGGGCCCGTGCCCTGGGCAAGCGTGGATAGTATGCTTCACAACACCATCCCTGCTTTCCTCCAAGACGGTGCTGGGCTGTGGGTCCCACCCTGCAATGGGGCATGGACACACAGCCCTTCCAGGGGAGGACGCTTAGCACCCCGAGGCGAAGACGGAAGACAGGCAGGTCACAGGCTCTGGGGTGCCCGGTGCTCGGGTAGAGACGGGCCCTTGGAGACCCCGCAGCCACCCTTGGCCTGCCCCAGACCCGGCCCTGCGGAGGCAGCTCCGGGGCAGACCAAGGGCACGGGCCACCGGAGGAGCGGAGGATGGAGAGGAGGAAGGAGGGTGGCATCTCAGAAAACCAGGGGAGGGCAGGCTGCACCACCCCGGGCCCCCGCAGAGGGGCCGAGGTTTGGTTCTGGCCCCAAGTGGCAGGTGAGGAATGGAGGCCATGTCTGTGGTTAGAGCCAGGCAAGGTGGGGAGGCACTGGGCTCTGGGTGGGCACTGTCTGGACACGCCGTGCCCCCTGACCCGCGCCTCCGGCCTGGGCTGGGGCTGCCCCCCGGCGTGTCCCGTGTGCATGTATGCTGGCTCCCGTTCCACTGTGGGTCCGTGGCCTAACACCTGAGCTCTGTTACTTCCTGCTCTGTTCTGTTTTGTGCCAGTCCTGGGGCTTGAACTTGGGGCCTGGACGCTATCCCCCTTCACTTCCTTCCTCGGGGCTGGTGCTCTGCCACCTGAGCCACAGCTCTACTCCTGGCTCGCTTTTGAGGGAAAGAGTCTCACAGACTTACCTGCCCAGGCCGACATTGAGTGTGATGCTCATGTTTCTGCTTCCTCGGTAGCTAGGGTGACAGGTGTGAGCCCCGGGGCTCCTCTGACTTCCTTCCCTCTCTTGCTCTCCTTAGTTGGGTCCTGTGGACTCTGTCACCTCCCCTGTGTCCTCCGGCAGCCATACCTGTGTCCCGGAGTCAGGTGAGCTCACAGACGGGAAGGCCGGTCTGTCCTGCCTCGGTCTGTCCATCTGCATGCCTGGTGCATGGGGCAGTCAGTCAGGACAGGACGCGACTTCTCCCTTCACCATCCATCTGGTGGCCTCTGCACGTGCTGGACCGTCCACTCTCTCAATGATAGCACATCTGCTCTTTCCCTGCCTCCCTCCCTCCCTTCCTTCACTCCCTCCCTCCCGCCCTCCCTTACCTCCCTCCCTCCATTCCTTCCTCCATTCCTTCCTTTTTAATTTGACTTGAACTCAGAGCCTGGGCACTGTCCCTGAGCTTTCCACTCAAGGCGGATGCTCTATTACTGGAGCCACAGCTCCACTTCTGGTTTTCGGGCGGTTCATTGGAGATCAGAGTCTCACAGACTTTCATTGAAGCTGGATCCTCAGATCTCAGCCTCCTGCAGAGCTAGCTTTGCAGGTGTGAGCAGGGTGCAGGGCTCCCGCCCGGCCTTCCTTACCTGGCACTGGGGACATGGTGGGGCCCGTGCTCTGGGCGGCTTCTTCTGCCAGCCATGCCTGGGCTCACAGGCCCTCAAGGCCTGGGCTGAGGACCATCCTAGATCAGAGAGCCGAGGCTCCGTTCACATGGGCCTGGAGTGGTGGGCGGGCAGCGCAGGGGAAGGGCTGCTAGAGCTCCGCCCAGCCAGTTCCTCAGGACAGAAACCCAGGAAGAATGTGACCCCTGTGGGAGAGGACCCTCAGGAGGGTGGGTGCTGCACCCCCCCAGGGCAGCCCCCCCGGGAGGAGACCCAGGCTCTGGGGCTGGGATGCCCAACGCCCACGGGCCGTAAGGTGGAGCCAGGCTGCTGCCGGGCGGGAGCAGGGGCCGTGGAGCGGGAGGTCAGGCCTTCTCCAGGAGCGTCCAGCGGACAGCAGGGGGAGCCGGTGGCCAGGCTCAGACCGGGCCAGTCGCTGCCTGGGGGGTGAGTCCTGGGCCTGTGGAGGGGGAGCCGGTGGCCAGGCTCAGACCGGGCCAGTCGCTGCCTGTGGAGGGAGGCCCCATCCTGAGCCTCCGGCTCCCAACCCCGGAACCAAGCTGAGCTCACCTGCAGACCACCAGAGGGGTCGGGGCAGCCCAGCCGGGGCTCCCCAAACACGAGCAAGGGCTAGGCCCCGGAGAGGACAGAGCAGGCTCTTTCTCTGTCTGGGCACCCGAGGCTCATCCGGTAATTCTAGCCACTCAAGGCTGAGGGTCTTAGCTCAAAGCTAGCCCATGTAGATAAACCCTAAAGATTCTTATGTCCAATTAACCACCACAAAACCAGAAGTGGAGGTGCTGCTCAAGAGGTAGAGCATCAGCTGTGAGCAAAAAGAAGCTAGGGGATAATGACTAGACCCTGAGTCCAGCCCCAGTGCACGCACGTGCGTACACACACACACACACGCACACACACATGCACACACACGCACACATATACACATGCACACACACGCACACATGTACACATGCACACACATGCACACACGTACACACGCACACACATGCACACACACATGCACACACACGCACACTTCTTCCCTCTCACACTCACCCGCACAGCTGTCCCTCTGGAGTTGTGGTGAGGCTGCCATGTGTCTGGAGAAAGGAGCAGCACCTGTGGCGACCCCCACCCGGCCTTCACCTTGACCCCAGAGACCTTGGCCCTGGCCGGTCTCTCTCGCGGACCCGGCCCCTCGCAGCCAAGCAGGTCTAGGGCTTCAGTTTGGCTGGCCGACACCACCCTCAGAAAACCACCAAGGAAGGGCCCCAACTTGCTTGAGGGTACCCCTTGTCCATCTTGGACCAACAGGCCTCTGAGATGGCCCCAACCTAGTGGGTCCTGGGGAGGGATCGTGCTGACGAGGGGCAGGGGGCTGCATCCTGAGCAGCAGAGCAGGGCTGGCATCATGCTGGCCACCCAGCACCCCAGGAAGACCGGCAGAGAGGGAAAGCAGGCGCCTCCAGACTGGGGTCTATACCCCCAGGTCCCAAGAGCAGCGTCCCCTACAGCAGTCCCAGGTCCTTCCTCCCTCAGAGACAACCAGGGGACACCAGGCCACCCTCTAGACAGCCTGAACAGCTTCCAGAGACCATGAACCGTCCCTAATCCCAGAGACCACAGAGAACTCCAGCACCCAGAGACCATAGACTCTCCCTCATACCAGAGACCACGGACAATCCCTCACACACAGAGACCACGGACCATCCCTCACACAGACCACAGACCATCCCTCACACACAGAGACCACGGACCATCCCTCACAGAGACCACAGACCATCCCTCACACACAGAGACCACAGACCATCCCTCACACACAGAGACCACGACCATCCCTCACACAGAGACCACAGACCATCCCTCACACAGAGACCACACACAGAGACCACAGACCATCCCTCACACAGAGACCACAGACCATCCCTCACACAGAGACCACAGACCATCCCTCACACAGAGACCACAGACCATCCCTCACACACAGACCACAGACCATCCCTGACACCAGAGACCATGGACTGTCTCTCACACCCAGGGACATTGGAAGGCCCAACACCCAGAGACCAAGGAGGGCCCAACACCCAGAGAATATTGCCTCCCCCCATCACTGGGAGTGCCTGGCCAGGTCCTGGGTCTCATAAAGATCCCAGAAGGTGAGGGTTCAGATGATGTCTCACACAGGGGGTGCGGGAAAGCCGGGAGCTGCCCGTGTGACACCCACGGTCCCCTAGATCACAGGAAGGCCGCAGGCTCATCCCTGCCATCCTCTGACCCCCGGGGTGACCTGGCCCGTGTCCTCCAGGGCATGGCCAGTGGGCAGGGCTGTGGCAGCTGGATACCCGCCTGCCCGGGGCCTTTTTGGCCCTGAGTACCTCCAGCAAGTTTCAAGGGGGGCAGTGGGGTCTCTGTCCCCCTGAGCCTGGCCTTGCCCTGGGAGTAACGAGTCTGGAGCCCATGTCCCCCACTTCCTGGCCAGGCAGTCAGTTGGTGGAACAGCCTGGCCAGGAAATGGCTGCCGCAGTAGAGGGTCTGGAACCTTCCACCCTGTGCACACAGCCGCTCCTGCTGGCAGTCACGCCTCTGTTGGGGGGTGGGCTTGGCTCCCAGCACCCCCTTGGCCGGGGGGCCCGGTGTGCACAGGGGAGGCTTTGATCGGTGCCCCCTAGCCCGCGCCCCCCCTCCCCGTGGCGCTCTCTGCACAGTGCTCGCGCCAGCAGCTCAGTCGTTTGTGTTGGCCTCCGGCCAGACCCCGGAATGTGCCTGCCGAGGCGGTGGGACACGGTGACAATGCACAGACTCCGTGACAGGGGTGGACGGGCTGTGGGTGAACAGGGCCCAGAGGCCCGAGACAGGGGCCCAGAAGCCCCATGGACAGGCCACCCGGGAGCTGAGTCCCAGAGGTGGTTCTAAGGGAGCCCCGGGAGCCTGGGGGGAGCGGCGCGGCCGCCTCGCGGGCTGACGGGGGCGCAGGGCACCCTTGTGCGGATTCCTGGGTCAGCCTGATGTGCACACTCAGAGCGAGGTGCGGCAACAGCACCCCGATTCCAGCACACACAACCAAAGACAGGACCCCTGGATTCCCGGGCACGAGGACTCAGAGCTGCGGGGTACAGGCTGCCCGGCTTCCTGGCCATTAGCAGGGTTTACCTCCCGGGCACACTCCTGGATTGTGGGGCTCCCAGGGAAGGGGCCCCGCACTCCCAGTGCTGGAGGTGGAGCGCCTGCCCGGAGCAGGCATGAATAGATTCACAGACTCCCGCCGGCCGCACGCTGGCCGGTGATGGATGGTTAATGGGCAGCTGAGACGGCGGAGCTCAGAACTGCTGCCAGGGCCGTCGCTGTGGGATGTGGGTCTACGTGAGAGACAGGCGGGCGGGGGGGGGGCTTCCAGCGCCCCCGGGGGAAGGAAGACACGCCGTCCAAAATGTGGGTGGTGGAGAAGAGTACACGGATCTGGGGTCGGGTGCACACCACTCACTACGTGGCACTTCAGGCCTAAGGGGGGGGCTCCCAGGAAGAGGAGCTGTCTCGGGACCCAGGCTGAGGACAAGGGGTCTGTCCAGCCAGCCCAGACAAGGGGCCTGGGCACAGACAGGTGTCTACGGGGGACAGGGTCCCCCTCCCCCAGCTCTGCAGGGGGCAGGGCTGTGTCCAGCTTCAGGCGACCAGGGTGCCCGTGCGCAGAGCATCCTGCTTCTCTGATGGAGGCCTGAAAGGAACACAGCAGCTCTCACGGAGAGGATGCGAGCCGGGCTCTGGGGAGCTGGGTGTCTCAGGCACCCAGACACGCAGCAACCGGGCTGCCCGGCTCCCGGGGTTACATCATCTTAGGTATTCAGATGAGCACCAGAAGTAGCAGGTCAGGATGGATACGTTCCCCGGCCCTCCAGGAGTGGGGTTCAGGTCACAGAGCCCCAGCTGCATGCTATAAACACAAGAAAGGCAGACTGGAGGAGCTCAGGGGTCCCTGCGGTGAAGTGGGGGCGAGGTACAGGGACCTGGATTCCAGCTGAGGGAGAACAAGGCTCCAGCTATGCTTAGAAGTGGGTTCCGGAGTCAGACACTCAGGGAATGGTTGTAGGGACCTGGAATTTGGATTCCTGGGATTCAGGGACAAGACACAAACGCTTATGGGGTGCAGGAACCCCATGTGACCCAGCGACCCCACCCTTCCAGGCATAGAGACCAAGGTGAGAACAGAAGGGACTTCCGACAATGAGCCACAGGTGTGGGACGGCGGGGAGACACACTCACTCACGGGTGCCGATAGATACAGGGCAGACACTCGACTAGCCAGGTACAGGGACGAGACCTGAGGCCAGTGGGACGTGGGGACCGGGCACTGGGATGAGTGGGGTGCAAAGCGCAGATTCAGCCCATCCGCCACGGAGGGAAGCCACCGGCCTCGTGCGGCAGGCAGAGATCCAGACACCAGGGTGGCTGGCGGGCGGGCGGCCCAGTGCAGGGATGAATGGCACGCAGAGAGCCGGACTCGGGAGAATGGGACACACACAGCCGTGCGAAAGATGGAGCACGTGTGTCCAAAACCACAGAAAAGAGGCCCCGGCCCCGGGCCAGCTCACTGGGCCACATGTGAAGTATCAGTAGGTGATTCGGCGTGCCCAGCAAGCTGGGTACAGGCTGTGTGGAACAGAGCGGCCCTCCGCCCAGACCCTCGGGCCGTGGGTCAGCTGGGGTGCACCCAGGGTGTTCACAAGCACAAAGATTCTAACTCCAGGCTTGCCCTGAACAACGGGGACCCCAACACTAGGGGAACAGGGCCCACACAAAGCTTTGGGGGAATGAAGGCCTGGACCCCAGGCTCCGGAGACTTCTGGGAACGTCTGCAGACGGCAGGGCTGCCTGCACACAGCCATCCACGACGGGCTGGAGGGGCTTCATCCCAGAAACGGGGTACAGGTGGGCAGGATGTGAGGTGCACACCCAAGGATTCCACTGCGTAGCCACCGTGTGCAAAGCACTGCCCAGGCTCAGGCACGGGACCTCTTCTGGGGCCTGAGCACAAGCTCCCCCAGGCTGGGCCGTGGCTGGCGCCGCCGCGGTGCAACTTCCAGGAGGGAGACCCAGACTCCCTGGATGATTAGGGATTAGGGCACTGTCACACCATGTGCTTAGATGGTAGGGTACAGGCTCACTCGGATGCCAGGATGTTGGGATGCAGAGAGCCAGCATCAAGGGTAACCGAGGCACACACGGGCTAGGACGGAAGCACAGAGGCCCGTCCCTGCCACGCCAGGCTCCAGGTGAGCAGCATGCCCCGTATGTCGGGGTCGGCGTGGGCAGAGGGCCCACGTGCTGACCCAGTGGGCCTGGTCCCTGGCAGCGTCTGCGCCAGCGGCTCCCCGCTCCCCAGCCAGAGTTCTTACCTCAAACATTCCCCAGGCCCTCAAAGGAAGCCCCCCCTCCCCAGGAGCCCCGCCAGCCCTCCACGGGCTGCCGGCTGCCAAGCCGCTGTCTGGGGGCCGCCGGCCTGGCCCGCAGGCTGCCAGCTCTGTTTGGTTTTCTCCTTCCTGCCCAGGAACCTCAGACGCCGTCTGGCCGTGGACGCCCTTCTTCTGGAGAGGCACAAAGCCCCCATACAGCCGGGTCGGGGGAGCAGCTCTCCGGGCTTGGGGCTCCCAGGGGCCTCCTTGCCTGGGGGTCTTGTTGGGCCCAGGCCGAATAAGAGAGCGGCTGCAATCTCGGGTTGGAGTGGCACCAGGGGACAGACCCTCGCACGTGTCCACGTGGGGTGACATGCTGGGGCCATTCAGCCCCCCAGGACCCCGCAGCCTGGCCTCTGCCTGCCCCGTCCTGTGGCCTGCCTCAGCTGGACGAGTCTCGTTAAGCATTAACTGGTCCCACCTCCGGCGCCAGCCACAGATAAGGCGTTGGTGAGCCATCGTGGCCTCAGCCCTGAAGTGACCAGACCTGATCTACTGGCCTGGCACCGGGGGCTCGCGAGCTTGGACGGCAAACCCTGCCCAGGCCCAACAGAAGCAAACGGTCGGCTCTGAGGTTAGACTGCACTGTGGCAGGCCTTGGGCTTCATGCCCCCCACCCCGCCCGACAAAGCCCAGAACCCGGAGGAGGCTTGGGCGGTGGCGTGGCCACCGCTGTGTCCAGGTGAGCAGGCCGAGGGGCTGGCAGCCCACGGCCGCGCCTTACAGAGGCCCACCCCGTGTGCCCTTCACCCCCTCCTGCTGAGCCCGGTGGGGCTCAGGACCCCTGGAAGTAGCGAGAATCCAGACACCGGGCTTTAGGATTTGAAGGGGGAGCCTTCTTCCCCAGGGGAGTTCCCCAGTCACGAGGTGGGGCTCCCCAAAGCCCTGCCTCCCACACCCCTTCCTTCCACTCCAGACGGAGCCAACGCAAAACCCCGGCCGCAGGCTCCACGCACTGTCCGATAGCAGGGCCGGCCGAGGCCAGCTGACCGCGGTGAACGGCGGGCATCAGGTGAGAGGGCACTGCCCCCCACGTGGGGGGACCGGTCCTCCCGGGAGAGGCCTGAGCCGTGCGCCCCCCCGGAAGACCAACAAGCCCAGTGGAACTCGGGGGGGAATTGGGGAGCAGGCTCAAGTCCTGAGCCATGGGACCCAGTGCTGTTATTCTGTTGGGGTCCAGCTGGGAGGGGTGCTGGGAGGGGAGGGGGCTGTGGTGTAGGGCTGGGGGCTCCCCAGAGGAGGCAGGGCTGAGCAGGCCGGGCGGGGAAGGGCCAGGGTGGGGAGGAACCACTGGGGAGGACTCCGGGGTCTGACAGGGCCCATCACAAGAGAGTTCTTTAGCAGGGTCACAGATGGACAGCAGGCGTGGCAGCTGTCCTAGCAATGGGCAGCTGAGTCCCTGGGGAAGAGAAGAGGGGACAGAGACCCCCTGGGCACGGTGCCCATGAGTTGCTCCTCATGTGTGTCTTGCCCAGGGCTCTCGGGTCCTTTCCCCCCACCGTCCCCCCCAGCCCCCGTCCAGAGGCCAGGCACCACCAAGCAGTTGGAGCCAGTAGGGGGGACAGCGCCACCTGGTGGCTGCTCACAGCCCAAACCTTTACCTCCACGGGAACCTGGAGGTCCTGAGGGACCACAAGTTTTCCAGGCCTTCCCAGGCAGCCCCTGTGATGCTCTGACAGGGAGCTCTACCAGGCGGCTCAGAAAGGCCGGCCCCTCACCACAACAAGGCCCTCCCTGTCCCTGCCTGCCAGCTCTCAGACCGAGGGAGAGAGGCCAAACAAGGGTACGGGGAGAGGTGCCCATGTGTACATAAACACAGAGATCGTGTGGCAATGGATCCCAACGCTTAAAAAAAACCTCAAACAGCTGGGCACCCGTAGCTCACACCTGTCATCCTAGCTACTGAGGAGGCTGAGACCTGAGGATCGCAGTTCAAAGCCAGCCTGGGCAGGAAAGTCTGTGAGACTCATTATCTCCAATTAACCATTCAAAAACCGGGAGTGGTGCCGTGGCTCAAGTGGTAGAACGCTAACCTTGAGCACAAAGATGGCTCAGGGACAGCTCCCAGGCCCTGAGTTCAAGTCCCACAACCATCCACCCCCTCCAACTCCCCCCCCCAAAACCCTTCAATCAATACCATTATATTTCCAGAGTGCACAGGTATAAAAAAGATGCCCTTGGCCTCTGGGTGGGGGAGGCTGCCTTGCTCTAGGGACACCATAAGACCCTCAGAAGTTCCTGCCCATCAGTGCTACCACTGCCCCCAGGCAGCTTCAGAGCCACAGGCCAGCTACAGGGCTCATCTGTAGTGGCCCCAGAAAGGAAGCGGGCGGCAGGCAGGGGGTGGGGGCGGCAGGCAGGGGGCTGCAAGCCCTGAAAGTTCAGAGCCCTCTCCCCCACCATCTTCGGGTGCTCATGACTGAATGATAGACCAGGGCCATCACCAAATCCCAAGGCAGCGGCCCAAACTTCAGGCGGGGAGAGCAGCGTTGGACCCAGGCCCCGCCCTCTGTGCCCCTGGCTGGGCGTGGGGCACCCCCCCCCCGCTCTGCCTTCCTGCCCGGGCCTCCCCCCGGTTCTGAGGGGTGTGTGGCTCCGGGACCGCTGCCTCCCTCAGTGCACTGGGCAGCACAGCTCTGCTGCTGCTGCGGGTCTCCTGTAGGGGTTCACCGTGGAGCCCTCTCTTCTCACCAGGCTCTAGCGCAGCAGTCGGGGTGCCAGCCAGCCCAACACCTGGTCATCCCCATTCTGGGCCCTTACGGCCAGTCTGCTGGGCATGGCAGAGGCGGCGGCAGGCTCTGTGGGCACAGCTGGAGAGGCCTGTCCAGCAGCGGCCTCCCTTTCTTCCTTGCTCCTGGGTGGGAGGAGCTGGCCTGCAGGTACTCGGCCTCCCCAGGGCCCGGGGCAGGTGGGGTGCAGCCGTCCGGGCAGGTGCCAAGGTGGCCGGGCAGGCAAGCAGGCAGGTAAGCGAGTCTGGGCGGGCAGTGAGTCAGAGCACAGGAATGTTCTGGCCCTCCCGTGCCCCCCTTCTCCCCCCCCCCCGCACACACCGCCCCCCCCACCCCGGCCTCACCCTCGTCTCTCCAGGCACTGCTGGCCCGGTGCCCATGCCAGGGAAGTGCTTCAGCCGGGCTTGCTAAAGCAAGCTCCCGACCCCGATCCCAGGACCCCGGGCTCCCTTTGATCCACACAGCCCCTTCCTCATGTCCCAAATGCTTCTGGGCCCAGGGCCACAGTGAACAGGTCTACCCGGCGGCACGTTTGTGGTTTACTGTGGGCACGCTTGTGGCTTGCGTGTGGACACGTTGGTGGGCCGGGGGGCAGGGTAGGGGGATGGGCTTGCTCTCCCATGGGGGCAGACCCTCTCCCAAGGATGAGATGAACCCTGGGGAAGGCCTCCCTGCAGAGGAGACAGCCCATGCGAGAGTGCCGGCAAGGGCAGAGACCCCACTGCCCAGGCCTGGCCTATGTGGCCAGGAGGCTGGGCACTAGCCACTGCTTTGGCCAAGGCCCAGCGCCTTCCTCTCTTTGGGTTCCCAAGCCCGGCCTGGCCACCCCAGGCGTCCTCCTTGCCCAGCAGCATGGCCGGCGGAGGCCCCAGGGCCCTTGCACAGATGGCCCTCTCCCACCCAGCAGGAGCGGAACATGGGGCTCACGCCAGACCCCCACGGAACCCCGACCCCGGCCGGCACCACAGCCACGCCTGGGCTGGTTCCAGACCTCGTGTCCAGAACCCCCTGTGAGTGGTGGGACCCCCCACGGGGGCGTGGGGCTGGCTTTGCCCAGGGAGGCCCGAGGTCAGCCATGGAAAGACCTCAGCCTCCCACGCCCTGGCCCAGGGCCTGGCTGGGGCCTTGTTGCCCTGGCCCTGGCTGTGGGGGTCCTCGCTGTCACCTGTCTGCTCTGCGCCCTCCACTGCCGCCGCCGCCAGCGCCGCCGGAAACAGCCGGGGGACAAGGAAACCGTGGGCCTGGGCCGCATCTCCCAGAGCTGCACAGCTGCGCACCTGGTGAGGAGCGGCCTCCTGCGGCCAGCCCCCGCCGGCCGCTCCCAGGAGGCAGGGGCCCACGCCGACCCGTGGGAGGAGGTGGAAGCCCCGGGGGAAGGGGAACACGGGGCAAAGGAGGGACAGAGGTGGTCCCGGGGGAGCCCAGCGGATTCTCGGTGAAGGCCATGGGGCCCCAGCTGTCCCGTGTCTGCTTGCGGCTGAACAGTCTGGTGAAGCCCTTCTGGTGGCCGGGCCTGGAAGAGGGGGTGGTGAGTGCTGGGTTTAGGCGTCCCGTGGGGCGCGGTCCTGCATGCCGTGGTCCCAGCCACATAGTCTGCCCTGTCCCCATGCACCCAGGTGCAGCCAGATGTGGACGCTGTGGAGGCCAGTGCTGGGGGCCAGCAGTGGGGCCGTGTCCTGCTGTCTCTAGAATATGACTTTGGGAGCCAGGAGGTGAGGCCGCTCTGCCAGGCTAGATGAAGCAGGGGGGGGGTCGCTGCGCCCTCTTCCCCCAGGCTTAGTTCACCTGCCGGTTCCCAGATCAAAGTGGGTCTGAAGCGCGCCGCAGACCTGCAGGCTGAGGGCACCGCGGACCCCTACGCGCGCCTCAGCATCTCCACCCAGGCCGGGCGAGGGCACGAGAGCAAGGTGCACCGTGGCACGCTCTGCCCCGTGTTCGAGGAAACCTGCCGCTTCCCCGTGAGTCTTGCCAGGCTGGTGGGGGTGGGTGAGGGGCGGGTGGGGGAGACGGAGCTGGGCTGGCCGGGGGGGGTGCAGGGTCTGACCGGCGTGGCCCGGCCCCGGCTCACAGCCCTACCCACAGGTCCCTCAGGAGGAGCTGCCCCGAGCAGCCCTGCAGGTGCGGCTGCTGGACTTCAGACGCTTCTCGGAGCACGAGCCCCTGGGGGAGCTCCACCTGCCTCTGGCCGCCGTGGACCTCCAGCACGTGCTGGAGCGCTGGTATCAGCTGGGCCCCCCTGGCACGGCGGAGGTGAGGCAGAGCTGGAGGGGAGCCCGGCCTCGTGCCCCGGGGGGAGACTGAGGCTCAAGGGGAGGGCCCGCGGGGGCTGAGCGCCCCAGGCCCGGATGGAGCTCCCCCGGCTTCCCACCGCCTGCAGCCCGAGCGGAGCGGCGCACTGTGCCTGTCCCTGCAGTACGTGCCCGGCTCGGGCCGCCTGACGGTGGTGGTGCTGGAGGCCCGCGGCCTGGGTCCCGGGCTGGCAGGTGAGAGCCACCTCTGCTCACTTGGGTGGACAGAGGGTTGGGACCCTCGTGCTGGACTCTCCATGGTGAGACCTCCCCTGTCCCCTGTGGGCCTCCAGAGTCCTATGTGAAGGTCCAGCTCGTGCTGAAGCAGAGGAAATGGAAGAAGAGGACCACCTCTCCCCGGAAGGGCACAGCCGCCCCCTACTTCAACCAGGCCTTCAGCTTCCCAGTGCCCGTCGGTCAGATCCAGGTGGGCAGCTGACGGGGAGAGCTCAGGGGCAGCAGCTGGTACGTGTGTGCACGCGTGGCCGGTCTGACCACATGCTCTCCCCACCCCGGCCCGTCTCTGCAGAGTGTGGACCTGGTGCTGGCCGTCTGGGCCCGTGGCCCACATCTCCGGGCTGAGCCTGTGGGCAAGGTGCTGCTGGGCGCCCGGGCCTCGGGGCAGTCGCTGCAGCACTGGGCGGACATGCTGGCCCATGCTCGGAGGCCCATCACTCAGTGGCACAGCCTGCGGCCCCCCAAGGAGGTGGACGCTGTCCTGGCCTTGAAGCCCCGCCTGCGCCTGCCTGTGCCTGGCTCCTGAAGATGCTCCAGGCCTCAGTTTCCCTAGGCCGAGCCCAGGCCCTTCAACAGACTGTCCCAAGGTTTCTTTGGGTAATAAACACTCTTCGGCCATGCCTGAGTGGGTGGAGGGGATGCCGACGAAGGGCGGGCCCAGCAGCGTGGCCACGCGGGGAAGTGTGTGCCACCTCTCCACACGCAGGCCTGAGTCGCCGAAGGAGGCCTGGGCCCCACAGAGGAGGGAGAGATTTCCCCAGCTCTGGCCAGTAGGGATGCCCTGTGGGGAACCTGGCTGGCCCTGCACAGGGCCACTGCGGAGCGCCAGGCCCTTCAGGGGACCAGCGGCACAAAGCCTCCCCACATGAGCAGCAGGGGGCAGCAGATGTCTTCGGAAGTGCTCAGGGGCCTCTGGGAGTTCAGCCCTGGCTGAGAACGCACCTCCTAATCCCCCCCCACACACACATCTGGACAGCTTTAGCGGCTCCAACCCCCCTCTGGCCCCCAAGGGCCGGGGTGCGGGCAGGGCTCGGCGAGGACGCGAGTCGCGGGATGGGGATTGGAGGGCGGGGCCCGCGAGGGCGGGCCAGGGGCGAAGGCCCCCTCTCGGGTGAGAAGGGCGGGCGCGGGGCCTGCCCGGGCGGCCACGGGGCCCCAGGCCCCCCAGGGTCAGAGGGAGGTTCCCAGAGTGGTGGCGCCACCACCCCGTGGTTGAAGGATGGGTTCCAAGCTCCTGTGAGGAGCCTCGGGCGAGGTGCCGGGGCGGGCTGGGAGCGGCCCGTCTCGGGGGGACCTCGTGCCCGGCTCCCAGAGGCACAGGCATGGTCACACGGAGGGGAGCATCTGCCTCATGGGGTCCACCCTGCAGGGCCCCGGGGGCTGACTGGAGGTCCAGGCTCACAGAAGGGGACACGTGCCCCGTACCACCACCAGAGCGGGCTCTGGGCTGACTTGGGGGCGATCTGCTGGGGGGTGGCCAGGGAGACAGCATTTGGCCGGCCCGGGGGATCTGGGGGGGCAGAACCACGGGGCCACACAGGAGGGCACAGGGGACACCAGTGTGGGGGGGACAGGATGTCAGGGGCCAGGCCCCCCAGGTGTGTAGGCCCTGGGCTGATGTCCGGGCCTGTGCCTGTCAGAAGCCCCACACGAAGCCACACGAGGCCACGCTCACTCGCTGTCCCCAGGCTCTTCTCAAGAACAAGTCCGGCATCTCAGACTCGTCATTGAGACCTAAATAGAGCAACCCAATCCCTCCCCCACCCCAAGACTTCTTGGACAGGCAAGTGCAGGGCCGGGCCACGGCCGCCGGGCAGGTGGGGGCTTCTCTGGCTTGCTGTGCCCCCATTGGTCTGAGGAGGACTTCATGTCCTTTCTGAGCAGGGGCCTGGCCTGCCGGAGGTCATTTATACCCCTCCCACGGGGCCACAGCCCAGTGCGCTGCTCCTGGCCCGGATCTCACTCCCGGCCCTGACGCCCTGACTCTAGGTGAGGCCGGCCCGGCCCCGACGGCCAGAGCATAGGAGAATGTGCAAGGAAGCTTGCTCTAGCACGCGGGGGCCGAGGCGTGGGGGGCAGAGGGGGCCACCGGCAGCTCTTCTGGGCCTCTGCCCCGGGGGGAGGAGACACGGGGAGCAGCTTCGGAGGAGGCCGGGGTGTCGGACAGGCCTCTGATGTCCAAACTTGGGTGTGGGACCCCTGGCAGGAGGGCTGGGGGTCCGCCAGCCGGGCAGGAGCCCCCAGACCGCACGGCGCGCACTCTCCTCCCTGTCTTCAAGTCCAATGCCAAAGGAGCAGAGTTAAAAATAGCTGCGGCGCTGGCACCTGTGCTGCGTCTGTGGGGACAGCTGGGCTCCTCAGGCCCCGCCTGGGACATTCTGGAAACACATCTCCTCTTACTTCTCACCCCGGGATTCCTCCAGGCCCTTGTCCCTGGGACTTGGGGCAGGGAGCTAGGGCAGGTGGGTGCGGCCTGGGACGCTGTGCTGGCCAGGTCCTGATGCCTCGGCCTCTCTCATCTTACAGCCTCTAAGCGCAAGACTTCAGGATGGGGGAGTAAGTGGCACCCAGCATGGGGACCCCTGCTGACAAGCCCCTCTCCCTGGGGGGGTGACCCCTGCTGACCAGCCCCTCTCCCTGGGGGGGTGACCCCTGCTGACCAGCCCCTCTCCTTGGGGGGGTGACCCCTGCTGACCAGTCCCTCTCCTTGGGGGGGTGGTGACCCCTGCTGACCAGCCCCTCTCCCTGGGGGGGCAGCGACCCCTGCTGACCAGCCCCTCTCCCTGGGGGAGGCCGGGTGACCCCTGCATTGCTCCCAGCAATGCACCTGCCCCACAGGCCCACCCCTGCTTCCTGTCCTGACCTCTCTCTTTCCTCCCCCACCCCCTGTACCTCCGGGACAGTGAGGAGGTGAGTACCACCAGGGGTGGGGGGCAGGATCTGGTTGGGAAAGGTCAGAGGGCAGAGCTTCAAGAGATAGAGAAGACTCCCCTAAAAGTGCTCCGCCCCCTGGGAATACTGGCGGGGGGCGTGGCCACCGTGCCTGACCGGTGAAGGCAGTGTACCTGATCCCCTCCCTGCTCCCCCACCCAGGCCCCAGGGGCCAGGCCCAGGACACTTCTGGCTTCTGTCCCCATTTTCATGGCCATGGCTCTGAGGCCAGGCCCCCCCATCTCCACCTCCAGCCCCCCCCCACACACCTTGTGCTCACTGGGGTCGGATGGTAGGCCTGGGCTGGGGAGTGGGACCTTGGGCAGGGCCAGGTGCAGCCCCCCACCCCTGGACTGGACGCTGCTGAAAGCCAGGGTTGCAGCCACCTACCAGGGACCCCATCAGCAGCCTGACTCTCCTCCCTCCGCCCTGTCCCACAGAAACGCAACAGGGCCATCACGGCCCGGAGACAGCACCTGAAGGTGGGTATGGGCGGCGGTGGGGCGGTGCCGGGGTGCGGGGTGCGGGGTGCCGGACTAGGCTGCGGTCTCTCACATCGGCCCCACCCCCACCACCCTCCAGAGCGTGATGCTCCAGATCGCGGCCACAGAGCTGGAGAAGGAGGAGAGCCGCCGAGAGTCGGAGAAGCAGAACTACCTGTCCGAGCACTGCCCTCCCCTGCACATCCCTGGCTCCATGTCTGAAGTCCAGGTACTGGCTCTCCACAGCTCACCTGCCCGCCACCTGCCTCCTCGGCTTCTCCAGGGGACAGGAGTCAGGCGGGGGGAGGGATGGGGGTCAGGCGGGAGGGAGGGCACTGCAGCTCTGGGGGGGGTGGCTGCCCACCTGCTGCCTGTCCACCCCAGGAGCTCTGCAAGCAATTGCACGCTAAGATCGACGTGGCAGAGGAGGAGAAGTACGACATGGAGGTGAAGGTGCAGAAGAGCAGCAAGGAGGTGAGCAGGCAGGGCCAGGAGTGAGGCCAGGGGACACAGTAAAGGTGATGCGAAGGTAGGGTGAGGTGACAGAGGGGTGGGCCAGATGAGATGGACCAGGAGACACAGGGCGGGGGGGGCAGGGACGGCACGGGGGGGGCAGGGCCAGGTGGCTACCGGCACCCACCCACCCTCCTCCCCGCCAGCTGGAAGACATGAACCAGAAGCTGTTCGACCTGAGGGGCAAGTTCAAGAGACCTCCTCTGCGGCGTGTGCGCATGTCCGCCGACGCCATGCTCAAGGCGCTGCTGGGCTCCAAGCACAAGGTGTGCATGGACCTGCGGGCCAACCTGAAGCAGGTCAAGAAGGAGGACACAGAGAAGGTAGGCCTGGGCTCCCATGGCGACCACAGCTGCGGGCTGCGGGGTCAGCCCCGCCCCCTACGTGAGGAGGGGAGGCCGAGGCGGTGTGCGGGTGGTGGGCCTGGGCCTGAGGCCTGTCTGGACCACCCCAGGAGCGGGACCTTCGTGACGTGGGTGACTGGAGGAAGAACATCGAGGAGAAGTCCGGCATGGAGGGCCGGAAGAAGATGTTTGAATCCGAGTCCTAGGTCCCTGCCGTCCAGGCCCCTGCCCCGAGCGCCCGGTGCCCAGCGGGGTGGCCCAGCAGGGCCCCCTGAGGCCCTGCCTCACCTCTGTGATCAATAAAGGATTCGTATCCCCGTGACTGGTGTGGTCTGGCTCCCTGGGTCCACTGGGGTCCGTCGGCCGTGGAGGGAGAGTGGTGAGAGAGAGCTTAGGAAGTTCTACCTGGAGTCCTGGCCTGGGTGCGTCCAACCCTCCAGGGCCAGATGAGCCGGCCACAGGGCCTGTTTGTGTCCTAGTGGCTTGCCGGTGTCCTGTCTGGGCACCTCAGCCGGTGCCCTGCCCTATACGCCAGGCAGGCCACCTCTGCCTCGGCGGGAGCCACCCTCCCCCCCAGCCGCCTCTCCTCGAGCCTCTCCTGCAGCTGTGAGCCAGGCTGCCTGGCCTGCCCCGTCCCACCCTGTGAGCCCGGCCTGCCCGGGCGTGCGGTCCGCGTCCTTGCCTGGCCTGCCCGGCCTGCAGTCCGCATCTTTGCCCGGCCTGAGGCAGGCATCCGTCCCTGGGGAAGAGGCTGAGGCAGAAAGGTTCATCGGGTCCTTGCTCCCATGCCACAGCATTAATGGTGCCCCACTACCATGGGGACCTCTCATTAGAGGGCTAGGGCTGGCTCAGTGCTGGGCTTCTTGGCTGGGCCACGGGCTGACCCTCCCATGGGGGCTGGCCTGCGTGGGCGGCCGGTCCACCAGGTGAGGGCTGGGTCTCTGCTTCTGTGCAGCCCACCAGAGCCCACCCTTCCAGCATCCGGGACCCTCTCCCTGGGCCTTCTTGCTGGTCTGGACTGCCCCCCGAAGAGCACGTGGGGTCTGGGGGAAGCCCCTCCTTACCGTGGGGCCAGCAGGCTTGGAGCAGGGTGACGTGGAGCCTGGGGGATGCTGAGGGGACAAGCCCCAGCCCAGGCTTGTGCTTAGGATCTGGGAGCCCCCAAGGGCTTTAAATGGTGCCCATGGCAGGCTGGGACAGGGCAAGGTGATGGCCAGGGCAAAGGACAGCAAGAAGTTGAGCACGAGGGCCCGGGCATGGCCTGTGTGGAACAGGGCAGGTTACAGTGACATCAAGGACAGACGGTGGCCAGAGCACAGCCTGAGTCATGGAGACCAAGAACCCACCTCCCCGGGGACCCCCCCACTCCCCAGAGACTATATCCCCGGGGACCACACTCCCCAGAGAGTTCCTGGGATGGAGGGGCAGGGCAGAGCCAGGAGCAGAGGTGAGAGCCCTTCAGCTGCTGTGAATGGGGGGGACGTGGCCATTCTTGGATGGGATCGTGGGTTTGTGGGTGTTGGTTACACTTGTCAATGGATGGATGAAGTGGAAGAGGCCTGTGGTGGGCGGCTCAGAGCTGCACACCCACTGCTCTGCCTTGCGCTGTTTGGAGGTCCCTCAGGGGTCCCTCAGGGGTCCCTCTGGGGTGACGACAGCAGGGCTGAGCCGGTCTCTCCCGAGAAGCACGCAGCTGTCGTCAACAACTCTGAGCGCTAGAAGGATCTCAGCAGAGATCTAGAACGTTCTGGAAAGATCTCAGCAGGTGGGGTGCATCAGGGGGAAGGGGGAGAAGCACACGTACTCCCCCGCCTCCTGGGTGGTGCAGACACTGAGCAGGCTGTGTCCCAGCCCTCAGTGGACCTGGGACCAGGTTTGTGTCAACCTCCAGAGTTGGAGGCAGCACGGTGCTAGCTGCGGGGTGGACTTCCACAAGGAAAGGCTAAACGGGTGGAGATGAGACAGCAGTCTGCTCAAGTAGCGAGGACAAGGACAGAGGGGTGGGCGAGGAACTCCTGCAAGGGTAACAGAGGCCAGAGGTCCAAAGTCAGGGGGAAGAACAGATACTTGACTGACAGCTCAAGTGACCAGTGCCAGGCAGGGGGAAGCCGGTGGCACCCGCGGGCCGGGCCTCCAGGGGCACAGAGACGGCAGGGACAGGCGGAGTGCCACGGACCAGCCCCAATGTCCTGTCACACCAGAAAGCAAGCAAGGGGTCAACACAAGCACAAGACGACCAGCCAGGCGCAAGCCACGCTGCTCAGGAGGCTAGATCCGAGAATTCAAGTTTGAAGCCAGCCTGGGCAGCAAAGTCCTTAAGAAATGCAGCCTGCGAGGTGCTGGCACACAAGGCCTGGCTCCCGTGATAGAGCACCAACCGTGAAAGAAAAAGACAATTGAGTGTGTGAGGCCCCGAGATCAAGCCCCAGGACGGACCAGGACCAGGACGGACGTGAGGAGTAAGGAAATAAACAAAAATAAAACTAGCCGCAGGGCACAGGCCCAGCCCGGTGGAATCAAGGGGGGGCCTGAGGAGGGAGAGGGAGGGGGGAGGGAGGGCGAGGGGGCTGGCCTGCGGGAGGGGGCACTGGGAGCAGGAGCAGGTATGGATGAAGGATGCGGGGCTTCCACGTACCTGGTGGCGCTGGGATTTGCCTCAGGGTCTCACACTTACTAGGCAGGTGTTCTGCGCCCCATACCATGCCCTCAGCCCTATTTTTTTTTTATTAGTTGTGGGGTTTGAACTCTGGCGCTACCCCTCAGCTCTTCAGCTCAAAGCAAACACTCTACCGCTTGAGTCACAGTGCCACTTCTGGTTTTCTGGTGGTTTATTGGAGATAAGAGTCTCTTGGAGTTTCCTGCCTGGGCTGGCTTTGAACCGTGATCCTCAGATCTCAGCCTCCTGAGTAGCTAGGATGACAGGCGTGAGCCATTGACGCCCGGCTAGCCCTATTTTTTTTCCCTCTTTTTATTTTTCAGCTAGAGCCTCAATGCTTTCTGGGAGTGTCTGTGGAGATGAAAGTCTCGTCCACTTTCGCTCGGGTTGGTCTTGAGCTGAGCTCCGATTTCCACCTTCCAAGGAGCTGTGAGCTGCCACGCCCAGCTCCGGCCATTTTTCCTGGTCTACCTGCTCCACCCCACAGCGGCCCTGGCCTCTGCCTGCGCCCCTCCAAGGCTAGCTTGAGGTCGCCTCTTCCTTCTCCAGCTTGAGTGGCCCTGTGCTCCCCTCACTCTGTAGGGGATACCCAGGAGGCCCTTCCAAGGTCAGGGAGGGCTCAGGGATGCCACACAGGGGCCCAGTCGGGCCCGGCTGTCTGACCCTTGCCCTCTGACCCTTGCCACAACAGCTTGAGCTCTGAAGTCCCAGCCTCCCCTCAGGCCTGGGCTGCTCCGTGCCCGTGGCCCATCTGTATCCAGGACCTTCTGAACAGAGTCTCCCAGGTATCTGCTAAGTTCCTGCCTGGACCACACCGGTCCACCCTGCCTCCACCCCCCCCCCATGGCCAGACCTGTCCACTCTGAGGTCTCTCCCCACATGTCTGCCTTCTGACCAGCGGACATCCCTCCCACTCCCTTCTCCGTGTCCCCTGGGCACGTGCCCGGGCTGGCCGCACCCCCAGCTCACGCATGGCCAGTGTAGAGGGAGGAGCACAGGCCTCCCAGGAGCCCCACAGCCTTGCTAGCCATGGTGGGGCCCGCTGGTGCCCCAGGCCCCCCCCCAGGACTGACCAGACAGAAGCCCCTGAGGAGGGGTCCTAACCCTCCCCACCCACTCAGCTTCTGCCTCATGCCTGCATGCCCCAACGTCTTCCTCTGGCCCCCCGTTCTGTGGGACCCCTTCTGTGTCACCTACTGGTTCTATCCCTGCAGATGGAGTTCTCTGGGTCTGGGTCTGGGCCTGGCTCTGGGGCTCTTCTGCACCCCCAAGGCCTGTGCCCTATTCACTGGAAACAGGAATGGGGTCATGGGACAAGTCTGGGACAGCCCCTCCCCACGCCCTGGCCCAGAGTGGGGTGCAGTGAGGCCTGGCCTTAGGCCTGGTCACAGCAGTCTCCCCTCCCCCCAGCTGACCGGCTCTCCCCGAGAGCGACACAGGCCGAGGTACCGAGGAGGTTGGCTCTCTGTGGCTGGTGGTTGGTGCTGTCTTCTCCCTGACCTTATCTCCTCCTCCCTAGACTAACAAGATTAGAGCAAGCCGGGTGCCAGTGGCTCACACCTGTTATCCTAGCCACTCAGGAGGCTGAAATCTGAGGACCATGGTTCAAAGCCAGCCCGGGCAGGAAACTCCATGAGACACTTATCTCCAATAAACCACTAGAAAACCAGAAGTGGCGCTGTGGCTCAAGCGGTAGAGCACTTGCCTTGAGCTGAAGAGCTCAGGGACAGCGCCCAGGCCCAGAGTTCAAGCCCCACAACTGACCAAAAAAAAAAAAAGAAAGAAAAAAGATTAGAGCCACCCAAGTGACCTCATTTTACCTTAGTCACTTCTTTATGTCTTTTCTTTAAAAAAAATTTAGTTTTTGTTATAAAGGTGATGTACAGAGGGGTTAAAGTTACCTATGTCAGATAATGAGCACATTCCTTTTCTTTTTGGACAATGTCATCCCTTCATGATCTTTCTTTTATACGAATTACAAAACTAAGTCACACCTCGGGGCTGGCCAGGGGTTTCACCTGCTTGTCCTGGGGACAGGGAGGTCTCCCCGTCCGAGGCCCTGGCAGGGCAGGGGCCGTTGGCTGGACACACGGCGGGCAGGGGAGGTGAGGCGCTGGAAGCCTGTGTCATAGAGGTTAGTCCCTCACGGCACAGAGGCTGGAGGCCCGAGGCCCCAGGGTAGGAGGCCGGTGCTGGTTCTGGAGGCTGTTGGGGGCAATCTGTCCAGGGCCGGGTCAGCTAGCTCTACAGTTGCTGGTGATCCTTGTCCGGTAGAAACGCCGCCTGACCCCTGCCTGGTCTCCACGTGGCATTCTCCTGGTCTGGCTCATTTCCTCTTTCTGCAAGGACACCGTCACAGTGACCCGGGCCCCTCCTCCCCGCGGGCCCCTCATTGCCTGGCTTTCCTCAGAAGGCGTGCCGTGAGGATGGGGTCAACTCCAGCACGTGACAGAAGGGGTCAGCCTCTTCCCCCGCCTGGGCAGATGGGACGGGCACCCTCTCAAGGGCTGGGTGGGGTCTGGCCAGGGCGTGGGGCAGGCAAAGCCTTCCATCTCAGAGGGAGTCGGGAGCGGACCAGGCAGCCACGTCAGGGCTTCAGGTCCACGCTGCCGCTGCACGTGTGTGCACGTGCGTGTGTGCAGAGCCTGAGAGGCTTCGGGAAGCCGGCGGGAAGGCTTCCTGCTTGTGGTGCCCTCTCTAGGCCACACTCCCTGCCAGCGGGGAGCGGAGCTGATAACTAAACAGGTGGTAGGGTTTCAGGGATCCGTGGGGGTCCCCCTTGCCTCTGAGGGTCCTGTCCCTCAACCCCGTGGGGCAGAGCGCCTCGTCTCCCCTGAGCCCCGAGGGCCTCATTCTCAACACATCACGCAAGGGCGGCCAGAGAGGGACCTCACCCTCCAGCGCCTTGACAGGCCCAGGGAAAGTCTGGAGGGGACAGAGGCTGGGAAGCAGCCCGCCGACCAGCGGGAGGACCTGCCCGGAGGCCCCACAATGGGGAAGACATCACCAAAGCCATGGGGCTCAGCCACGTGCCATGCATGATCCCAACCAAAGAAGGGCTGGGGACCTGAGTGTGCCAGGCTCAAGACTCCCCAAGGGGCTGGCTGGAGGGGAAGCCACTGGGCTCCGGGGTGGGGTGCCAGGCCCTGGCCCTCAAGTGTCTCTGCTGGCGGCTTTGTTCCTCCTTTGCGGTGTGTGGGGGTGGGGAGGGGCACCCCATCTTCCTCCTGATCAGTGATGCTTTGTGGGCCCTTCTTCCCTCTCTGAATCCCCCGCCCCCCTCCCCTCCTGCCCCTCTTTGTCCTGGCACCTCTGCAAGGCAGCTGCTCAGTTAGGTTTCTGCAGCATGGAGACACCTCACTCCTCTGCCCGGCTGTCACCCTGGCTCTGCCCCTTCTGAGGACGGAGCAGCCTTCGCCTCTGCCCCCCAGCAGGGACGCTGACCCCTGCCCGGTCAATTCTAGAGCATGAGGCTGGGGGGGGCGGCTGGCAGACGCTGGGTGGGCTGGGGGGGGGCTGGCAGACGCTGGGTGGGCTGGGGGGGGCTGGCAGACGCTGGGTGGGCAGGACCGCGGGGGAGGGAGGGCAGTCGCCTTGCATCCTGATGCCAAAGGTGTGTCAGCTCAGACGGCAGGGGTGCAGGGGGCGGGGGGGTCACCAGCCCCAGGCCTGGAGGGCGGGCAGAGCGTGTGTCAGGGTGCTCGGGTCTCACACTCTCTGCACAGTCATTTAGGCCATGCCCTGCCCCCCTCACCCTCCACCCCGTGACAGGTGCCAGCTCCTCCGGCCCTGGGTTTGAATCCTACAAGCGCCGCTGCACACCAGGGCAAGCCAAAGAGAAAGCACTGTGCCCCCCCCCGTCCTGCAGGGCTGTGGGGGCTTCCTGAGCCCGCCACCCGGCTCCCGCGCTGTCACCTCCGAGCGCAGTTTACTCAACACTTCCTGGCGAGCGGTTGGGGTTTGGGTGACCCCCCCCCCGCCCCATCCTCTTCTCTTTTCTTGTAGCAACAGATTAAAAAACAACATCAACCCCAGGCCCTGATAGGTCCCAAACCTCAACCTGCCACTGAAAGGGGAAGTGAAACTGGTGGGGTGGGGGCTCGGCCAGCCCAGGGGGAAGTGCCCAGGGGCCGGCACCCAGGGTGCGTACACACACACACACACACACACACACACGCACACCCTGCCACACGCCTGCACTGCACCCACCGCACCCACATCAGGCCCATGGCGGAGGCTGCGGGAGACCTGGGATCTGAGGAGCGGGAGGAGCTGCTGCCCGAAGACTCCGCAGGGTGAGCATCCTTGGCTCCACCTCAGCAAAGCCCAGCCCAGGAGCCTGGTGGGCGCCATGTCTTGGACCAGAATAGTGGGAGCCTGGTGTTCTGGGCGGGGCAGGGTTCTGGGACCCCATGCCAGACCTGTCTGAGGGGCCGCAGGGGAAGGGCTGGCTCCCCAAAGCTTCCCTGTTGGGTGGGGTGCAGTGGAGACCCATCTGTCCTGTGGGCCAGGGGCCGTGGGCTGTGGCAGGATGGGGCGGGAGAGGGACAAGAAACAAGCAGCAAGGGCCACCTGTCCACCATGGCCAGTGCTCAGGGTGAAGCTGTGCTCCGAGGGGTCACAGGGGGCCTGCCCCGAGGGGGGCCTGGTTGGCGGGCGGCAGGGGTGGCCCTGCATGGCTGTTTCCTCAGTTCACTGCAGCCGAGTGAGGCCTGGTCCCCCATGAGCTTGTAGGATCCAAACCCAGGGCCGGGAGGGGCTGAGGGCTGTCCCGTGGAGGTGCTGGTGGGAGAGCATGGAGCCCCAATGAGCAGGCGGGTCTGGAGCGGCCCCTGCCCCCCTCCTGCAGCCGCCTCCCTCCCCACCCAGCGGCCCTGGTCCCTCTTGGAGGGGGGAGACTCATTGCAGGCGTCAGGGTCAGACCGGATCTCAGAACAAGGCCGTGCACGCTGGGGTACAGGCAGGGCCTCGCGGGGTGAGAGGGAGACTGGGGCACTCCCCGGCGAGGCTAGAAGGCAGCCCAGGCCCAGGACAGGGCTCTGCAGCCACAAGGTGCTGTAGGAAGAAAGCAAACCGGGGTGAGAAGTGGGCGAGAGGCCGCAAGGCCCAGAGACACTGCGGGAAAGGGGCCGCAGGGCTCCTGTGAACGGCTCCTGCCATGTCCCAGGCCCTGCGTCCTGGCGGGGTGGATGCCTGCCCCGGCTCCCGGGCAGGGGCAGGGGGCAGGGGGCAGGGGGCAGGGGGCAGGGGGCAGGGATGTCCGGCCAGGAAGATGCTTTCACAACGCTCGCACGGAGGCCTCTCTGTGAAGGGATGAGGGCACGGAGGAAAAACAGACACGCTGGGACTGGCCGGGGTCTGGGCCTTCAGGGCCATGCTGTTCTCCAAGGGGATCCTGGGCGTGGGGGGCACAGGACGTGTGCAAGGTCGAGGAGGGCCACGAGGAGCCCCGCCAGGCCTGTGCCAGGGGAGGACACAAGCTGCTGGTCCATGGAGAAGGACGGGCAGGCGACAGCTGCTCCCAGTGTCCTTGTGCCGGCATCGCCCCAGCCCTGCCCTGGGCACTCTCGCCCCCATGCCCTTAGAAGGGCACGGCGAGGCCTGACCGCTCCTCGGCCCTTCCTTGCCCCCCCCCCGCTCCCCCCAGCTGTCTCGGCAGAGGCTGCTGCGATCCGGCGGCACGGCTCACCCTCAGGCATCCTGGTGCAGTTCAGGGAGGGCGGGGCTGGGGGCACCTGTGCCCGTCCATCAGAAACGCCTGCTGGCAGTGCACTGGATACTCCTTGGGCCCCGGGAGGATTGAAGCCCCCCCCCCCCAGGACGTCCTGCTCACTGCGTCCCGAGGGAGCGCGTGGTGCTCACCTTTCAGAATGAAACCGAGACACAGGGCAGGGCTCCCCCTTTCCACGCCAACTCAGGGAACAGGGGACTGTCCACCCAGGGAGAAGTCCCTAATTCCCTGGGGGAAGTGCAGGGCCTGGGAAGCCCCCGGGGGTCCCCAGGAGGACAGCCCCGCCCGGGCAGAGACTTCCTATGCCACGTAGACCAGGACACTGGGGCGCTGTAGCGAGGATCTCAGAACACACAGGAGCCCCCGGCTCCCCGTCCCCCTCAGCCCTGCCCAGCCCGGGGCTCCTGGCTGCCAGCTGCAGAAGGTTCCCAGGGGAGGCGCTGTGTCCCTGCCCAGATGCTCAGCCGCACAGGCCCTTGCACAGGCCTCTGTCCTTTGGGGACAGAGCTAGCCCTGGCACAGGCTGGGCACGGCTTTGCCTGAGACTCTGAGTAAAGTCTACAGTGCAAACCCTGTCTGTGGACTCCCCCCCCCTTCCACGAGGGGCTGAGTCCTGGTGCCTGGGGGGGGGTTGCTGGGGAGGGAGGCCGGGCAGACTCTTGCACGCGCCGCGTGATCTAGCGCCACCCCAGCCAGGACCCCCGACCCCACGGCTCCAGGTGGCACTGGGAGGCTTTGGGGACAGGTGGCCCAGCTCGGTCAGTGCTGGCCAGGTGGCATGCTAAGCCTCCCTCTCCTCTGGCCCTGGCAGGCAGCCTCTGCCTCGGCTTCCCCAGAACTTGGCCTGGGGCCTCGTCTTTGTGGCACGCTTACTCTGGGGCGGCAGGCTGGAGAGGGCTCCGGCGGACTCCGGGGGCACACCCTGCACCCGCGGCCACTGCTTCCTGGGGCTGGCGAGGAGGCCTGCCCCACTGGGGCCTCAGTTTCCCCATCTCCACTCTCTGTGGGCTGGGCCCTTGCCGGCTTTCTAAGCTGGGGGCAGGGAGGGGAAACTCCAGGGAAGCCGGCCCAGAGCCCGCTGGTGTGCGGTGGATTTGCCTCCTTGCTCTGGAGAGGCAGAACAAGCCCCTGTGAGCTCGGGTGGCTGCCGGGACCTGGGGGCGGGGGGGGGCAGACTGTGCTGGGCTCTCTCATGAGTCCGTCCACAGTAACTCCCAGAGGACAGTCACCCTCTGTTCTTCGTGGGGTTTGGGGGGTACCCCTGGGAGCTGCTCAAGCACCCGGGGCTCCCAGCAGAAGGGGGGTGGCTCTGGCCTCCTGGCACTCCCTCTGTGAGGAAGTGGGCCTTGGGTTTCCAGCTGACCCGAGGTGGACAGAGTCAGGGCCTGTCTGGGGGGAACTGGACGGTGGTGGCCCCAGGAGCGTCCAGAGTCCTTTTGTCAGGATCAGGTTCTCTCCAGCCTGGGGGCACTCGAGGGGCGACGTTGGGTGTAGGCAGTCAGTGGACGGAGCCCTGGCCAGAGGAGGTAGGTGGGACACAAAACGCCTGGCCCTTTGGGGGCCAGTCCAGGCCTGCCTGAGCTCCATGGGCTGACCTCCTCCACACTGGGAAGTGGGCGAGCAGTCAGGGAGGGAGGACCGAGCCCCAGGGAAGGACAGGCAGGATGCCCGCCCCCAGGTCCTTCTTGAGACGGGATTGGCCGTTAGGTATGGAGACAGACATAGGTACACACATACACATGTATGTGCACACATACATACACACGTGGGCGCGTGCGCGCACACACACACACACACACACACAAGACAATTGACATTTCTGGAGACCCTGTCTGCCTGGGTAGGTTGAGTTCTCTCTCTCTGTCTCTGTCTCTGTCTTTCTCTCTCTCTCTCTCTGCTCTGCTCTGTTCTTTCCTTCCCTCTCCCTTTTCTTTCAGACTTAGTCAGTTATCCAGGGGATTTCACTTGAACATGTCACTTATGTAGATGCTACCTCAGAGCAGGGTGAGTTCCACACGCCTCTCCCCTGAGCCGGGAGAGTTTTATACTCTTCTCCCCCAGCGCGGCAGCGTTGCCAGGGGCCAGGGGTGAAGACTGGGCAATGGCGGCCCCTTCCTGGGCAGTGGGTCCGCTGATGCCACCCAGGGGGAGCAGAGCCTCCTCCCCGCTTATTGCTCCTTCCTGAAGGCAGACAGGACACCTCCCTTCCGGCCTGGTCGGCCTCTGTGCTCTGCTTCTCTCCCTGCTCTGGCATTCCTTCCTCCTCCTCCTCCACCGCCAGCTCCTCTTCCTCCTCCAGGCGCCAGTGGGACTTGAGACAGAGGGAGATAGCCAGTTCATTCAAGAAGAATCTGGGAAGAAGCCCTTGAATGCTGGCCCCAGCCACAACCCAAAACAGGGCTTCATCACGAACACCGCCGCCCTTGCCACAGCCTTGGTTCTGGCTCACTTGACCTTCGTAAGCATGTGGGACATTCGGAGTTCGCCCGCTCTGAATCAGACATGTCTCTGTCAGAAGCCACAGAGCCTCTCTGGCCTCCTCCACCCACCACCCCGCCCCACCCCACCCCCACCACTCACTGCGCCTTTCCCTAGATGCTGCTCTGTTCACAAGCTTGTAGAGAAAAACCATAAATAAATTCATGGATAGGCAAATTGGTGAATTGATAGATGGATAGGTGGCTGGCTGGCTGGCTGGCTGGCTGGATGGGTAGATGGATGGATGGGTATGTGGATGGATGGATGGGTAGATGGATGGATGGATGGATGGATAGGTGGGTGGATGGATGGATGAATGGATAGATAGGTAGATGAGTAGACATATCAATGGACAGATTGATGGATAGATGGATGGGTAGGTGGATGGATAGATGGATGGAAGAGATGGATGGGTAGATAGATATATACCAATGGATAGATGAAAAATAGATGGATAGTTGATTGGTTGGTTGGTACGTGAACAAATGGATAGATTGGGAAAAGTAGGTAAGGTACTTAAAATCTCCAACAACGATTCTGGTAAAGATATAAACATATCAGAATGAGTGATAGCTTTAGTCAGCTGAACACACAATTATCACATGTTCTGCTGTAATTATATTCATATATTCAACTGAATATACACAGTGTACCTGTGTAACCCAGCTGCTGATAAACTCAAATCGATGAATGAGCAGGAGCACCAAAATATGAATAGATTTATGTGTGGATGGATGGAGAATGAGTAGGTGTAGCAATGAATACATGAAATGGGTCAGTAGATGGTGAGTAGATGGGTAGAATATAGACAGATAAATGACGATAATTTAATAGAAGTCTATCAAGAATGAATACATAAAATAATGCACACACAAATCGACAGATATACAAATAGGCAAATATAACATTAGATAAATAGATGGGAAATGAATAGACAATGAATCTATTTGTGGATTAATTGTGCTGGATGAACTGTCAAAGAGATGGATAGCTTTCAATCAGAACTTTTCTATTTTGTTCCTGGAAATCCGGGCATTTTTCTCTGTCTCTGTCTCTCTGTCTTGCAAAATAAGCAATTGCTTATTGTTTCCCCAGGGACTTTCTGTGACTGTTATACATCCCTTCAGCCTGATTAATGTTTTCTGTACTATTTACCATCCCCTAATATGTTTATTTGTTTGTTTGTTTCCACTGAAATGTCAGGACTATGAAAGTGGAAACTGTTCTTGATGAACCCCCAGCACTGGTGGCTTGTTGTGGTTCAAAACCAGCTGGTACAGAAAAGGTGGTGAGACTTTTATCTCCAATTAACCACCAAAAACAAGCCACAAGTAGAGCTGTGGCTCAAATGGTAGAGCACTAACCTTGAGTGAAAAAGTTAAGCAAGAACCCAAGGCCCTGAGTTCAAGCCCAAAAACAAGCAGCATACACACACACACACACACACACACACACACACACACACACACACACACAGAGGAAAGCACTTGGAAGTCAATACAAATGTGTTGCTATAGTTATAAGGATTGGTAGACAAATATGTGATTAAGTAAATAATAGGAGGACCTAGTTGGAGGAGAAAATGGATGGGTGGGAAATGTAAACAATGAGGGCTGACTGCCCAATAACTATCTGAATTACAGACTCGCTTGGGTGACTATATGTACACAGGTGTGTGAGCACAACTGGATATGTGGCTGGCCTTGTGGGAAGATGGGACACACGATGATGGATAAACTGGCAGGTTCAGAAATGGATATATGAGTGATATGGATAAACAGAACATTTGCGCAAATGAGTGAAAATAAAGACAGAAAAATGTTTGGAGATAAAAGTTTGTACTAAAGAAATTACCTTAGTTATGCAAACAGACACAAAGATTGCTGGCTGAACATATAGAGAGTAGTAACTAGCATGTAACAAGTGGTTATAGTGTCCCAAACTGCTGGATGGCTTGACGCTCACTTCTTCTAAGTGTTTTCTGGTATGAAGACATTTGGACAAATGGAGGGGAATGGGCAGATGGACAGACAGGCCAATGCATGAGTTGATGGGTGTCTACTTGCTCAATGGAAAAGTGTAAAGGGAACAAGGGGACATGGGTGTATGTGTATGGCTGGCTGCCTGAACTGACCTGGAGGGTTGAGAGGTGTGTTGAAGAATGGATGGGTTGACAAAAGGTACACAAAAAATGTATAATTGGGAGAAGATGGATGGATGAGGGGAAGGAAAGAGGCATAGATGGATGGATGAATAGATGAAAGGATGAATGGATGGGAAGGAGGATGGCTGGGTAGGTAGATAATGGATGAAGGATGTATGAGAGGATAGACAGATGGGTGGGTGGGTGGATGATGGATGGGTAGATGACAGATGCATGAGTGGATGGATGGATAAGTGGATGGATGAGTGGGTGGATAATGGATGGATAGACGGATGGGTGGGTGGATGGATGAATGTGTAGATCGATGAATGGGTGGGTGGATGGATGGATGAATACATAGATGATGGATGGATGTGTGTGGGTGGATAATGGACAGATGGATGGATGGGTAGCTAGCAGATGGATGAGTGGATGGATGATGGATGGATGGATAATGGATGGATGGATGGGTGAATGGAAGAATGGATGGATGGTAGATGAATAATGGATGGATGGATGGATGGATAAATGAGTGGATTGGTGAATGGGTAGGTGGATAGATGGGTGGATGCATATACGGATGAATAGATGGGTGGGTGGATGGATAGATAGATGGGTGAATGGATAAATGGATGAGTAGATGATAGATGTATGATGAGCAGATGGATGGATGGATGGATGGGAGGGTGGAGGGTGGAGGGTGGACTGATGGATGGATGGGAATATGGCAGGATAGATGAGTAAATGGATGGATGGGTGGATGGATGGGAAGATGGAAGGATATATGGATAAATAATAACAAAGCCGGCATCAAACACTGCCACCGTATGTACTAGGAAGCATCTAGTTTCAAAGCCATGAATCTTGCACCCGACTTGTCCTGTCAAGCTCTCTGACTGGGCCTTGCTGCGGTGACAGGGAGTTCTCGCCATTGTGAGGTGGCCTTCTCCTTGTGGGAACATTCTTCCTTCATCTGAACAAAGCATTTCACTCCTGGTGAGCCGTGGCTGGGCTGGGAGCAGGCGACCAGGGGATGGCATGCCAAGATGCAGATGGTGCCAGGCTGTCTTCCCCTGGGTCCTCTGCGTGATCCACGGGCTGTGGGCTTGCCCTGGGGGCCCCTGCCTCTCCACAGCCTTGTGGTGCTGGGATGAATGGTGAGCAAGCAGCGTTTCCCGGCTCCTGTTGGAAGGCTCAGAGGGAGGGAGATGCTATCAGCACCCGGGGAGAACCAGCCCCAGGCTCAGCCTGGCTGTAAGGGGAAGGTGGGGTGCAGACTCTGATCTGAGCCGTGCACCTGAGTTTTTCGTGTTGTTCTTGCCACCTCTGCCATGGGGAGGTGTGCTTGCCGCTCCTCTGTCAGGTAGCCTCACTCTCAGTCCCTCTAGCACTTCCCCAGGTGGCTCTGGATGGCCCTGACTTCTGGGCCTGACCAGTCATACTCACCAGAAGGTGCCATGGACCGCAAGCAGGAGAGGAGGTAGCAGGGGCCTGGCTGGCTTCACACAGAGAAGTGCAAGAGCAGGGCTAGGCCTGAAGTCAGTGGACCCATCTGTGGTCCTGGCCCTGCAGGTCACTGGCTCTATCAACTAGGAACAGCGCTGCTGGCTGTGGTCATGGCTGTGCGGGTCACCGGCTCTATCACCT